>NW_022195034.1:0-475000 GCF_008641045.1 Pistacia vera | reverse complement strand
GGACATTTTTAAAGGATGAGAAGCAACAAGAGATGAGATAGAACCAATGCGAGAAATAGGCAAAGATTGACCATTACCCACAACGATCCGTTGATTACCAGTGTAAGGGATAGATTTATCAAGAGCAGCAATTTATCATTAGTCATGTGAGAAGCTGCTCCCATGTCTGTGTACCACTCAGTATCTTGAGAATCATCAAGGGAGGTGGCAGCAAATGCCTCAATCAAACCTTCAGCCTTAGCTTTCTTCAATAGTTTGCCAAGTTTATGACATTTCTGGGCAGTGTGTCCTTCTTTGCCACACCATTGGCAAGTGGTTCCAGAGGTCTTAGCAGATTGTCCTGATGCTGGTGAGGAATAGGCTGGTTTGAAACGACCAGCAAAAGTACCACGTTAGACAACCATAGCCGATTGAGAAGAAGAATCCCCCGCGATTGATCGAGAAAAAAGCTCATGGCTGAGAGCTTTTGGAACCAAATTGGCAAAAGAGGGAAGCGGCAACTGTGACAACATGGAGGTTGAAAAAATTTTAAAATCAGAACCAAGGCCATGTAGAAACCAATGTACCTTATCTGTGTCATCAACTGGTTTTCCAATAGCACTAAGCTGATCACATAATGATCGAAAAAAGCGTGCATATTCAGCAACACCACAAGAGCCGCGTTGCATTAGCTAGAGTTCATCTTTTAGTTGGAGTTCTCTGGTCTTTGAACTATGAGAAAATGAAACTTCAAGGGCCAACAAAGCATCATGAGCTGTAGTGCAATTAACGACTTCAGCCATACATTCCTCAGTGAGAGAGGCATACAGAAGGCTGAGTAAAATATGATCCTGCGTGTGCCACGTCTTGTAGGCAGGATTAGGAACAAGATCATTTCCATCACGGACTTGAGTAGCAGGTGCAGACAAAGACCCATCAAAATAGCCCATAAGATCTTGACTTTCAAGCAGGGGAACAAACTGACGATGCCACAAGAGATAATTTGTAGGAGTGAGTTTGATGGTCACCATGTGAACCATTGTATTGAGCGGAAGCAGAGAAGTGTTGGATTCGGCCATGGAAAAAAAAAAAAAAAAAAACCAGCAAAGGGTTGACCTATTGGCTCTGATACCATGTAAAGGAAATGCCTCAGCAAGTATACTGTGAGGAGATATTCATTTATAGACAGAAGATACAAGGTAGCTGTAACATCCCACTTGAGGTACGTATTTAAGATTTGCTGTATTAGTTAAAAGTTTATTGTTTCAACTTTAATTGAGTTTGTATGTTGAGTTGGTTGAATTGTTGCCTTGAAATTGGTTGAGTTTTGGTGAAGTTTGGAAATCCAATCTTCGCCAGGGCGAAGGAGAAGCTTCGCCGCGGCGAGGGAGGAGAGTGCACCCACGGGTAGGTTCTGCCCTGTTTCGTCGGGGCGACGGAAATTGCTTCGCCGCGGCGACGAGCCTAAGACAAAGTTTCTTGAGTTTTCTAGAGAATTCTTCTTTTGGGGCACAATGACCATTCTACCCCTAATTAGTAGGAAAAGTGGGGAGTAAAATGAAAGGAAATTTAGTAGAGATTGTGTTTGGATGGGGGTGTATTTGTAAAGAATCAAAGGATATAGATGGAATTTCCAAGGAAGAGCAAGGGCAAAATGGGAAAGGATGCTTATAATATGAACTAAAAAGGGTTAAGTGTAGAGAAACCCTTTATTTCTTCATTCCACCGCCTCTTCCATTTGCCCATTTTCTCTCAATTTCTCCATCCAATCTTCCAAGATTTCTAAGGGATTTAAGAGGGGTTTTGAGTAGAGATTTCATCTAAAGCATCCTAAGGTAAGGATTCATGCTTTAGATGTGAGTTTTCTTATAATTGTAGTGAAGTCTTATTTGGTTGTTGCTGTCCTTGTGGTTGTTTTGAGTTGTAGAGAAGAGACAAGACCACAAAGGGAAGGAAAGGTGCTAAAGAAGTCATCTTTGCACAAGGTAAGTAAATCCAACCAACTTGAGTTTTAAACAAGCTTTTTGTGTAGAGATGTATGCATGATCAGTATGTAGTATGATTAATGAGAAAATTGAATTGAGATGAGTAGCTATTTTTGTAGTTGTTGGATAGATTCCATGTATGAGAAGTGTTTTAATGTGTATTGAGAATGGAATTTGAGATGAAGTTTGAGAGATGTTGTGTGAAGCTTTTTGGGAGTGCTTTTCTTGACAGGGATTATGAGTATTTGAGGGAGTTTTTCCCCATTTTGGATGGCTAGAGAATGAAGTATAGTAGTAATTTTAGTAGAGTGTTTATATGCACATGAGTTGCTTGATGAAATGCCTAAGTGAAATCTGCCCTGTCACTGCCGTAACTTTCTAAGTAATTTTTGAGTATCTTACGGTTTGAACTGGGCTGAGACCAAAACATAAAAGTTGTAGCCCTGTTTCTAAGCTTTAAAACGAGACCAAAACCGTAGCAATCCGAGGTGTATAACGCAAGTTATGGCCGTTTTAGTGTGACCTGTGCAGAATGACGGTTTTGAGGAAATCTTGTAGTTGGCATTTCATTAGTGCATTAGGGAGCATGAGCTAGCTCTACACCTTTGTTTATACACTTGAGAAGTAGCTTGAGATTTAGTAGAGGATTTGAGTATAAGTTTCTTAAGAGTCAAGAGAAAGAGAATAGAGTAGGTTGTGCGATGGGGAACCCGTGAGTAATGGGTAGAGTATTCCCGCATGTACGCCGCATTGAGAGAGCGGCATGAGTATCAGATAGAGAAGTGGTGTAGCCCGTGAGAGTGCATGCGGATGAGGGCTATACCCGAGTACCCGAGAGAGAGAGATTATATACTCACATGGCCAAGGGTTCCGAATCCATGCATAACCGAGTCCGATCGGCTAGAATGAGTAGAGGTCACGTAGAGTGGGAGTGAGTCCCGGCCGTGCCCCCGGTAAGATGGGGCCGTGACTTATTAGAGAGAGCTACTAGAAAGTAGTTCTAAGAGAAAGAGAAAGAGAAGTACCAAAGAGAAATGGTATGAGAAGTTGTAAGGAAAGAATTAGAGAGAGAGAGTTACGGGGCTAGAATGAGTAGAGGATTTATTTACTGAGCATTATTTTAGAGCTCACCCCGTTGTTTTCCTATGTTTTGCAGGATCCAGGTGAGGGTGCAGTCGGATGGATGTCGACACGCGAGGGGAAGCGGTTACACTGTCCACCATGTTTTAATAGTTTTTGTACACGTTATAAGTTTGTTTAAAAATGTATATGTTTGTAAAGAATATATGTACATATTTAATAAAAGAAAATTTTGGGCCCAATTTCTTTATATTATTTTATATGTATTTTATTATGAGAATTTGAGTAGTAGTGGCTATTACAGTAGCTGTACAAGTACAAATATGGAAACAAATATACAAGGAAAATAAACCGCTACAATAGTGGAGAATCACTGATATCTTGGTCATAATCTGAGGAATCAGATTGTCCTCTAATAACCTCTATATAATATTACATTAATTTTATATATTTATGTCACACCAAATTGTATTAAAAAATAAGTAAAGTCACTCCACTATTGGATTATTTACTAATACATTTAGAAATTAGTTTAGTAATTAATTAACTAACAACTTTAATTAAATAATTTACTTCCAAAGGATTGATAAATGCATCCCATTAAAGCATAAAAAGTAACAAAAATGTATTATTACCTTATCACCGAAAAAATCAAACTTTGGAAGACACCTATTTCGGATAAGCCTATTTGAACAAGCGTGTAAAGGAAGCCGATAATTCCTGTTGCTATAACATATCTGCAACAATTCACATTTTAAACTCTTGAAATATAAAATTTGCAGTGATGCTTTTTAAAATTCAACAATTTTATTTTATTTTATTTTTTGTAGTTTAACTAAAAATTTAGGAGATTATATTTACCTGTACGCAATAACATCCTTGAAAGAAATTTTGGTATCACCACTAAGTGTGAATTTATCTAGATACAATAAAACAATAGAAGCAGCTAACAATCCAAGTGTTAGGAGCCTCAACACAACAACTGATATCAAGACTGACTTTGATTTAGAAGCCATGAATGAATAAAATGTTTAGACTTTAATAAATTTTTATATTTACTTGTGCCTATATATGTTGGTTATAATATAGCTAATAAAATATAATTCATAAAGGATCTTTTCAGCAATCGATAGTCGACATGTTTAGTATTTTCGGATTGTTGACAGAAATTATATACGCCAAATGAGAAAAATCAAATAAGAAAATGTTAAAACTTATATGCACCAAAACAATTGTTTCAAGTTCCCAAATTCAGGAGAAAAAGGGCGGCTTCATCTCAACATTTTGTTGTTTGTAGATGAAGATGAGGTAAGAAAAGACGATAAAAAAAAAAAAAAAAAAGCAATATTACAATAAGAGAATGATAAAAAGTGGAGCAAAGAGGGACTTACAAGAAGTTTCACTGAAAATGATGTTGGGACGTTCCTAGTAAAAGCAAAAAGGAGTAGTTGGTTCTCAAATTTATAATTTCTATAAAGACGAGAGAGAGAGAGAAAAAAAGAAAAAGGTGAGTTGACAATTGAGAGTTTTGACGGGACAATAGTAAAATAAAAAAATAAAAAAAAAATGAAGGTTAGTAAAGAAGTAATTAGGAAATATATTTAAAATAGGAAATAGGTTTAAAAATAAATTCAATTTTTAATTGTATATATATGATTGACTTAAGAAAGATATTTAAAATAGAAAGGAAATGATACTTAATATTGTTTAGAATTTTAATTGTATATATACAATTGAATTAACATAGAAAGATGTTTAAATAGGAAAAATATTTAAAATAGTTTAAAGCTTTAATTTTTATATATTCGAGGGAATTAAAAACAAAATTGCCCTCCTTATAAATTGCCTCCAAATTTTTACTTTCTAATTCTACTCAAACCGTATTTGTCTTCTTCTTCTTTATACCCTTTTTATTTCTATTTTCATTTCACCCCTGTTTCTTTCTTAATACTACGATAATGTCATCCTTGTCCAAAAACAAATTCATTATTACATGAAAAGATGAGTTTGATATTTTTTATATAAGTTTCCATTGTCCACCTATACAACTGTTACCATGTATACACTTTAATTTAATTTTAATAAAAACGAGGTAAGACTTTTTGCGCAAACAAAAATATACTTGAAATATTCATTTTTCTGTTATAATTTTTGGAAATAATTTAAATTTATGATATTACGTTTTATAACTTATAATAAAATTATCATCTCGAGTAATAATTATGATACTTCTATGTAACATCAACTCATTTAAAAAAAATATATAAATATATATTATACCTTCTATTTTAATAGATTGCCTTGATCGTATATCTTAAAATATATGTTAAAATTAATGACAATTTTTTTGGTAACACTAATGAGAACTGTGTTTATTTGTTATAGTAAATTAAATACTTTGATGTAATAAAAAATCTTTATAAAAAAGTATAATATATGTTAAAATTAATGGTAATTTTTTTGATAACATTAATTGATATATACGTTTAGGAGGTGAGTGGGGACCGGCCGCTCGACCCCCGAATGAGTCGTTGTATGCAAACAATCTGTCAAGGCTAAGAAAAATATACACCATATCTAACACAAATTATATTATTCGGGTCTTCATAATTTTTATAGATTTTTACATGGTCCCCTCAAAATAAAAGAAAATATAATTCTCTTGATTAAAATATAAAATGTTCATTGACTTAATCAAACTCATGATTAAATTATTTGAATAAGTAAATATGAATTAATAAAATTAGATGAGCTTGTTTTTCATTTTTTAATAATAACTACTTAGTGTTGGGCTAAGAACAAAATTTAATGCATATATAGCAAATAAAATAATTCTATTTTGTTGCGATTGTATATTCTCTTTTCACGTTTGCATTATAGATTTTTTTTCCTCTTAGTTTATATGTGCTTATTGTATTGGATTGATTTAACAACGCAAACTTTTCAATTAAGCTTTTTTCGGGTTTTATATCTGTTTAATTACTCAATTACTTATGCTTATAAAAAAAAAAACAAAATTGTCTATCTTTAATATATAAAATATATATTATTATTTGACATAACTATAAATATTATAATTGATTTTTTTTTTTTTTTGGTTATAATTTCAAGCTAATATATTTTCATCATTTACATGTATGTATATTCTCACTCGCCCCATAAAATTAGAAGTTTAAATCAATTATTCAATTGAAGTCCTAATTGCAATAAATTAGAAATAGCACATTAAATAAAGTAGAGTATTAACTAAACCACATATCAAACACTCACCTCAAGGGTAGCTTGAATTACATGATTTACCTCAATATTCTAATTTCATATGATCATATACCATATATATTTTAGTACATGATAACCTAAAAGAATGAAAGTGTTCCAAAGAGGACGAGACAACCGTTTGTATGGTCAAATACTAGTTGTAGGGTTTTTTCTGATATTAATTAATTTAGTCAAGTTTTATTAATATAGAGTTATTATTATAAGTTGGAGTAGTATTAGGATTAAGTATCGCTAGCTATGGTTAGGAATATTACTCATTATAGTATATCATTACAATCATTTTAGGATTATGAATTGGGATAAGATGTAAGTCTATATAAGAAGCCTAAACCATGGATTATCATTATATTTTTATTGGATTAGGATATATTCTAATATGCTAAAGTGGGTTTTTTCTTTCTTTTTCCAAATTAAGAGTAAATAACATGCAAAGATCATTGGTGGAGCTGCTAAATATTAATGAAACGGATTAAAAAAAAAAAATTAAAAAAAGACCAAAGGTTTAAAACCATTTCGGGTTCTTTGGGCTAGAAACCAGTAAGTTCTTTATCTTATTATTCTTGCTGATCTAGGTTGTTTGATTTTTAATTTATACGATCCTGGATTATAATACAATTTATGATCATCGTATCTTATTTATTTTTATTTTTTTATTGAGATTATTTGAATGGATAGAAGTTGGATGAAACTCAATCAAAGATTCAGCCCCACATACATTCGAGGGGTACAAAATTTCTTGGATGCTGCAACATATCATGCTGACTCTGCTAGTAGAATTCGATGTCCATGCAAAAACTGTAATAATTGTATCTTGAAAACTTTAGCAGAAGTCAAAAGTGATTTATTTCGATATGGAATTCTTGAGGATTATACTTGTTGGATACACCATGGCGAATCTTTTACCCTTCTCTCTCCGTTGCTTAAATTATGAATTTCTTTCCCTACTTCACATTTCTCCATTCTTCTCTATTCTTTCTCCACTTTTACCTTGTTTTTCTCTCTGTCCTTTCTTTATTCGTTCTCTCTGTTCTTTCTCTATTCTAATTCCCACTACTCAGATAATGAGCATGGTATTATGCATATATAAAATGCAAATGCGCAAATGTATAAAAGATGCATTTTCTTTTCTGTTTTTCTTTCTTTTCGGTTCTTACTCTGTTTTTCTTTCTTTATCGTGCTTCTTTCTTTCTCTTCTTTCTATTCTTTCTTATTCTTTTCTATTCTTTTCTTTCTCATTCTTTTCTTATTCTTTGTTGATCGTACTCAGTTGAGGCATGGATTTGGAACCTTGGCCGTGTGAGTGTATTCTTCTTTCTTAGGTACAGCCCTCATCCATATGCACTCTTACGGACTGTACTAATTCTTCTTTCTTCTTTTTAGGCCGCTCACTAAAGGTAGCGTGCATGTGGGGAAAATTCTTCTTGTCACTCATGGTTCCCCATCGCAACAACCTTTTCTTCTTTTATCTTTTTTTTTTTTTTTTTTTACACTTCTTTAAATAAAATTCAGATTTGGAACTTCTTTAATATTCTCATTTCTTTCTATTTGCTCTTTAACATTCTTTAGTGTTTTTTCATGCTCTTATGAATATGTATGCATGTAGATGATTTCATGCATATAATTCTTTCTAAATTCACATGTTTAAATGCAATTATGCAATATGGAATGCAAACATGTCATTCTCTACCATCTACAAACTCATCTCAATATAACACATAATCATACTCAAACAAACGCTTCTGTTTTACATTTCATCAAATAACTTATGTGCACAAAGCAACTCTAATTTGGCTACACTTCTATCTCTTTTCTATGCCACCAAAAATTGGGAATAAAACCCTCCATATTTTCTTAGAGTAGATGCCCTAGAGCCAATCAATTATTGTAGAATTGACTCTTTGTAATGATGTTCATTAATCAATAAAAGGCATTTTATTCTATATCGCGTAAATCATTATTATTGCAATATGTATTGATATATGTCCTTAGAATGGTAGAACTGTGACGAGGGTATCAAGTGTTTCAAATCTTGATAGTGAGAACCCTATGAGCACATATGGGGGCCATTCTAGAAACGTCTATAGCCCTAGTATTATTCTGAAGTAAGGGCACAGATAATACGATAAGGCTGTCATAGTGTTGAACAATCCTGTCGAAAGGCAGTGACTGATCTCACTTGTCAAGGTTGTTTGGCGACAACCTGGTGCAACACATGGGTGCTTGCTGTAGGCGATTACACCACAGCAAGTTCACTGGACTGACCCACCAGAGGATTCCATATGGATGGTAACCCTAGTGTCTATGGAACAAATCCTCTAACGAATGGTGGTGCATGTGATCCTTAGACTTGAGATCACCAGAGCGCCTTGTGCACCGATTGGGGTAGTTTGACACTAGCCTAACGTAGTTCTTTTCAGAGTTGTCAATACGGTGGTGATTGGCTGCATCAAGGAGTGTATCAAGACTATGGTGGATTGACAGAGGATTTATCACTCCCGGGTACGGGAGAAAGTTATCTCACGGCGCAATTCAGTATATGGCAATGACACTAAAACTGTGGCCACAGTGGGATTGAGTTGTTGCTCTATCCAGTTTATAATACGGGTCATTGGTCCAGAAACTGAATAAATAATATCGAGAGTAACCGAAGGTTGACACTATTTCTATGCCTTCGTCTCGTCGAGATAACGTATGATGAAAGGATCGAATTGTACGGTAACCATATCGTTGACAGGTAGCTACTTTGCTGAATCCGAATCTATCGGGTGGCCATGATGCCTTACTAGGGGCCAATCTTGGTCTGTGTATTAGTGAGACGATTAATTGGTGTTAATCGCGATACTATACACTGCCGATATGATGAGGAGCCTATGGGTCACACACATAGAAGACAATTTAAGATCCAAGAAGAAAGAAGGGCGTTTTCGTCTTTTAAGGCGAAAGGGTATTTTGGTAATTTCACAGTGCAATTAAATTTGCTGAGGTCGTAGCCTTTATTTAATTTGTTAGAAAAATTAAATAAGTGAAATTATGTTTAAATGTGTGTTCGCACATATTTAAATATATTATCATTATTGTTAAATGTTAATATATATTTAAATATATATTAATTGATTTTAATTGAGATAATGATGGAAAAATAAAAATATTAAATTGGGAGTGTTTGGCAACACGAGGCATTTGGGTTGGAGCCCAAGCCTATTCCGTATGGGATTAGGGCAAATTGATGTATTATAAAAAGAAAAATGTGTTAATTAAATTAAATAGAATTTTTCTTTGAAATTAAAACACAGCAGCCCCTTTGTAAACACTCCCACGCCAGTTTTGGGTTTTAGCCTAAAATCAATTTCAATTGATTTGCTTTCTTCTTAATCTTGAAGCCAAAGAGGATCTAGCAAATCCCTCTTTGGTTCTTTTGAGATTATCTTCGTGTGGACTACGCAGGTTCGATCCTACACTTGGATCGGTAGCAAAACATTCGTCGACAAATTTGGAGAAGCCTCCAATGCGCGTTTGTTTTTCTTAACTCATGTTTAATATTTCTGCAGATTCTTATTATGATAAAATTGTAAAATTATACCCTTGATCTTGGCTCATGTAAACGATCCTGTTATATTATTTTTTTTGTTTCCGCTGCGTATACGGGACCGTTTACTAACATATTTAATACCAAATCTTCCCAAAATATACACTCCAAAATTTCCACTCCAATTCTTCCAAATTTCATCCAAAGATTCATCAAACATCAAATACACCAACACAACTTCTCATGGATAAGTTATAATCATCATTCAACACCAAATCCATCAACAATTCTACATATAAAACATACATATGCATAAAAGAAATTCTCTACTCAACTTAACTTAAATCATACTTAGGGTAGGATTTACTTACCTTATATGTGAGCAATCCAACCCTTTAAGAATCTTCTTTAATCAAACTCTCTTCCTCTTAAATCCTATGCACACAAACCATCAAAATTCAACACTTTAAAAATTAAAACTCACTTCCTAGTGCAAGGAGCTTACCTAAAGATGCTTGGGATTGAAAATCCACTCAAAAGTATCCAAAATCTATGAATTTCTTTTGAAGAAGAATTGAAGAAATTGAGAGAATATGGAGGTGAAGGTGGCATGAAAATGGGTGAAGAGTGGTTAGGGTTTCACTCATCAATCCTTAATATAACATAAAATTATATATTAGTTTCCCATTTTGCCCTTGCACTTTCTTTAAAATTTCATCTATGTCCCTTAGTCAATTACCATAATGCCCTCATTTTTATTGTATTCTCCATGAAATTCTATCTCTTTTCACTCCCCACAATTTCAACTAATTATGAGTGAAAAGACCATTTTACCCCTAATGAAATTTTAAGGCATTTTCTTCACATTTTCTCAAAATAACTTTAAGAAAAATCAACTAAGGGTATAATAGCATAAATTAAATTACGTACCTCCATGTGGGCGTTACATTTGGCCCACATTCTCATCAGGATGGGAACACTGTCATACAACAACCAACCCAGCAATTTTCTGATCAACAGTAACATTTATCCTTTTCTACTCAACAGCAAGGGTTTCGAGTCCTTAGTCAACAATTGCACTATCCTAATCAAGTTTACCTTGCCTCTCATTTAGCTGTACCTCTATCTCATATGCAGTTACCACACTTCACTCCAACTACACCTCTTGATCCAGCATGGTACATGGATTCAAGTGCCACCGATCATGTTACACCTGATCCACACTAATTAACAACTAGAAAGAGCTATGAAGGTAATGAACAATTACAAGTGGGCAATGGTAAGTCTCTTTATATCTCTCATATTGGCCTGACTTTGTTATCTAGTTCTTTACAATCAAAATGTGTTTATTTGAAAAATATACTTTGTGTGCCTAAGATTACAAAAAATCTACTTAGCATTTCCAAACTAACTACAGACAATAAGGTTGTTGTTGAGTTTGACTCAGATTGTTACATTGTTAAGGAGAAAGCTACAAGAATAGTGTTGCTCAAGGGAGGACTTAAAGCTGGCCTATATCAGTTGCACATCCCTTCTAATCTGCCATCCTGTCTAATTGATGTGATCAATCAATCTAGTTCATCTAAAGCTTTTGCTGCTACTTTAGAACATAAGTCTTTAAAGCCTTTTGAAGCAGATCCTAGTCAGCTTAGTTTTTCTAATAAGCAGGTTATTCAACTGGAGCATAATAATTGTACTTCAAGCTCATATGACTTGAACTCATGTACTTTTTTTCAATCTAATAAAACTACTGCATTGCTATCTTATGAACATGCTCAAGATGCATTTATATCTTCAAATATACCTTGCTGTGATTCGAATGACACCACCAACAAAACATGTCTGCATCATAGTCAATTAACCACTGCTTGCACAAATTTCAATCTAGAAAGTAATCAATCATATGCACTTCATATTAGTAGTAACAAAGAGAACAAGATGTCTCTTTGGCACAATAGATTAGGCCATCCATAGACTTATGCCCTTCAAAAAATCGTGACTCATCTGCGTAAAAACACCATTAAATCAGTTCCAACATTTACCTTTTAGTAATGCTTGCAAATTAGGCAAACTACACAGAAACCATTTTCCAATATCACAATCTAGAGCAACAAAACCTTTAGAGATTGTTCATAGTGATGTTTGGGGACCAACACTGATGATCTCCCTAGAAGGTTATAGGTATTACATTCACTTTATAGATGACTATAGTCAATATATATACTTGGATGTTTCCCTTAAGAACCAAAGCAGAAGTTCAATCTGTGTTCATTAAGTTTCATCATCTTGTTGAAAAACAATTCAATTGCAAGCTCCAATGCTTGCAGTCTGATCAATAGGGAGAATATAAGGGACTAGTTTCTTATCTTACAACCGTAGAGATACAATTTAGACTCTCCTGTGCATATGTTCACCAAC
Organism: Pistacia vera; assembly: GCF_008641045.1. Lineage (NCBI taxonomy): Eukaryota > Viridiplantae > Streptophyta > Magnoliopsida > Sapindales > Anacardiaceae > Pistacia > Pistacia vera. The sequence continues at coordinate 462,733 of NW_022195034.1, read as the reverse complement.
AAAATGGAAGAAGTGAGAGAAAACATAGACACATTGTAGAAACTAGTCTTACACTATTAGCACATGCATTCATGTCCTTGCATTTTTGGTGGCTTGCATTTGACAAGCTGATTTTCTTATAAACAGAATGCCTACATCTGTCTTGCAATTTGTCTCACTTTATCAATTCTTATTTGGTAGAACACCAATCTATGCTTTTCTTAAAGTCTTTGGGTGCACATGTTTTCCTTATTTAAGGGATTAGAACAAACATAAGCTTAGTTTTCACTCTTCCAAATGTGTCTTTGTTGGTTATAGTTTGATTCACAAAGGCTATACTGTCTTAATTCTGAAGGAAAAATGTTTTTCACACATAATGTTCATTTTAATGAATTAGATTTTCCCTTTTCCAAAGAGTTTTGTCTTAATTCAGATAATCCAAATCAGTCATTAGTATCTCCTAACATGTTCACCTATGAAGATATTGTTTCTCAAGTGTCTAGTTTTCCTTATAGTGTTTTGCAACCAACAACTGATTTAAGTAGCAAAGAAGTCTCCTTGAGCAAGACTTGTTCTACAGGCGATTCTCCTTCAACTTCTACAGTGCAGCGTCAGACTCATTCTAACAATAATCCCCTGTCTAACTCTGAACTATACAACACTGATCTTTATCATAAAATTCCTAAAACCAATCCTTGATAAGAGCTTGAAAGTATATATTTTGTTAGTGATTCAATTGGATTATTTGTGGAAAAATGTGTTTAATTTGTGAAATTTGAGTTAATTATTTCATAACTACCTTTTATGGGATCATAGATGTATTTTGAGTTTTTCAGGTTAAAACTAATATTTGAAGGAAAAAGAAAGATGTTGATGAAATTCGTGACGAGTAGGAGCAAACGGTGCAAGAATCGAAGTTGAAACGAGAAAGTTGTGACGCGTTGAAGATATAACGTAAAATCTGGAAATCCTTCAAGATGAGCATGTTTCGATGTTTTGATCATAACCCGAGCTCTGGAAATCAGAATTCAATGATTCGTATGGAGTTGGAAAGCTTATTCAGAGAGCTACAAAGTTTGTGTTGATGACTTTTCCAAATTCTGAAGACTATAGGCTCATGGGACAGAAAGAACGATCACCGCAGTGATAGTTTCTGATTGCCACAGCTATGGATCACGGGGCTTGTTTGGGTTATTGTATTGTCCTAGTCCAAATCTGGATGGTTTAAGGAATTTAATTATTTCCTAATTAACCTCTAAACCCTAGAACTATAAATAAGGGTCTTTAATTAGTTTTTAGAGAGATTAGAGAGAAGGAGAAAAGGCGGCTACTATTTTGGAGATCGGAATTCCTGCAGTTCTCGTTCGCCAATTAGAGAAGTTTTTCTATTTTTCTTTCTTGAGCTCATGTTTGTTAATACAATGGTTGTTTCTATTACTACAATTATGAACTAAACTCCTTTTCTAGGGCTAAAGATGTAGCCCAATTTATAAATATGTGTTGACGTTATTGTTGTTGATTTTAAATTGAGCATTAATTCTAAGTTTTATTATTGTGTGTGATGCTTTCAATTCTTAAGGGCTCGAGAGTTGAATGATTTTATGAGTTGGGTTGAGATCGAGAGATAAAACCTGATTAGTCTAAGGTAATAAAACCATAGATTGAGCGAACGCTAGAGATAGGTTACCGTGATCTGTGAGGCTCTGATAAATTCCATAGAACTTAATGATCTCTTAGCTTCTAAATCCAATTTAGAGATATTTTGAGTTGTTGCTTAAGGGTTAATTCGCTAATTGTTCGAGAGAAAGTTAGTGGAATATTAGGGAGTTTGGCCTTTAGAATTAGCTTAATTAGGTTAGCAATCATTGTCAATGCATAAGATTAAATTGGTGTGAAATTTGTGCCCTAGGTCTAGTCATATTGATCTTTTTACCAAAGTATTAATAAAATTATGCTTTTGTTTAGTTTTTAGTTTGTTTTATTTTTCATTAAATTCATTCTTAAAATTTTGTTTCATCAAATAGCAATAAAATAGATTAGTTTGATACTTGGTAGGTAGTTCTCTTGGGATTCGACACTCGTTTACTCAAGCTTTACTACTTGTGCAATTTCGTACACTTGCAATAAGCCTGTCAAGTTTTTGGCGCCGTTGCCGAGGAACCATTTGATTTGATTTTACCAATATCAATACAAAATATTTAGTTGCTAATTTGATTTATTTTATTTTTGCTTAGAAATTAATTTTTATTTTATTTTGTTGTGTTTGTTTCTTTTATTTAGATCCTAGAGAGCTTACATTCAAAAGGTGGTGGTGATCTTAATCCCTTAGATTATGAGATCGAGAGAACGGCTAAATAGTTGAGGAAAGAGGTAAGGCAAGCTAACTTAGAAAAGTCAATGGCTCACACGGGAATCATAAATCCTAATGTGGAAAATCAAGAGAATGAGAATGAGGATATCATAGGAGGCGATGCAACTGGTAGAACGGTAGTGGTTTGAAGAGCACTGAAGGACTACACTAGTCCTACTGTTGACAGGTGCTATTCTAGCATCAGGAGACCACCAGTTCAAGCAAATAATTTTGAGATCAAGCAAACAATTATTCAAATGATTCAGTAGTCGGTCCAATTCGCAGGGTTACCTAATGATGATCCCAACTTGCATATCACCAATTTTCTAGAGTTATGAGACACATTTAGGCATAATAGAGTATCTGATGATGCAATTAGGCTAAGTCTTTTCCCGTTCTCTCTTTGGGATAAAGCTAAAGCTTGGTTGATTTCTTTACCATCTGAGAACATCACGACATGGAATGAGTTAGCTTAAGCGTTCCTTACTAAATATTCTCCATCTGCCAAGTCTGTCAAGCTGAGAAGTGGCATCACAAATTTTTTCCAGCAAGATATGGAGTCGCTTTATGAAGCTTGGGAGAGATATAAGGATCTCTTATAGAGGTGCCCTCACCATGGTTTACCAATCTGGTTGTAAGTGCAAACGTTCTACCAAGGGTTGTTGCCAACTATTCAAGTCATGATAGATGCTGCAAGTAGGGGAGCCTTGAACAATAAAACACCAGAGGAAGCATACAATCTGATTGAAGTGATGGTGAACAATAACTATATGAGGACTTCGGAGAGAACTTCAATGAGGAGAATAGCATGAGTGCACAAAGTTGACGGCTACACTGCATTGGCTGCTCAACTTTCAGCTATTCAAAAGCAATTGGGTACTGCTCTAAAGATAAATGCAATTGATTCTTCTCCTCTAACTTGTGAATTTTGTGTAGGTAATCACTCATCAAGAGATTGTCAAGAAGGGAGTCCATTCGCCTCACTTAACAAGAAAATTATGTGAATAACTTCCAAAGAGGCAAGGAAATCTGTACTCGAATACTTATAATCCATCATGGCAGAAACATCCCAACTTCTCATAGAGCAACAACAATGAGCATAAACAACCTCCTGTTTTTCAAGCTCAAGAGCCAAAATCTAACTTAGAGAATGTGCTTACCAAGTTCATTGAAGAGACAAGAAGAGGTTTAAGAAGACTGAAATCCTTGTCCAAAATCAGTCAGCCTCTATTAGAAACCTTGAGACTCAAATGGGGCAAATCCATAACATATTAGCGGGAAGAGTTCAAGGAGTTTTGCCAAGCGATACAAAGAAGAATCTCAAGGAACATCCACATGCAATCACCTTGAGGAGTGGAAGAACTTTAGAGAATTCAGAGGATGAAAAACGAAAGCAAGAACAAGAGAAAGATCTGAAGGAAGAGCAGAAGAACGATAGTTGCGACGAGGAAAGTTATCATCGCGACGAAGGTGAAAATTTGAAGAAGATCGTCAGCATGAATGATGATTGCTACGGCAATGAATATGGTGGCCGCGATGATCGTGAATCAGTGCTCAAATCGTCAGAAGTTCCAACTTATCGCCGCAGCAAGCGTGAATTTGAGCAGAAAATTTATTCAAGCCATGCAAACCTTCCATACCCACACCGTTTGAAGAATCAAGAGCTTGACAAGCAATTTGGTAAGTTTATTGATATTTTTTGAAGTTTGCATATTAATATTCCTTTTATTGATATGTTAGAACAGATGCCGAAATATGCGAAGTTTCTGAAGGAGATCCTCACACACAAGAGAAAATTCGAGGAACACAAGCAAGTCATGTTAATGGAGGAATGCAGTGCGCTGATTCAAAAGAAACTACCACCTAAACTACGAGATCTAGGGAGTTTTACTATCCCTTGTATTATTGGTAGTTGTTACTTTGATCATGTTTTATGTGATTTAGGGGCAAGTATAAATTTAATGTCATTTTCTATTTACAGGAAACTTTGTTTAGGAGAAGTGAAGCCAACCACCGTGTCTCTCCAATTAGCTGATCAATCAATAATATATCCTAGGGGGGTGGTAGAAGACATCTTGATTAAGTAGACAAACTGATTTTCCCAGTTGATTTCGTAGTGTTAGACATGGAGGAAGATAGGGAAATACCTTTAATCCTAGGATGACCTTTTCTAGCAAGGGGTAGAGCATTGATATATGTCATCAAGGGAAATTAATCTTAAGGGTAGAAGATAAGCAAGTAGAGTTTAATGTTTTTGATGCTAAGAAGTGTCCATCTGACTTTGACACATGCTTTGAGATTAGTGTCCTTGATAACATAGTGAATAAAAAATTAGAAGAAAACTACCCTAGTTCACCCCTAGAGAATTGTTTAGCGAACTCTAGGACTATGGAGGTTGACTTTGAGATGGTAGATGAACAATGATTAAAGCCCTATTTGAATTGTGAAACTAAGGATATGAGGGCTTGGATTCTCCTAGATGATCCGGATTGAAGAAAACGAAAAGTCAAGCTTTTTTTTTTAACCAAGCACTTTTGGGAGGCAACCCAAGCTTTTTATTTTCATTTTTCTTTTATTGATTAGTTTGTTATTTTTGCAGGTGTTAATTTTCAAGTGTGTTTAATTTTTTTTTTTTCTGTTTAGTTTAAATAATTTTGATATTGTGTTTCTTACTCTAAATTATAAATTTAACTAGTGATGTGTGTTGCCAATAAGGTACACCTAAATCTCTTTGTTTTGCAGGAATCTGATTTCAATGATAGAATGAAATGAGAAAGGTGGTTGAACTTTCATCCTTATTCGTACTTCACTATTGCAAAAGGGGGTAACTTTTCTTTTTCTCTTTTTCCTTTTTCCTATTCTTAACATTGAGGACAATGTTGATTTTAAGGTTGCGGGTAGGAATTTAACTTTGAGCAGATTTTTTTATTTTTTTTATTTTTTTATGGATATGGATTTAGGGAGCAAAATGTTTTTTATTTTGTGAGTTTTTCTCATGGATTAATTTATATGTCTATGATAGGAATATGATTGCAGTAACATTAACAAATGGAGGACATTAATTTTTACCTTTAATTATGGATGATTGTAAATGTTAATGACATTTAGTTTGAGACCCTAGTGGTTTGTGGATTGAAAGTGGTTAAGTTTACTTACTTAGAGATGTTTTATGTGTGAATTTTTCATGGACATTTTTGCGATCTCAACAAACCCTAGAACTCATTTGACAACCACTCGAGGCAAAATCCTAGAGTTCACATCACTTAGGAAATGATTTAGGCTGTTTTTGGATCGATTGAGCCTTTCAAGTCGACCCTTTTTATTATCATCGCTAGTTAACCCTTTGAGCCTTTTAATCACAATTTAGCATTGTTTTTCATTCTTTGAACTTAATTTTTATCCCTAAAACACAATCCTACCCGTTTTATCTTTAAGAGACTTAATTGTTATTCAAGCTTATTACTAGTATTGGTAAGGAAGTGTAGTTTTGCCACAACCTGGGTTTATGCGAAGAAATTGGTTAGGGGTTGTGGAGTGCTTGTAAGATCAATGGGGCAGTGTGTGTATTTTCTACTTTCTTCTTATTATTGTTGTTAGAAAAAAAAACACACAAAAAAAAAAAAAAAAAATTCTGAAAAGAAAAGGAAAAAAATGATGAAAAAAAAGAGAAAGAAAAGAAAAGTGCGCATTGAAAAGCATTATGAAGATTTGAAATTATACAAATGGGTTTATATTACCGTAAAAAAGAAAGAGCTCGATAAAGGTTGGGAAGCTACTGAGTGAAAAAGGGAAGTATTTTTGTATGATAGTAATAAGAATGAATGAAAATTAAGTCTCTTAATTTGATTTTTGTTAATTTCTCTTTTTTTTCCTTTATGAACTCATATCCTAGCCTAACGTTACAACCTTTACAAAGACCTATTGATCCAAGGTAATGTGAAATTCTACATTAGTGGAGAGTGGTTTGAAAAGTGAGCCTATGGAGTTTGATTCCATGATTCACATATAAGTCATAACCCGAATACTGAGATCAAAATTTGTTCATGAATGTTGTGCATAAAACCATCCAGGTTTGTAGACTAATGGTTTGTGGTCGTATGGATGTTCTAGGGTCGATAATGAAAATGGAAATGATGTTTGCATTGTTTGTGAGTTTAAGCGATTTTTAATTATTCTATTTGTTTTGTGTATATGCTATTTTTAGACAACTTTATGAATTGATCCAAGAATTTTTGTTAGTTTTAGTTCTTTTTATGTTTATTTTTATTTTGGAGTCTAGGTTAAGTTTAGTGTGGATGTTTGTGGGTATCATCATTGGAAACCCTCACGAGACTACAACTCATCCAACTAGGGCCACCTAGGGGTTTAAAGGCTTGGTGCATATGCTAAATGCAATCGTGTCAATCTATGAAAGTGATTTAGGATAGTTTAGATATAGGTTTTAATTGGTTGTTTTATTGTTAAGCTTAGAGACTTGTTTTATCGCTTAGTTTGCTAGGGACTAGCAAAAAGCTAGTTGGGCGTTATGATAAGAGCTTGAAAGTATATATTTTGTTAGTGATTCAATTGGATTATTTGTGGAAAAATGTGTTCAACTTGTGAAATTTGAGTTAATTATTTCATAAATACCTTTTATGGGATTATGGGTGTATTTTGAGTATTTTCAGGTTAAAACGGATATTTGAAAGAAAAAGAATGATGTCAATGGAATTTGTGATGAGTAGGAACAAATGGTACAAGAATCGGAGTTGAAACGAGAAAGTTGTGACGCGTCGAAGATACAACGTAAAATTTGGAAATCCTTCAAGATGAGCATACTTTGATGTTTCGAGAATAACTTGAGCTGTAGGAATCAGAATTCGATGATTCTTGTGGTGTTGGAAAGATTATTCAAAGAGTTACAAAGTTTGTGTTAATGAGTTTGCAAAATTCTTAAGATTACAGACTTGTGGGATAGAAAGAACGATCATCGCAGCGATGGATCACGGGCCTATTTGGGTTATTGTATTCTCCTAGTCTGAATCTAAATGGTTTAAGGCATTTAATTCTTTCCTAATTAACCTATAAACCCTGCCACTATAAATAAGGGTCTTTAATTAGTTTTTGGGGAGATTAGAGAGAAGGAGAAAAGGCGACTACTATTTTGGAGATCGTAATTCCTACAGTTCTCGTTCGCCAATTAGAGAAATTTTTCTATTTTTCTTTCTTGAACTCATGTTTGTTAATACAATGGTTGTTTCTATTACTGCAATTATGAACTAAACTCCTTTTCTAGGCTAAAGATGTAGCCTAATTTATGAATATGTGTTGACGTTATTGTTGTTGATTTTAAATTGAGCATTTATTCTAAGTTTTATTATTGTGTGTAGTGCTTTCAATTCTTAAGGGCCCGAGAGTTGAATGATTTTATGGGTTGGGTTGAGATCGAGAGATGAGACCTGATTAGTCTAAGGTAATAAAACCATAGATTGAGCGAACGCAAGAGATAGGTTACCACGATCTATGAGGCTCTGGTATATTCCATAGAACTTAATGATCTCTTAGCTTCTAAATCCAATTTAGAGATATTTTGGGTTGTTGCTTAAGGGTTAATTTGCTAATTGTTCAAGAGAAACTTAGTGGAATATTAGGGAGTTTGGCCTTTAGAATAAGCTTAATTAGGTTAGCAATAATTGTCAATGTATAGGATTAAATTGGTGTGAAATCTATGCCCTAGATTTAGTCATATTGATCTTTTTACCAAAGTATTAATAAAATTATGCTTTTGTTTAGTTTTTAGTTTGTTTTATTTTTCATTAAATTCATTCTTAAAATTTTGTTTCATCAAATAGCAATAAAATAGACTAGTTTGGTACTTGGTAGGTAGTTCCCTTGGGATTTGACACTCGTTTACTCGAGCTTTACCACTTCTGCGATTTCGTACACTTGCAAATAACTTGTTAATCCTCACAAAAATCCTGAAGAAAATTTTGCTATTCAACATAACAATACACATCCACAATCCTTTCCAACAACCATAAAAAATGCTGAAGAAAATCTTGCTATTCAACATAACAATACACATCCACAATCCTTTCCAACAACCATTCATACTTCTCCTTCTTACTCACAATCAATTCCAAATACGATTTCCACCATTAGTCTAAACCAATCTTCACATCCTTCAAACTCTCAACCATCTTGTTCCCTTGAAATAGACCTTACTTGCTACAAATTAGTTTCATCAGTTCCAACTTCCCTTAGGCCATCAGAACTGACATCTCACCAAAAATCAAAAGAGCAATTGCCTACTTGTCCACTTGTAGTTGATTTAACATCTTCACAACCCTCCAATCCATCCAATTTCAGTTTACCTTCCATATCAACCACCAACACAAATAATCAACCAACATCAACCACCACCACAAATACTCATCCAATGACAACCAGATCTAAAGTTGCTGCTTCTATAGTCACAATAGCTCTAGTTTTTTCCAAACCACTTCTTATTCAACCTGAACCTAATTCAATCTTTGAAGCCCTTGCTAGTGCTGAATGGAAAGGTACAATACAGGAAGAATTTGATGCTTTAATGAAAAAACATACTTGGACCTTTGTCCCAAAAGAAGCTTATATGAATGTGGTTTCTAACAAGAAGGTTTATAGGACCAAATTTCATTTTGATGGATCTCTTCAAAAGTATAAGGCCAAGTTAGTTGCAAAAGGTTTTTAACAAACTCTTGGGTTAGATTATTTTGATACATTTAGTCCTGTAATTAAGCCTTGTACAATTAGGATTATTTTCACCCTAGCTGTAACTTATGGCTGGGATATACAACAAATAGATGTTAACAATGCCTTTTTAAATGACACTTTGAGTGAGACAATTTATATGAGGCAGCCTGAAGGGTTTGAAAATGTTGCATACCCTTCTCATGTTTGTAAACTTAATAAAGCACTCTATTGGCTCAAACAAGCACTAAGAGCTTGGTTTGATAAACTCAAGCAAGCATTACTAAACAAAGGGTTCTGCAATTCATTTTCAAATTCTAGCTTCTTTATTCTCAAAGATTCTTGTCAAGTACTCTATGTACTCATCTATGTAGATGACATATTGCTCACTGGTTCAAATAACTCTGCAATACTTTAGTTAGTTCAAGACTTGAACAGCCAGTTTGCTTTAAAAACTTTGGGGTCTGTTAAATATTTCCTTGGCTTAGAAGCCACTAAAAGTGATGAAGGAATTCATCTAAAGCAGACCAAATATATATCAGACCTCCTTGTTAAAACCAAAATGCAGGATGCTCATCCTTGCCCCACCCTTACGACTGTTGGAACCAAACCCTTTACTTCTGACAATGAGCTATTTAAAGATCATAGCCTTTACTGAAACTTAGGAGCACTTCAATATTTGACATTGATTAGGCATGATATCAGTTTTACTATCAATAAATTGAGCCAATTTCTATAGGGTCCAACTAAGCTTCAAAGCAAGCACGTAAGCGAGTATTAGGTACTTAAGTTACATCAAAGGCACTCAATTTCATAGTCTTCAATTCAAGCTAGTAGCCTCTTTGTGTGTTGAAAGTTATGCTAATGTAGATTGGGGCAGCAACTTAGATGATAGGAGATCCACAAGTGGCTATTATGTCTATTTAGGCCCTAACTTGATTCAATGGAGTTCTAGAAAACAAAAGGTAATTGCCCTTTTATCTATAGAGGCTAAATATAGAGCCTTAGCTCAAACAGCCACTAAATTGGCCTGGCTGGAAAATTTGTTCTCTACATTGGGTGTAGAATTAAGCTCTTCTCTTATCATTTAGTGTGATAATATATGTAAGTAATTGATCTACCATACGCAGCAGAAAACAAAAATTCAATCGGTAAATCAATTACATTTCTTTGCCTAAATCCCAGTATAGATTATACCGTTTACATGTTCATAAACAAAAATCTGTATAAAGTAAATCCATTCAAGGATCAAAATACTTACGTACGTTTGGAGGCTCCTCCGAAATCTTTGATTTCAAATAGGAACGCTGTTCGTGATACTATTCATAATACTGTTCACAATTACTGTTCAATATTATTGTTCACGTGATTTGTCACCAATCGATCCAAAGTAGGATCGCACTCACGGAAGTCCACACGAAGATAATCCGCAGAACCCTTGGTTATTTTGCTAGAACAATCAAGGGCTTCAAGAATCAAGAAAAAAGAACAAGAAAAGTTTTCTTCATGAGAGAGAGAGAGAGAGAGAGATAGGGTGGCTAGGGTTTTAATTGAATGAATAATTCTCTTATGTTTTAATTTTAAGTTACACTTATATAGTGCAACAATTAAAACCCTATTCCCTTATGAATAGCCATGGGCTCCAACCCTAGTTCACCCTTGCAACCAAACACACCCTTTATGGTATTTTAATTAACTAATTATTATTATAATTAAAATTAATTAATGTATAATAATATATTAACATTCAATTAATAATAATATATTAACATTCAATTAATAATAATAATTCATTTAAATATATACATAGATATATTTAAATATAATCCCACTAATTTAATTTTAATATTAAAATTAAATATAGGCAACAACCTCAGCAAATTTAATTGCACTGTGAGATTAGCAAAATACCCTTTCGTCTTGAAAGATGAAAATACCCTTCTCACAAATTGATTCTTAAATTATCTTCTAAATTTGTGACCCATAGGCTCCTTATCATATCGGTAGTGAGTAGTATTGCGATTAACACCAATTAATCGTTTCAGTATACATAGACCAAGATTGGCCCCTAGCAAGGCATCATGGCCACCCAATAGATTTGGATTTAGCGAAACCGCAGCCTGTCAATGGTTGGTTACCATGTAATCAAATCCTTTTATCCACTGTTATCTCATCGAGACTAAGGTACATAAATAGTGTCAACCTCAGATATCCTTGACATGTTTGTGTTCAGTTACTAGACCAATGACAGGAATATTAAATTGGATTGAGCATCAACTCAATCCTATTGTGGCCACAGATTTAGTTGAATTACCCAATGAGATAATTTCTTCCATACCCAGGAGTGATAAATCCTTTGTCGATCCACCATAGTCTCGATACACTTCTCAATGTAGCCAATCACTACCATATTGATAGCTCTGAATAGAACTACGTTGGGCTAGTGTCAAACTATACCAATTGGTGCACAAGGCGCTCCGGCGATCTCAAGTCTAAGGATCACATGCACCACTATCCGTTAGAGGATTTATTCCATAGACACTGGGGTTACCATCCATATGGAATCCTCTGGTGGGTCTGTCGAGTGAACTTGCCTCTAGCAAGCACCCATGCGTTGCACCAGGTTGTCGGCAAACAACCTTGACAAGTGAGATCAGTTATTGCCTTTTGATAGGGTCGTTCAACACTATGATAGCCTTATCATATTATCTGTGTCCTTAGTCAGAATAATATTGGGGCTACGGACGTTTCTAGAATGGCCACCATATGTGATCATAAGGTTCTCACTATCAAGATTTGAAACACTTAATACCCTTGTCACAGTTCTACCATCCTAAGGACATATATCATTACATACACAATATAGAAGAATATGCCTTTTATTGATAAATAAACATTTATTACAGAGTCAATTATACAATAATTAATTGGCTCTAGGGCACCTTGATAATCCTAGGATTATACTGTTTTATCTAGGTTTTTTGTCCGGATTTTGGATACTTCTTCTTTCGTTTATGCCTGAATTGCAACTTAATTTCATATATTTTATGTTTCAGGCCAAAACATTCAGTTAGAGCAAATACTGAGCAGAATTAGTTTCTGGACCCAGAAGCAAGCAAATCTCAGGATTCGGGGAAGTTCTAAAGCAGATTTGAAGCACTATGAAGCTTTTTCCTATTGGAGATCACTAAAGATTGAAGATTCAAGCAAGGAACCAAGTGGAGGGCATTTTCATAATTTCAGAGTAGTTCACAAAAGTTTTCCGCGACGAAGTTCTTTCTTCGCCGTGGCGATAAACTCACAAGTCAGATAGTGAATTAGAAGCCAACTCGATGCCGCGAAGAAGTCTACAATTTTCAGTTATTAAAACTATGCGTTTTAATTTTATACGAGGGTCTTAGGGTTTTGGGATCGACTACATAAGTGGGACTTCACTTTTTTTTTAAAGGGTTCGGCTTTGTTTTGGAAAGATCGACATTTTTAGGAGAAAGAAGAGAAGATTGGAGATTGAAACTCTTTAGATTCATCAATTAGGGAAGATTTTGTTCTCTTTTCTTTGTTCCATCATGTTGAATTCTTTGTTTACAGTTTTTATTTTGATTTGCTTTAATTTTAGTATGAACTAATTCACTTTTGGGTTAGGGTTTTGATGTAATTGGGATTTTATGTGTAATCAATAAATTGATGTTGCTTTTACATTCTATTGCATGGATTGTGTAATTACTCTTGTTTTTATTGAAATTACTTGTTGAGCATGATGAGACTGAAAAGTGAATCACGTATTAGCTTCTTAAGGTAATTGCCATTGTTTTATTGAACGCTAGAGATAGGTTTGAAAATCAATGAAATCAATTTAGGATTCCATTTAGCTTAATAAACTTGGAACTATTAACCTTCAATTTGTTGGGTGCGGAAGCTTAATAGGAATAAGTAGGAAAACATAGCTTGAGAAGGTATGTTTTACATGTTAGGGTGTCCGATTTATAATCCATGCATGTGAATGTAGAAGTAACAGAAATTGTAGATAATTCATAAAATCCTAGTGAAGTCAAAACCCTAACCGCTTTGTTTTAATTAATATTTCTCTTGAATCGATTTTGCTATCATTAATTAGCTTTTAAATTACGTAGTGGACTTTGTTTCAACTTTAGCTTAATTTTCTCCCGCAAATCTAAACATCTGTTGGTTTCTCCAACTTGATAAACAACTAGGAAAATCAATGCTTAACACGTAATCCTCGTGGGAACGATACTCTACTTATCACTTTATTACTTTTTGCGACTAGTGCACTTGCTACACATTTGCATGTTTGTCAAAAATACAGATCAAGTTTTTGGCGCTGTTGCCGAGGATTGATTTTGTGTTAATATTGAGTTTTTCTGGTTTTAGCTAGATTGGAGTTTAAATTTAGTTTTAATTGTTTTCTAGTTTAATTTTGATGTTATTTCTGTTAGCTTGTGATCTCACGCTTTCGTTCTTTTTGTGTAGTTTATGCGAAGAGCTAGATGTCATCCAGTGGTTCCTATTGATCTAGAGATTGAAAGAGCCGCAAGAAGACTTAACGAAGAAAGAAGAGAATGAGAGGCGATAGTCATTGAGATGGCGGAAAATAGAACATTGAGGGAATTCTCAGTGCCCTCAGTTGATGGTAGTGGTCCAAGTATAACTAGGCCACTAGTGCAAGCTAACAACTTTGAAATAAAGTCGGCAATCATCCAGATGATCCAACAGTCAGTACAATTTAAGGGAGATCTAAAGGAGGATCCAAATTCATACATTGCTAACTTCTTAAAGATCTGCGATACCTTCAAGTCAAATGGAGTGTCAGATCACGCCATCAGATTAAGGTTATTTCCCTTTTCATTAAGGGATAAAGCAAGAGATGGTTAATGGCACTACCACCAGGAACAATCACAACCTGGAATGAATTAGCACAAAAGTTCCTGACTAAATACTTCCTTCTAGCGAAATTTGCAAAGATGAGAAATGATATCACATCGTTTCTACAAAACGAGACTAAATCACTTTATGAAGCTTGGGAAAGATATAAGGAACTGCTGAGAAAGTTTCCACACCATGGTTTGTCGGTTTGGATGCAAGTCCAAATGTTCTATAATGGGTTGATGATAAATGTGCAAACGATGGTGGATGCAGCATCTAGAGGAGCATTGAAAAACAAGACACTTGAAGAAGCTTATGAGTTACTTGAAGTCCTAGCAAGTAACAACTATCAGAGACCCAATGAGAGAATGCAGTTAAAGAAGTCTATGGGTATTCATGAAGTTGATGATTATACGGCCATTTCAGCCCAACGTACAACACTTCAGAAGCAATTAGGAGGTATGCAAGTGAATTCTATTCAAACACCTCAACTGACATGTGATTTTTGTGCAAGTAACCATGTGAGCAATGAATGTCAAGTGGGGAACACCTTTGCTTTAACTTCATCATCATCGGAACAAGTCAACTATTTGGTAGGGAATCAGAGACAACAGAACAATCCTTTCTCCAACAGTACAATCTTGGTTAGAGAAATCATCCAAACTTGTCTTAGGGCAATCAGAATCAGCAGAATAACCAATGGAATCAAAGAACGGTGCCAAATAATCAAGTGGGGGTGAATAATCAACCAGGGGATCACAAATTGTCAAAATTGGAGGATATGTTCGGGAAATTCATGAAAGAGACCATAGGTTTCATGAATGAGACGAGGGCAACTTTCAGAAACCAAGGGGCATCTATTCGAAACTTGGAGGTACAGATAGGGCAAATAGCCAAAAAACTAAATGAGCGACCACAGGGTTCCCTACCATGCAACACGGTGACAAATCCACATGAACAAGCGAATGCAATAACTCTACGAAGTGGAACAGTCTGGGAAAAGGTGGAACAAAAAGGGAAAGAAGAGAGCCCATCAAAGGACAGGGAAGATTCTGATGAAGAAGTTGACGAGGAGATCATTATTGAAGAGAAGCTAACAAGTCCCATGGAAGAAGAACCAAAAAAGGAAGAGAGGCCAAGGCAAGAGAAATAAAAATTGCCATTTCCTGAGATACCATCGGAGTTGGCACATCACACCCCTCTATTGCCTTTTCTTCAGAGGCTCAGAAAGAAAAATCAGGACAAGCAGATCACAAAATTCATTGAGATATTTGAAAAACTACATATTAACATTCCTTTTGCAGATGCCGAGCTATGCAAAATTTTCAAATAAAAGGAAGTTGGAAAAAGAGGAAACAGTGATGCTTATGGAGGAATGCAGTGCCATTCTACAGAAGAAGCTACCGCCGAAACTCAAGGATCCAAGGAGTTTCAATATCCCTTGTGTTATAGGAGATATTACATTTGATAGAGTTTTATGTGATCTAGGTGCAAGCATTAATCTAATGCCTTTTTTCTATTTTCAGGAGACTAAGGATTGGTGAAGTGAAGCCAACGACCATATCTTTGCAGCTTGCAGATAGATCCATCAAGCATCCGAGGGGCATAGTTGAAGATGTACTAGTTAAGGTGGACAAAGTCATCTTTCTTGCAGACTTTGTCGTGTTGGACATGGAAGAGGACAAGGAAATGCCTCTCATCTTGGGGCGACCATTTCTTGCCACCAGAAGAGCCCTAATTGATGTGCAAGAAGGGAAATTGCTTTTAAGGGTCTAAGATGAAAAGGTGACATTCAATGTCTTTGAGGCCATGAAATTTCCATCAGAGTCAGATTCATGCTTTGGTGTAAACTTGGTAGACAGACTAGTAGCAGATGCTATCGAAGAGAACACCCCTCAACTACATTTAGAAGCTTGCATTGCCCAATAAAAAAATAACAGAGGAAGATGCGCTAGCAAAGAATAAGTGTGCTAGGCTTTTGGAAGCCCTTCAACTGATAAATGTAAGCCAAGATCCATAATTTGAAGAGTTTGACATTGAAAAAGAGAAGGAAAGGCAAGAACGGAAAAACCTCCAAAACTTGAACTGAAGCCTTTACCTTCTCACCTCAAATATGTATATCTTGGTGAATCAGAAGCCTTTCCAGTGATCATCAATTCAAGGTTGAATAAATTAGAGGAAGAACGGTTGATTCGGGTGTTAAGAGAGCATAAATCAGCGATTGGATGGACCATAGCAGACATTAACGACATCTCTCCATCTTTTTGTATGCACAAGATACTTATAGAAGATGATGTCAAGCCTAAGGTGCAGCCGCAACGGAGATTAAATCCTTCTATGAAGGAAGTGGTGAGAAAGGAAGTGGTAAAACTTTTAGATGCAAGCATTATCTACCCTATTTCAGATAGCCCATGGGTGAACCCGGTGCAAGTGGTTACAAAGAAATGAGGTATCATGGTAATAAAGAATGACAGTAATGAATTGATACCAACTAGGATAGTTACGGGTTAGAGGGTGTGCATCGATTACAGGAAGCTGAATGAAGCAACAAGGAAGGATCACTTTTCACTTCCTTTCATTGATCAAATGCTGGAAAGACTGATGGGGCATGCTTATTACTGTTTCCTTTATGCTTTTTCAGGGTATAATCAGATTTCCATTGCTCTTGAAGATTAAGAGAAGACGACATTCAATTTTCCTTATGGCTCCTTTGCTTACAGAAGGATGCCTTTTGGGCTATGTAATGCACCAGCCACATTCCAGCGATGTATGATGTTAATTTTTTGTGACATGGTGAAGCGGTTCATAGAAGTCTTCATGGATGACTTCTCTGTTTTCTGTTCTTCTTTTGATAATTGCCTATCTAACCTTTCATTTTTTTTGCAGCGATGTCAAGATACAAATTTGGTGCTCAACTGGGAGAAATCTCACTTCATGGTTCAAGAAGGAATGGTACTCGGTCACCGAATTTCAAAGGACAACATTGAAGTGGATCAAGCCGAAATGGAAGTGATTGAGAAGTTGCCACCACCTGCAAACGTTAAGGCAGTCTGGAGTTTCCTGGGGGATGCAGGGTTCTATAGACAGTTTATAAAGGATTTCTCTAAAATTTCTAAACCCCTTTGCAATTTACTGATTAAGGATGCCTCTTTTGATTTTGATGATGAATGCATGCATGCATGCATGCTTTTCAAACTCTTAAGAATTTATTAGTGTCTGCACCCATTATTGCAGTTCCCAATTGGGAACTACCTTTTGAATTGATGTGTGATGCTAGTGATTTTGCATTAGGTGTAGTTTTAGGACAAAGAAAGAACAAAGCTTTGCATGTAATTCAGTATGCTAGCAAGACACTAACCGATGCACAGTTGAATTACACCACTACTGAAAAAAAGTTGTTAGCCATTGTTTTCTCATTTGAAAAATTCCGCTCTTATTTACTAGGTGCTAAGGTGATAGTCTACATGGATCATTCAGCGCTCAAGCCGCTGTTGGCAAAGCAAGAAGCAAAACCAAGGCTAATAAGATGGATCCTACTACTGTAAGAGTTTGAATTGGAGATCCGAGACAAAAAGGGGTCAGAAAATGTGGAGGTAGATCATCTATCAAGGATTGAACGACCAATTCAGGGAAATGAAAAGGAAACCCAAATCAGAGAAACTTTCCCGAATGAAAAATTGATGAGAGTGGAGGAAGCACTGTGGTATGCAGATTTTGCAAACTACTTGTTGTCGAGAGTGCTCCCCATCGGCATGACCTTCTAACAAAAGAGGAAGTTTTTCTCAAATTTGAAGTACTACAACATGCAATGATAGCAAGTGCACTAGTCGCACAAAGTAATAGAGTAATGAATGAGTATCGTTCCCACGAGGATTGATTGTTAAGCACTAATTTTCCTAAGTGTTTTTCCTAGTTGGAGGAACCGAATTTGTTTAGATTAATGGGAGAGATTAAAACTAAAACTAAAACAAAACTTACTAAGTATTAAAAACTAATTAATAAAGGCAAGAAATAAAGACAAGAGTAATATCAATTTAACAAAAGGTTAGGGTTTTGACTTCATTCGGACTCTATAGATGAATTTACGGATTATGCTATTTTCACACTCACATGCACGGATTGTAAATCGAATTCTCTAAGTTGTCAAACATACCTTCTGAGGCTATGAATTCCTACTTTTCCCTATTAAACTTCCGCACCCAACAATTTGAAGAATAATAGATCCAAGTTCATTAAGCTAATGGAATCCTAGATTGATTTCATTGATTCTCAAATCTATCTCTAGCATTCAATACTACAATGGTGATTACCCAAGAAGCTTAATATGATTCATCTCTCAATCTCATCATATTCATCAAATAAAATCAATAAAAACGGAATAACCACACAATCTATGCAATAGAATATCAAAATAACAATGATCAATTGATTAACCCATAGAAATCCGAGTTACATCAAGACCCTAACCCAAAATGGGTTAGTTCATAACTAAATTAACACAAACAGCAAGAAAAACAATAAACACAATATTCAACATATTGAAATGCAGAGAAAAGAGTGGAGATCTCCTCTAGTTGTAGAATCCACAAGATTCAAGCTCAAATCTTCTCTCTAAATGTCAAATCTATTCAAAACTCAATGAAAAACAGACGAAGATCTTTCATGCAGAAATGCAAAGTTTATCAAATGGTGGTAGACTCCATAAGCCTACGTATCGAACTACTCTCCACTAATGAGGATTAGACATTACTAAAGATCAAAAGGTCTTTATAGGCTTGTAACGTTAGGCTCGGTTAGTGGGCTTCAAAGGAAAGGAAAGGATAACAAACAAGAGAACTCGGTTTCCTTAAAGCAAACACTAAAACTTAATCAACTTCCACTTTCTTTCTCAACCACCACTCAAGATGTCATCCATTTTACAACCCTCATTCATGTACAATTCTTATTTTTGCTACTGCAATGTAGTTCTTGAAATGGAACTTATTATTATTATTATTTTAAATAACAATAAAATTGAGGTTAATTACCTCTCTTATTCTTCTTGCCCTTCTCACAACCCCCAAACTATTCTTTTAGTTCATTCACACAACTCTCCAAGCTCTTTGTGTTTGCATTAAGTTCAGAATTCTCTTAAAGGTTGCGGATGTGTTTAGGGAAAAAGGTTTTGGGAATTATTGGTTTCACAAGAAAAATAAAGCAACGATGATTTCATAAGGCTCAAATGGGTCACTAGGGATAAAATTCATGGTCGGTTGGAAAGGCTCAAACGTTCCGAAAACTACCTAAATCATTTCCTCAATAATGTCTATTCCTAGAATTTCGCCTCAAGCACTTCTCAACTAGGTTCTAGAGTCTACCCACATTATCGAGACTTTACCTAACCACATAAAATGAATCTAAGCATGCCGAAATAATGAAGATGGTGGTTGAAACACTCAACAAACCTCAAGTAAAATTCAGTCAATTAACATAAACTTGAAGCAATGCTTAATATTTTTCAACAATAAAGTCCCAACAATCCTATTCTCATCATAGACTTATGTAATTCATCATTGGCATACATAAAAAAACATGAAAATAAAATAAACAGTTCAAATTTTTCCTACCCCCAAACTAAAGATGACATTGTCCCCAATGTCACATTATTTACGAATTAGGAATAGAAAAACAAAATCTACACAGGTACGAGATAGTTCCCTGATTAATCCGTGAAGTTGAAGTTTCGCTCAACAGCATGCACACCCGGTCCTTGGCTTTCTCATCACCATAATCTGTAAAAACAATTGAAATACTGTGGTGTCCATTGTGTTAGAAAAGTTCATTGGCTAATATGAAAATATTACAATCCTAATCTCACCTTTACAACTACTAGGAAATTAAAACAAAATTTAAACCATCCAAAACAAAGAGCAATTTAGTTCAATGTTCGAAATGAAATACAAAAACAACTAAAACAAAGAAAATAAAATACAAAAACAGGTGTTCAGGTTCATTCTTCGACCTCCTCCTCTCCCTCGGTATTGTCCTCTTCTGAGTCGGAGCCCATCCATTCTTCTGAATCCCAGTCTGCCCATTGGAAGCTTGAAGTATCAACGTTGAGCTTGGTGAAGCAACTGTGCTGCATGTCACACATCATCTAGGTCTGCTCTGCCAGCCAATCCTGACGTTTTGCCATCTGTTTCATCTGACCCATCATCTGCTGCATCATCTCCTTCATAGCGGTTGTCGAACTGGATGATGTGGTAGTGCCTTGTGTGGTTCTCTGTCGTTTTGTCCCGGCACTGGGTTGACGCTCAAGTAGCTTCCGATAGTAGGCTGTGTCGAGAACTGGGGCAGCATGGATAAGTGGTTCATCATCCTCCTTTTGTACTCCTGGTTTAATGCACAACTCGGTGATAAGATGTGGGAAGGGGAAACTCCCTCGCCTTAGTTGGGCTGCATTCTGTATACTATTCAAGATAATCTTTCCCACATCCATCTTCTTTCCAATGGCAATGGAATAAAGCAACAATGCCTTGTCAAAAGTTACTGAACTATAATGTGTTTCCGACATCATCTGCGTACACACAAAATATTGCCATAACTTGGCTGTTGGAGTTAGATTAGTTCCCTTGATGCTCTTCTTTCCCTTCTTTGAAACCTCCCAAGGGATATCCGGTTTTGCTATAACCTTAAGTATCACATCCTCCTGAAATTCTTTCGTTTTAAACTCCAGACACTCATCAGGGTCAATCGAAGGCAAGTGAAAAAAATCATTGATGACCTTTGCATCAAATGGCACATCAGTACCTCTCACAAACACATGACCAGGATCACACTCAAGAGGTTGGCGTAAAACTCTTTTACTATCGGCTTTACAGCCGCATGTCCGGGTTCATCCATAAATGCATTCCACTTTCGCACTTCTCTCCACTCTTCGACATAAACAGTGGCCAAACCCCGCTTGGCAATAAACCCTTTATCCTTCCTTTTGATTGCTCCTTCATATCGTTTCCGAGCCTTGTCATTCACAAATCGGTTGTCCACTTTTTTTCCTTTTCCTTTACCCTTTGATTGTGTTTTGAGCGGCATTTTCCCCAAACGACAATTCTAACTCAACAATTCAACTCTAAGCATCCTACTATCAACCACAATCAATCTTGAAAAAATATCACACTTCCAAAAATCGCACCTAGACCCCCAAACTACAATTCTTCCACACTTCACAAAACACTCCGAAATTCAAAACCCAAACTCCTCAACACCACACAATTCACAATCTACACTTCCTCAAACAAAATCAAAGCATAATAATACTAAAAATCCACAACTCAATCAACAATCAAAATTTTCAGATCTACTACTCTAAGCTCGAAATTGTGCAATTAAAAACTTAAGGAACCTGAAATCTTACCAAAACTAGGAAGTATTCGCCACCAATTTAGCCAAAAGCAGCCTAGATCTCAAAAACCCCAAATTCTTGAACCCACAATTTTCTTCAATTTTTCGCGAAGATCTTTGCTAAAATGAGTTGTTTTGGTATTTAGAAAGGTTAAGGAGTGAGATATTGGGCTAGGAAATCACTAGAAAGGGTCTAGATCGAAGATGGAAAAAGTTGGCTCTCGGATGTGTTTGAAATGTTTTGCGAAGAATGAAGAGTCATGGTCACTATTTATAAAAAACAGGTTTCGCCGAGGCGAAGAACAATTTTCCCAGCGGCGAAGTTCTTCACTCCTTTGAAAAATTACCCAGTTGATGCCGCGGCGAAAAAATCCAATGCATACAGCGTCGCGGCGAAGAAAGTTCTTCGCCACGATGAACTTCCCTTAGTCAATTTCGCCCAACTTTCTTTGCCGCGGCAAAAATTTCCAGAGCCTATATTGCCTTGGCAAAGAAAATACTTCGACGTGGCGAAGTCTGGGACTTTTCGAATTCCACTTCTTGCACAATGCAGTTCGCTGCGGCAAAAACTGGAAAATTTCCATTTTTCGCCTTGATTCGATAATTCACCTAAACACCCAAAAACACACAAATTAAACTTCATCTAAAAATCATAAGAAAACTAAACAACTTCAAAACAAAAAATAAACAACAACAAATGAAAACACTTGGGTTGCCTCCTAAGGAGCGCTTGTTTATAGTCGAAAAGCTCGAATCTCTCAAGTTCTCATGTCGGGATGTCAAGATGAATGGGGAATGACTTGCAACTCATCACCCCATCAATGTACGGCTTAAATCTCTGTCCATTGACCTTAAATGTGACATTTTCTTCATGTGACACCTCCACCGCTCCGAACGGGTAAACTTTTGTAACTATGAAGGGTCTGGACCATCTAGACTTAAGTTTTCCAGGGAAGAGCCTCAGTCTAGAATTATACAACAGTACTTTCTGACCCACTTCAAAGATCTTCTTCCGGATATGCTTGTCATGCCACCTTTTTGCCTTTTCTTTGTAAATTTGAGCATTCTCATATGCTTCATAACAGAACTCATCGAGTTTATTTAAAGTCAGCATCCTTTCCTCCCCAGCAACTCGTAAATCCATGTTTATCTGCTTAACTGCCCAGTAGGCCTTATGCTCGAGTTCTACCAGCAAATGACATGCATTCCCATAGACCATCCTAAATGGAGACATACCAATCGGAGTCTTAAATGTAGTGCCGTAGGCCCATAATGCATCATCCAACTTCCGTGACCAATCCTTCCTCGATGCATTGACTGTCTTTTCTAAAATTCCCTTTAGTTCTCTGTTCAATAGTTCCACTTGTCCACTAGTTTGTGGATGATATGGTGTTGCAACTCTATGTTTCACCCTATATTTTCCCAACAGTGCATCCAATTGCCTGTTGCAAAAATGCGATCCTCTATCACTAATGATTGCCCGTGGTATCCCAAACCTTGAGAAAATGTTCTTTCTCAAAAAATTAACCACCACCCTGGCATCATTGGATGGCAATGCAACGGCTTCCACCCATTTCGATACGTAATCCACCGTTACCAAAATGTACATGTTTCCATAAAAATTAGGGAAAGGACCCATGAAGTCAATTCCCCATACATCGAACAGCTTAACAACTAGGATATTGTTCAGTGACATCTCATCTCGCTTTGAAATATTCCCACTCTGTTGACATTGGTCGCATTCCTGAATCATCCAGAAAGAATCCTTGAAAAGGTTGGCCAATAAAACCCAGATTGAAGAACCTTGGCTACTGTCCTAGCTTATCCAAAATGGCCACCCACTTCCCTTTCATGACAATGCTGTAGGATACTCTCCATTTCCTCTTCCGGGACACATCTATGTATCATCTTATCAGTACAGTGTCTATACAGAAATGGCTCTTGCCAGAAGTAGTACTTCAAATCTGAGAAAAACTTTCTCTTTTGTTTGAAGGTCATGCCAATGGGGAGCACTCTCGATGATAAGTAGTTTGCAAAACCTGCATACCACAGTGCTTCCTCCACTCTCATCAATTTTTCATCCAGGAAAGTTTCTCTGATTTGAGTTTCCTCTTCATTTCCCTGAATTGGTCTTTCAGTCCTTGACAAAGGAACCGCCACCACATTTTCTGACCCCTTCTTATCTCATGTCTCCAACTCAAACTCTTGTAGCAATAAGATCCATCTTATCAGCCTAGGTTTCGCTTCTTGCTTTGCCAATAGGTGCTTGAGTGCTGAATGGTTCGTGTAGACTATCACCTTAGCACCTAGGAAATATGAACGAAATTTGTCAAAAGCAAAAACCATAGCCAACAATTCTTTTTCAGTGGTGGTGTAATTCAATTGTGCATTAGTGAGTGTTCTGCTAGCATACTGAATTACATGCAACACTTTGTTTTTCCTCTGTCCTAACACTACTCCTAGTGCAAAATTACTAGCATCACACATCAATTCAAATGGTAGTCCCCAATCAGGAACTGCAATAATAGGTGCAGACACTAATAATTTTATTAGAGTTTGAAACGCATGCATGCATTCATCATTAAAATCAAAAGCAACATCTTTAATCAATAAATTGCAAAGGGGTTCAGAGATTTTAGAAAAATCCTTGATAAACCGTCTATAAAACCCCGCATGCCCCAAGAAACTTTGAACTACTTTAACATTTGAGGGTGGTGGTAGCTTCTCAATAATTTCTGTTTTTGCTCGATCCACTTCTATGCCATCCTCTGAAATTCATGACCAAGCACTATTCCTTCCATGACCATAAAGTGGCACTTCTCCCAGTTGAGCACTAAGTTCGTCTCCTTACATCGCTACAAAACAAGTGAAAGATTAGATAAGCAATTGTCAAAAGATGAACCAAAGACGTCATTCATGAAGACTTCTATAAACCGCTCCACCATATCTCCAAAGATCAACATCATGCATCTCTAAAATGTGGCTGGTGCATTGCATAACCTAAAGGGCATCCTTCGGTAAGCAAAGGTGCCATAGGGATAAGTGAAGGTCATCTTCTTCGATCCTCAGGAGCGATGGTAATTTAATTATATCTTGAATAACCATCTAGGAAACAGTAGTAAGCATGCCCTACCAATCTCTCCAACATTTGATCAATGAAAGAAAGTGGAAAATGATCCTTCCTTGTTGCTTTATTTAATTTCCTATAGTCAATGCACACTCTCCAGCCCGTGACTGTCCTAGTTGGTATCAATTCATTGCTCTCATTCTTTATCACTGTGATACCTCCCTTCTTCAGAACCACTTGCACCGGGCTCATCCATGGACTATCAGAAATATGATAAATTATTCCCATATCTAGAAGTTTCACCACCTCCTTTCTCACCACTTCCTTCATCAAAGGATTTAGTCTCTGTTGTGGTTGCACCCTAGGCTTGACATCATCTTCCACAAGTATCTTATGCATGCAAAACAATGGAGAGATGCCTCTAATATCCGAAATGGTCCATCCAATTGTTGATCTATGTTCTCTTAGTACCCTGATCAACCGCTCTTCTTCCAATTTGCTCAACCTTGAACTGATAATTACTGGGAAGGTCTTTGCTTCACCAAGATACACATATTTAAGGTGGGAAGGCAAGGGCTTCAATTCAAGCTTCAGAGGTTCTTCCTTTCTTTATTTTTCCTTCTCCTTCTCAAAATTAAATTCCTCAAATTCTAGATCTTGGCTCTCATCAATCGGCTGAAGTGCTTCCAACAATCTAGCACATTCATTCTTTACTGACTCATCTACCTCTACTATTTTTGATTGGGCAATACAAGCTTTTAGAGGCAGTTATGGAGTGTTCTCTTCAATAGCCTCTGCTACTAGTTTATCCACCACATCAACACTAAAGCACGAATTCGACTCGAATAGAAACTTCATAGCTTCAAACACATTGAATGTTACTTGTTTCATCTTGAACTCTTAACAGTAACTTTCCTTCTTGCACATCAATGAGAGCTCTCCCGGTGGCCAAAAATGGTCGGCCCAAAATAAGAGGCATTTCCTTATCCTCTTCCACGTCCAATACAACAAAATCCGTCGGAAAGATAATCTTGTCCACCTTCACCAACACATCTTCAACTATACCTCTCGGATGTTTGATGGATCTATCTGCAAGTTGCAACGACATGGTCATTGGCTTCATTTCACCAATTCCCAATCTCTTGAAAACAGAAAAAGGCATTAGATTGATGCTTGCATCTAAATCACACAAAACTCGATCAAAAGTAATGTCTCTTATAATGTAAGGAATAGTAAAACTCCCTGGATCTTTGAGTTTCGGGGGTAGCTTCTTCTGGAGAATGCCGCTGCATTCTTCCGTAAGCATCACTGTTTCCTCATCTTCTAACTTTGTTTTGTTTGATAAAATCTCCTTAAGAAATTTCGCGTAGCTCGACATCTATTACAATGCATCTGCAAAAGGAATGTTAATATGCAGTTTTTTAAATATTTCAATAAATTTGGAAAACTGCTTATCCTGATTCTTTTTCTTGAGTCTTTGAGGAAAAGGCACGGGAGGAGTGTGATGTGCCAACTCTGGTAGTATCTTGGGAAATGGCAATTTCTCTTTCTTTTGTCTTTGCCTCTCTTCCTGCTTTGTTCATCAACCCTGGAACTGGTTAGTTTCTCTTTAGCAACTATCTCTTCATCAACTTCCTCATCAGAATCTTCCTTTTCTGTTGGTGTGCTTCCTTCTTTCCCTGATTGTTCTACTTCTTTTAACACTGTCCCACTTCTCAAAGTTATTGCATTTGCTTGCTCACGTGGGTTAGGCATCGTGTTGCTCGGTAGGGACCCCTATGGTCTCTCATTTAACTTATCAGCCAATTGACCCATTTGTACCTCCAAGTTCCGAATGGACGCCCCTTGATTTCTGAAATTCGTCCTCGTCTCATTCATAAAACCTGTGGTCTCTTGCATAAACTTTCCAAACATGTCCTCCAATTTTGTCACTCTTTGCTCTCTTAGTTGATTGTTCACCCCTGCTTGGTTGTTTGGCAATGCTCTTTGGTTCCATTGATTGTTTTGTTGATTCTGTTGGTTCTGATTGCCCTAAGACAGGTTCGGATGATTCCTCCAACCAGGATTACATGTGTTGGAGTACAGATTGTTCTGTTGCCTTTGATTTCCTGCCAAATAGTTAACCTGCTTTGATGATGAAGACGCTAAAGCAAACATGTTCCCCACTTGGCATTCACTGCTCACATGACCACCTGTACAAAATTCACAAATTAGTTTAGGAGCTTGAATAGAATTTACCTGCATACTTCCTAATTGTTTCTGAAGTGCTATGAGTTGGGCTGAAATGGCTGTATATGCATCAACTTCATGAAGACCCATAGATTTCTTCGGTTGCACCCTCTCATTAGGTCTTTGATAATTGTTGCTTGTTAGAACTTCAAACAACTCATGAGCTTCTTCTGGTGTCTTATTTTGCAGTGCTCCTCCCGAGGCTGCATCCACCATAGTTTGTACATTCACCATCAATCCATTATAAAATGTTTGGACTTGCATCCAAACTGGCAACCCATGCTGTGGACACCTCCTCAGTAATTCTTTGTATCTTTTCCAAGCCTCATACAATGATTCCGACTCTTCCTGTAGAAACAATGTGATATCATTTCTCAGCTTTGCCAATTTTGCTGGAGGAAAGAATTTGGTCAAGAACTTCTATGCTAAATCATTCCATGTTGTGATCATTCTTGATGGTAGTGCCATTAACCATCCCTTTGCTTTATCCCTCAATGAAAACAGGAACAGTCTCAATCTGTTGGCATCATCTCACACTCTGTTTGACTTGAAAGTATCACAAATCTCTAAAAAATTGGCAATGTACAGATTTGGATCTTCCTTCAAATCTCCCTTAAACTGTACCGACTGCTAAATCATCTGGATGATTGCCGGCTTTATCTCGAAGTTGTTGGCTTGTACCGCTGGTCTAGTAATACTCGACCCACTGCCATCAACTAAGGGAACTGAAAACTCCCTTAGTGTTCTATTTTCTGCCATCTCAACAACTATGACCTCTGGTTCAACTGTAGCCTCTCTTTCTTTTCTTTCTCTGTTAAGTCTTCTAGTGGTTCTTTCAATCTTAGGATCAACAGTAACCACTGGCTGACATCTTGCTCTTCGTATAAACTACATAGAAAAATAGAAAAAGTGAGATCACAAACCAACCGAAAAGAATAACAAAAATTAAACAAACAACAATTAAAACAAAAATAAACTCCAATCTAGCTAACACAGGAAAACTCAATGTTAACACAAAACTCAATCCCTGGCAACGGTGCCAAAAACTTGATGCGTTGTTACTACAACATGCAATGATAGCAAGTGCACTAGTCGCCCAAAGTAATAGAGTGATGAGTGAGTATCGTTCCCACGAGGATTGATTGCTAAGCACTAATTTTCCTAAGTGTTTTTCCTAGTTGGAGGAACCGAATTTGTTTAGATTAATGGGAGAGATTAAAACTGAAACTAAAACAAAACTTACTAAGTATTAAAAACTAATTAATAAAGGCAAGAATTAAAGACAAGAGTAATATCAATTTAACAAAAGGTTAGGGTTTTGACTTCATTCGGACTCTATGGATGAATTTTATGGATTATGCTATTTTCACACTCACATGCACAGATTGTAAATCGAATTCTCTAAGTTGCCAAACATACCTTCTGAGGCTATGAATTCCTACTTTTCCCTATTAAACGTCCGCACCCAACGATTTGAAGAATAATAGATCCAAGTTCATTAAGCTAATGGAATCCTAGATTGATTTCATTGATTCTCAAATCTATCTCTGGCATTCAATACTACAATGGTGATTACCCGAGAAGCTTAATATGATTCATCTCTCAATCTCATCATATTCATCGAATAAAATCAGTAAAAATGGAATAACCACACAATCTGTGCAATAGAATATCAAAATAACAATAATCAATTGATTAACCCATAGAAATCTGAGTTACATCAAAACCCTAACCCAAAATGGGTTAGTTCATAACTAAATCAACACAAACAGCAAGAAAAACAATAAACACAATATTCAACATCTTGAAATGCAGAGAAAAGAGTAGAGATCTCCCCTAGTTAAAGAATCCACAAGATTCAAGCTCAAATCTTCTCTCTAAATGTCAAATCTATTCAAAACTCAATGAAAAACAGACGAAACTAGATGAACCCCCTCAAAATGGTAAAGTTCTTCATAAATAGCTCGCCCCAAAAGACCTAAAAATTTCCTAAAATAAAACTATGCGTTTTGGAGAAACTAAAATTCGCAGACTTTGCTACGGCGAAGAAAGAATTTTGCCGCGGCGACGAGGTACAATGGAATCCCGTGCTTAACAGTTTTCGCCGCGGCGAAGAATAGACTTTGCCTCGGCGAACCTTCATGAAGAATTTTGAAATTACAGAATTGCCCTCCACTTGCTTCTTTGCTTGAATCTTTGATCTTCGATGCTCTTCCATGGGAACAAGCTTCATAGTGCTTCACTCTGCTTCCGAACTCTCCCAAATTCTGAGATCCGCTTACTTTTGGGTCCAAAAACTCCAATTCGCTCATTATTTGCTCAAAATGTCTATTTTGGCCTGCAACACAAAATGTATAGAATTAAATAGCAATTCAGGCATAAATGAACTAAGAAGTATCTAAAATCCGGACAAAAAGCCTAATTAAAACAGTATAATTCTCGGATTATCACCTTCCAGCGGAAGAGGAAATTTTTCTCTAACTTAAAGTTTTATTTCTGGGAAGAACCATTTCTGTATAAACACTGTGCAGATCAGATGATACGTAGGTATGTCTCGGAAGAGAAGATGGAGAGTATTTTAAGGCATTGCCATGAGAAGGAAGTAGGTGGTCATTTTGGAAGGACTATGACAGCAGCCAATGTCCTTCAATCTGGATTTTATTAGCCAACTCTATTCAAGGATGCTTTCTGAGTAGTTCAGAAATGTGATCAATGTCAACGGAGTGGAAATTTTTCAAGGAGAGATGAGATGCCGTGAAATAACATTCTGGTTGTTGAACTTTTTGATGTGTGGGGGATTGATTTCATGGGCCCTTTTCTAAATTCTTATGGAAATATGTACATCTTGGTGGCTGTGGACTATGTGTCGAAATGGGTGGAAGCAGTTGCATTACCATCCAACGATGCCAATGTGGTGGTTAACTTTGTGAGGAAGAACATTTTCTCAAGATTTGGAGTACCACGAGCAATCACCAGTGATGGGGGATCTCATTTTTGCAATAGGCAATTTAATGCTTTCCTGCAAAAATACAGAGTGAAACATGGAGTGGCTACACCATACTATCCTCAGACCAATGGGCAAGTGAAACTGTCAAATAGAGAGTTTAGAAGAATTTTAGAGAAGACAGTTAACGCATCCAGGAAGGACTAGTCACAAAAGTTAGATGATGCATTATGGGTATACCACATTGCATTCAAGACTCTTATTAGTATGTCTCCGTTCCGGTTGGTATATGGCAAGGAATGTCACTTGCTGGTGGAACTCGAGCATAAGGCATATTGGCCAGTCAAGCAGCTAAACATGGATTTACAAGCTGTTGGGAAAGAAAGGATGCTGAAATTGAATGAACTGGACGAGTTTCATCATAAAGCTTATGAGAATGTCCGTATTTAAAAAGAAAAGACCAAGATGTGGCACGACAAGCATATCACAAAAAAACTTTGAAGTGGGTCAGAAGGTTTTGTTGTACAATTCTAGACTTAGGCTCTTTCCTGGAAAACTTAAGTCTAGATGGTCCGGACCCTTCATAGTTATAGAAGTTTACCCATACGAGGCTGTAAAGATTTCACATGAAGAAAAGCAGACATTTAAGGTCAATAAACAGTAATTGAAGCCACACATTGATGGGGCGATGAGTTGCAAGTCACAATCCGTCAAACTCGACATTCCGGAAGGAGGACTTGACAAAGTCAAGCTTATGACTATAAACAAGCGCTTCTTGGGAGGCAACCCAAGTGTTCTCATTTTTTTTAGTTGTTTTAAATTCGTTTATATGTTTTATGACTTAGGAAATAGTTTAATTTCGTTTGTTTTTGGTGTTTCAGGTGAATGATCAAAATTTGGCAAAAATCAAAATTCTTCAGATTTTGTTGTGGCGAAGTTTATTCTTCGCCACGGCGTTGTACACACTGCCCAAAATTGGACTTAATGGAATTCCAGATTTCGCCGCGGTGTTGTACTCACTGCCAAAGTTCGCCGCGGTGAGAATTTTATTCTCCACGACATTGAGTGTATCGCACAAATGAATTAAGAACTTCGCTGCGGCGAAGTCTGCTTTCTATATCGCGATGACTCTTCATTTTTCGCGAAAACTTCCAAGAACCAAACACTTCCACCTTCAATCAAGAGAGTTTCCAGTAAATTTTCTTCCTACTACTCCACTCCTTAACCCTCATAAACACTAAATCACCTCACTTTTTCAAGGATTTTTGCAAAGTATTGAAGAAAATTTTAGAAACCCTAGGTTTTCCAAAATTTGGGGATCTTGTGAATTGGTCAGAAATTGGTGAAATTGGTGGTGAATTCGTCGTGGGTGTGGTAAGATTTCAAGTCCTCTAGCCTTAAATTTGATCAATTGCGATTTTTAATGCGTTAAGTTTGAGAAATTGATTGAATCTGTTGAGTTATGGATTTTGATGCGAATTGTGGGGTGATTTTGATTTAAGAAGTGTTGAGTTTGATTTGTTTTGTGTTGAGGAAGTTAGGTTTTTGATTTTGAAGTAGTTTGATTGAGTTTGGAAGAGTGGTGATTTTGGGGTGTAAGTGTAATTTTTGAAACCTTTGTGTGAATTGAGGAGTGATTGTGGTTTGTAGAAAGTGTGCGTTAGTGTTGAATTGTCGAGTTGAATCACTAAGTTTGGGGGTAGATTTGGGTGATCACTATTGAAAAACAAAATGCCGCTCA
This sequence comes from Pistacia vera, assembly GCF_008641045.1. Lineage (NCBI taxonomy): Eukaryota > Viridiplantae > Streptophyta > Magnoliopsida > Sapindales > Anacardiaceae > Pistacia > Pistacia vera. The sequence goes on along the minus strand of NW_022195034.1, from coordinate 431,451 downwards.
AAACGATTCCCAGGGGTAAAGGAAAACAGGTCAATAATAGATTTGTAAATGAGAAGGCTAGGCAGCGTTACGAAGGCGCAATTAAAAGAAAAGACAAAGGGTTTATTACCAAGAGAGGATTGATGATGCGTTGTAATTACAACATGCAATGTGTAGCAAGTGCACTAGTCACAAAAAGTAATAAAGTGATAAGTAAAGTATCGTTCCCACGAGGATTGCTTGTTAAGCACTGATTTTCCTAGTTGTCTGTCAAGTTAGAGAAACCGAAAGATATGTTGGAGTAGGTGCCATAGAGCCAATCAATTATTGTGGAATTGGCTCTTTGTAATAATGTTCATTAATCAATAAAAGGCATTTTAAACTATATCACGTAAATCAATATTATTGCAATATGTATTGATATATGTCCTTAGAATAGTGGAATCGTGACGAGGGTATCAAGTGTTTCAAATCTTGATAGTGAGAACCCTATGAGCACATATGGTGGCCATTCTAGAAACGTCCGTAGCCCCAGTATGATTCTGAAGTAAGGGCACAGATAATACAGTAAGGCTATTATAGTGTTGAACGACCCTGTCGAAAGGCAGTGACTAATCTCATTTGTCAAGGTTGTTTGATTTCATACAGTAACCATGTACACTCAAACGGATTTTCAATCAATCAAACACAATGATTTCAACAAAAAATCCATCACCCATTAAACCAAACTTGCAAATCATCAACAAATTAAATTAATCGATTTATAAATATATTAAAACATGATTTTAAGGCAGATTCTATAAGGCAACATTATATCAAAAAATACATGTTATCAACCATCCAAATAAAAATTGTAAAATTTGGTACCCTAGGCTCTGATTCCACTGTTAATAAATGGTCCCATATACGCAGCGGAGACAAAAAAAATATAACACAAGGATCGTTTACATGAGCCAAGATCAAGGGTATAATTTACATTTATCTTAAAGTAAAATCTGCACAAGTTACAAAGATTTAGAATAACATACGCACGTTTGGAGGCTCCTCCAAAATAGTCTTTGTACGTATTTGCTACCGACCCAGCGTAGGATCGAACTTATGAAGTCCACATGAAGACAACCATAAAGAACCAAAAAGGATTTGCTAGATCCTCTTTGGCTTTAAGATTAAAATAATGAATCAAAATGAATTGATTTTAGCAAAATGTTTTCTGCCTGGGGAGAGAAATGGGCTGCTGTGTATTTGGTTTTACAATGAAAATGGCTAATGAAAATTGTTACATTTATACAAAAACCTTTTCTTTTATAATAACAACTTTAATGCCCTATCCCATATGATAGGCTTGGGCTCCAACCCAAACACCCCATGTTACCAACACCTCCCTAATTAGATATTTTATTTATTTCATCATTATCTCAATTAAACTCAATTATATATATTTAATCTATATATTAACATTAACAATAATGATGATTTAATTAAATATAGGTGAACACATATTTAAACGTAATTTCACTTATTTAAATTTTTCTAATTAAAAAAGGCTACGACCTTTAGCAAATTTAATTGCCTGTGAAATTACCAAAATACCATGTTGCCTTAAAAGATGAAAACACCCTTCCTTCTTCTTGGATCTTAAATTATCTTCTATGTGTGTGACCCATAGGCTCCTCATTCACCGGCAGTGTTAGTATCGCGATTAACACCAATTAATCGTCTCACTAACACATAGACCAAGTTGGCCCCTAACAAGGATAATGGCCACCCGATAGATTTGGATTCAGCAAAGTAGCTCACCTGTCAACGATATGGTTACTGTGTAATTCGATCCTTTCATCATCCGTTATCTCGACGAACGAAGGCATTAAATAGTGTCAACCTTCGGTTACTCTCGTATTATGTATTCAATTTGGACCAAGCCCGTATTATAAACTGGATAGAGCAACACTCAATCTCACTGTGGCCACAGTTTTAATGTCATTGCCATATACTAATTGCACCATGAATAACTTCTCCCGTACCCTTGAGTGATGAATCCTCTGTCAATCCACCATAGTCTTGACCACACTCCTTGATGTAGCCAATCACCACCGTATTGATAGCTCTGAAAGAACTGCGTTAGGCTAGTGTCAAACTACACCAATTGGTGCATAAGGCGCTCCGGTGATCTCAAGTCTAAGGATCACATGCACCACCATTCGTTAGAGGATTTGTTCCATAGACACTGGGTTACCACCTATGGAATCCTCTGGTGTTCAGTCCAGTGAACTTGCTGCGATGTAATCGCCTACAACAAGCACCTATGTTTGCACCAGGTTGTCACCAAACAGCCTTGACAGTGAGATCAGTCACTGTCTTTCGACAAGGTCGTTCAACACTATGATCCCTTACCGTATTATCTGTGCCCTTACTTCAAATAATACTGGGGCTACGGCCGTTTCTAGAATGGCCACCATATGTGCTCATAGGTTCTCACTACAATTTGAAACACTTCTACTCGTCACGGTTCTACCATTCAAGGACATATATCAATACATATTGCAAAATAATGATTACCGATATAGAATAAATTGCCTTTTATTGATTACGACATTATTACAAAGAGTCAATTATACAATATTGATTGGTTCTAGGGCATCTACTCTAACAATCTCCCACTTGCACTATAGCCAATTATTCATGTATTTAATACCAAATGATCTCAAGTGCCTTTCATGCTTCTGCTGCGACAGAGGCTTTGTCAGTGGATCTGCGGATTGTCGTCAGTATGCACTTTACATCTGCATCTTTTCCTTTCAACTATCTCTTTGATGAGATGGAATCGTTTGAGTATGTGTCTGGATTTCTGATGAGACCGTGGTTCCCTGGCTTGAGCTTGCTCCATTGTTGTCACAATAGATGTCTATAGGATCAACATCGTAGGAACCACCCAAGTTCAGTAATGAACTTCTTAATCCAGACTGCTTCCTTAGTTGCATCTGACAATGCAATAGACTCAGCCTCCATTGTAGAATCCACTACAATGCTTTGCTTAGAGCTCTTCCAGCTCACTACACCGCCATTGAGACAAAATACAAACCCTGATTGCGATCGATAATCATCTTTGTCCGTTTGGAACTAGCATCACTGTATCCTCTTACAGTGAGCTCATCTTCCCCTCCATAAACCAAGAACATATCCTTAGTCCTCTTCAGGTACTAAGAATATTCTTAACACCATCCGGACGCTCACTTGGATCCGATTGATATCTACTACAAGTGCTTAAAGCACATGAGACATCAATCCGAGTACATCATGGCACTGATGGATCCAATTGCTGACGCATATGGGATCCTCTTCATCCTATCTCTCTCATCTTGTGTTTTAGGACACAATTCCTTAGAGAGATAAACACCATGTGACATCGGAACAAATCCCTTCTTGGATTCTTCCATACTGAATCTCTTCAGTACTTTGTCATATATGCACTCTGACTTAGGCAAGCAACCTACGCGATCTATCACGATAGATCTTTATACCAATGATGTAGGCTGCTTCCCCTAGGTCCTTCATGGAGAGCACTTGGATAACCAAGTCTTTACCGACTACAGTTCGGTATATCATTCCCGATCAGAAGTATGTCATTGACACAACACTAGGAATGCTACTCTCGCGCTCCCACTCACTTTCTTGTAAAACAGGGCTCATCTTCGTTCTTAATAAAACTGATTCTTTTACGGCTTCATCAAAACGAATGTTCCAGCTCCTTGAAGCTTGCTTGAGTCTATAAATGGATCTCTACAACTTACATACTTATTAGCTTGACTACCAAGAACGAAACCATTAGTTTGTGTCATATACATCCTCCTCAAGGTTTCCGTTCAGGAAAGCAGTTTTGACATCCATTTGCCAAATCTCATAGTCTGATATGCAGCAATTACAAGTATAATCCGGATGGATTTAATCATGGCAATCGGCGAAAGGTTTCTTCATAGTTATTGCCATGAATTGTTTGAAACCTTTGGCAACCAGCCGTGCTTTATAGTATGCACATTGCCATCCATGTCAGTCTTCTTTTTGAAGACCCATTTACACCCTATAGGTTTTACCCCTTCAGTGTTCCACTAGAGACCATACTGGTTTTAGTACATGGAATCCATCTCAATTTCATGGCCTCAAGCCATTTAACGGAATCTGAATCCATTAGCATCTTCATAGGTTCTGGGTTCATCGTCTTAGTAGACTAGTACGTCACCATGTTGAGTCATGAGATAACCGTATCTCTCGGCTCATGCGTACTCTCCCGATCTACAGCCTTGTGCTACTTGAGTGGGTTCACTTTGATCCACAAATTGTGGAAACCTCCTCATGATGCTTAACCACTTCAGGTGGCACATCATCCCGTCCTTCGTCTATATATCTGTGTGGTTCTAGAACTTTATCGAGTTCTACTTTTCTTCCACTAGTACTTCTAGAAAATATTCCTTTTCTAAGAAGACACCAGATCGAGCAACAAAAATTTTACACTCTTTTGGGGTGGTAGAAATAGTATCCTTTGGTCACCTTTGGATACCCCACAAATATACATTACAAGATTTTGGCCCCACTTGTTCGAAGTCAATTTCTTAACATAAGCTTCGCAACCCCAAATCCTTAGATAAGACAAGTTGGCTTTCGCCCACTCCTAGCTCATATGAAGTCTTATCTACAAACATTGATGGCACACGGTTCAAACATGATCGCAATCTCTAGGGCATAACCCCAAAATGATGCAGGTAATCACTAAACCATCATGGACCTAACCTGTCATATAAGGTCCTAACCCTCCTTTCTAACACTCCATTTGTGGGGGTGTATAGGAGGGGTCAGTTGTGATACTACCCACATTTCTTCAGTATTCTGAAAACCCTGAGCTTAAGTATTCACCTCCTCGATCCGACCGAAGACTTTATAACTTTTGCCCACATATCTATACTTCATTCCTGAATTCCTTGAATTTACAAAGGCCTCAGATTTATGTCTCATAGGTAGACATAACGATATCTACTGAAATCATCAGTAATGTGATGAAGTATAATATCCCACCTCTGGCTTCAACTGTTAGTGGACCACATACTAACTATGGATAATGCCTAACAACTCAATAGCCCTTTCACCTTGTCCTGTGAAAGAGACTTGGTCATCTTGCCTAACAGGCATGACTCACATACCTCAAATGACTGAAAGTCAAAAGGGTCCAAAACTCCATCCCTTTGAGTTTGCAATGCAGTCTTATTAACATGACACAATCTATAGTGCCAGTATATCTCTGGGTTTGATCGCTGTGTTTAGCTTTCTTGGTTTCAATGTTGAGAATATCTTTATTTGTAAATCAAGACATATATCCATTATATACCTTGCAATTCCAAATAGAATACCATTCAAACTAAGACAACAATCCATTAGATATCTCAAAATGATACCCTAATTATCCAGCGGATACTGAAATATATTATCCAATAACAAGCCTGTAGGCAAGATAAACATAAGTCCCTACAGCCAATGCAACCACATGTGCTCCATTTCCAACTCGTAGGTCCACCTCTCCCTTGGCAAGCACTCTACTCTGCCTTAGTCCCTGCACATCAGTACAATATAGTACCACATCTTTGTGTCAATGACCCAGATGTTGAGGGAGAGAAATTAATCTCAATCATAAAATACCTGAAGTCGTAGGCTCTGACTTCTACTTGCTTGCGAGGAAAGCCTTGTAGTGTTTCCTCCATGGCCAGCTTTGCCACAAAAAAGCAGACTACCTTGCCCTTTCCTATGCCACTCTCAGGCCTAAAGCAACCTGTCCTTGGGCTTGGGCTTGGGTTTGGCCTTGCCTTACCCTTGCCGTTACCCTTCAAAAAATACCTAAAGTCGTAGGCTCAACTTTTCTTGCTTGCGAGGAAAGCCTTGTAGTGTTTCCTCCAGTGGCTAGGCTTGCCACAAAAGAAGCGACTACCTTGCCCTTCCCTATGCCACTCTTAGGCCCAAGAGCAACCTGTCCTTTGGGCTTGGGCTTGGCCTTGGGTTTGGCCTTGGCCTTACCCTTGCCATTACCCTTTTCGTTTACCAGTAGCAACTAGTAAAACGGCTTGGACTTTTTCAAGTCCTGCTCTCACATCCAAGCATTTTCAGAGTTCTAACAGGGTTTTCTCCATCGTTTCATATTGAAATTCATTATGAACGACATAAGAGTTAGGCAAGGATTGCATAATTAATCTATTTGTATTCTGTATCCACCCACATCACAAAGTCTTAAGCCTCACTATGTGCTCGTCTCTTGAGCACTAAGGACCAACTTGGGCTCCTCTTTCATTAGACGACTCCCAAATAAGTGTTTCGACACCTTGTACCTCTCATGTCAAGCATTTGTTTTGAAAGCTCCTTGAGGTGTAGAATGATGGAAGAACATCCATATTCTCATGCTGCTTTTGAAACTGTCGCATCATCAGGAACTTTTGATAAGTATCCTTAACTTCCTGAGTTGCATCAGGATCAGGCTCAGCCATGTATGGCTTTTCAAGATATCAATTTCTTTTTTGACTTAAGTATAATCCGAAGATTACGATACCATTCTGAGAAATTGGATCCATCCACCTGTTTTCTTCTCGATTATCGGTCGCAGTTCAAATGCTCATTTTGGTGAATCTACAATTGCAGAAAAGATAAAGTTATTATAAAGTTCATTATTATTTAATAGGTCTTTTTATTAACATACTCCCACTATTTAACTCAAGCCATAGCCCTCACTATAACTCGGGAAACCCGTTGACTTTCCTAGTGGACCGAGATCCCATCTTGCCCATTTCAAACCTTCGCTTTGGCGAACAGCCAAAATGCTGATTAGGTAGGCAACAAACTTGATCCACACCAGTTGATAGCTCCTACTATCAACCTCAAAGTGAAAAAGCCAACAAGCCAATCACACAATCCAATGGCTCCAACCATTGTCCTCATGTGATTCTCATATCATTAGATGGACACTACATGCCACCACGTACACACATATGTCTACTGCTACTATCCCTATGATGTGTTTATCAATCTTCGCTTTGGCGAACAAGAAAAACCGTCATTTTAGTCGCACCTCACCATAAGGAAACACTCCAATGCATTTTAACCTCCCACTGTAGAATGTACCCTTCGCTTTTGGCGAACAAGGTTTCGACGAACAGTGGTTTGATTAAAACCATGGATGAAGGCTTACGTGACTTAATATCTTTAGTTTGAGGGTGTTTTGTTATTTATGTCTCATCAGATTATTATCTTTGTTAGAATGACAATGTTTGGCATGTTATTCAACATTCAACCTTAGCATGCATTCTAAACATAACATAAAACATTCCGATACACGGCCCCAACTAAACTGATTTCCTCGAGCCTAGAGGAATCGGTGGGTCACCTAGGGTCCTGTAATAAACATCTTGGTCTTCAAGTAGGTTGCCTCGTCCTTTGCTCTGTGTTCAATAATTACAAAAATATCATTATAAATTTACAATAAAATAATTATACAAATTCTTTACATTAATAAATTTAGAAACCTCGATTTATATTCGAGGGGAATGAGATGAGAAGAGAATGTACATCGAGAATAGGAGAAAGGCAGGACACGCAGGCCTCATTTAATAAATTATACAACCATACATACCCAAAAATATTTTAAAACATTCACCCTTAGGTCTAAGGCTCATGTACCAGGCACTATGCAATATACAAACAAGGACAAAGCATACCTTTCAAAAACAATCAATTTTTGAAATTTGTTGGTTAATTACAATTTACACCCTGACAATTTATAGATCTGTAATTTGGTCTAAAAATTTTAAAACTTTATATTTTAGCCCCCTATGCACTCGGAAGTGCGCTCGCTGCGGCGATGAGTTAGATCACCGCAGCGTGCATTGGTAACTTGACGTTCATGCTTAACGCCGCGGCGACTTGGTACAACGTTCGTCCTGAGGACGATCGCCGCGGCGATAGGTTATATCGCCGCGGCAAGCGCTGTTTTCGTATAGTGCTCGTCCAGAAGATGATTGCAGTAGCGAGCACTAGTTTCGTCACCCGCGCTAGCATGAACAACGCTCGCTGCGGCGATGGGTTATATCGCCGCAGCGAGCGTACACAGATCTGTAGCTCTGGATCTGTTCATACAGTAACCATGTACACTCAAACGGATTTTCAATCAATCAAACACAATGATTTCAACCAAAAATCTATCACCCATTAAACCAAACTTGCAAATCATCAACAAATTAAATTAATCGATTCATAAATATATTAAAACATGATTTAAGGCAAATTCTATAAGGCAACATTATATCAACAAATACATGTTATCACCCATCCAAATAAAAATTGTAAAATTTGGTACCCTAGGCTCTGATTCCACTGTTAGTAAATGGTCCCATATACGCAGCAGAGACAAAAAAAAATATAACACAAGGATCGTTTACATGAGCCAAGATCAAGGGTATAATTTTACAATTTATATTAAAGTAAAATCTGCACAAAAGGTTAATNGACAAAAAAAATATAACACAAGGATCGTTTACATGAGCCAAGATCAAGGGTATAATTTTACAATTTATATTAAAGTAAAATCTGCACAAAAGGTTAATCAAGATTTAGAATAACATACGCACGTTTGGAGGCTCCTCCAAAATAGTCTTTGTACGTATTTGCTACCGACCCAAGCGTAGGATCGAACTTATGAAGTCCACATGAAGACAACCATAAAGAACCAAAAAGGGATTTGCTAGATCCTCTTTGGCTTTAAGATTAAAGAATAATGAAATCAAAATGAATTGATTTTAGGCAAAATGGGTTTCTGCCGTGGGAGAGAAATGGGGCTGTCGTGTATTTGGTTTTTCAATGAAAAATGAGCTAATCAATTAATTGTTTTATTTTACAAATAAACATTTTCTTTTATAGTAAAACTTTAATGCCCTATTCCCATATGGAATAGGCTTGGGCTCCAACCCAAACACCCCATGTTACCAAACACTCCCTAATTAGATATTTTATTTATTTCATCATTATCTCAATTAAACTCAATTAATATATATTTAATCTATATATTAACATTTAACAATAATGATGATTTAATTAAATATATGTGAACACATATTTAAACGTAATTTCACTTATTTAAATTTTTCTAATTAAATAAAGGCTACGACCTTTAGCAAATTTAATTGCACTGTGAAATTACCAAAATACCATGTTGCCTTAAAAAGATGAAAACACCCTTCCTTCTTCTTGGATCTTAAATTATCTTCTATGTGTGTGACCCATAGGCTCCTCATCATACCGGCAGTGTATAGTATCGCGATTAACACCAATTAATCGTCTCACTAACACATAGACCAAGATTGGCCCCTAACAAGGTATCATGGCCACCCGATAGATTTGGATTCAGCAAAGTAGCTACCTGTCAACGATATGGTTACTGTGTAATTCGATCCTTTCATCATCCGTTATCTCGACGAGACGAAGGCATATAAATAGTGTCAACCTTCGGTTACTCTCGATATTATGTATTCAATTTCTGGACCAATGACCCGTATTATAAACTGGATAGAGCAACAACTCAATCTCACTGTGGCCACAGTTTTAATGTCATTGCCATATACTGAATTGCACCATGAGATAACTTCTCCCGTACCCTTGAGTGATGAATCCTCTGTCAATCCACCATAGTCTTGACACACTCCTTGATGTAGCCAATCACCACCGTATTGATAGCTCTGAAAAGAACTGCGTTAGGCTAGTGTCAAACTACACCAATTGGTGCATAAGGCGCTCCGGTGATCTCAAGTCTAAGGATCACATGCACCACCATTCGTTAGAGGATTTGTTCCATAGACACTGGGGTTACCATCCATATGGAATCCTCTGGTGGGTCAGTCCAGTGAACTTGCTGCGATGTAATCGCCTACAACAAGCACCTATGTGTTGCACCAGGTTGTCACCAAACAGCCTTGACAAGTGAGATCAGTCACTGTCTTTCGACAAGGTCGTTCAACACTATGATAGCCTTACCGTATTATCTGTGCCCTTACTTCAGAATAATACTGGGGCTACGNTCTGATGTAAGGGCACAGATAATACGGTAAAGCTATCATAGTGTTGAACGACCTTGTCGAAAGGCAGTGACTGATCTCACTTGTCAAGGTTGTTTGGTGATAACTTGGTGCAACATGTAGGTGCTTGCTGTAGGGAAGTTCACTAGACTAACCCACCAGAGGATTCCATATGGATGGTAACCCCAGTGTCTATGGAACAAATTCTCTAACGAATGGTGGTGCATGTGATCCTTAGACTTGAGATCACTAGAGCGCCTTGTGTACCGATTGGTATAGTTTGACACTAGCCTAACGCAGTTCTATTCAGAGCTATCAATATGGTAGTGATTGGCTACATCAAGGAGTGTATCAAGACTATGGTGGATAGACAGAGGATTCATCACTCCCGGGTATAGGAAAAGTTATCTCACGGCACAATTCAGTAAATGGCAATGACACTAAAACTATGGCCACAGTGGGATTGAGTTGTTGCTCTATCCAGTTTATAATACAGGTCATTGATCCAACAACTGAATACACAATATCGAGAGTAACCAAAGGTTGACACTATTTCTATGCCTTGGTCTCGTCGAGATAACAGATGATGAAAGGATCGAATTGTATGGTAACCATATCGTTGACAGGTAGCTACTTTGCTGAATTTGAATCTATCGAGTGGCCATGATGCCTTGCTAGGGGCCAATCTTGGTCTGTGTATTAGTGAGACGATTAATTGGTGTTAGGTGCGATACCATACACTAACGGTAAGATGAGGAGCCTATGGGTCACACACATAGAAGATAATTTAAGACTTATAAAGTAAGAAGGGCGTTTTCGTCTTTTTAGGCGAAAGGGTATTTTGGTAATTTCACAGTGCAATTAAATTTGCTGAGGTCGTAGCCTTTATTTAATTTGTTAAAAAAATTAAATAAGTGAGATTACGTTTAAATATGTGCTCGCATATATTTAAATAAGTTATCATCATTGTTAAATGTTAATATATTAAATATATATATTAATTGACTCTAATTGAGATAATGATGAACTAATATTAAAATATCTAATTGGGAGTGTTTGGAAACAAGGGCTGTTTGGGTTGAAGCTCAAGCCTATTCTATAAGGGAATAGGGCAATTAAACTTGCACTATAAAAGAAAAGGTTTCTTTGTGAATTTTGAGATTTTTAATTCATTCATTCATTGGAAAAACAAAAACCTCTAGCCCCAAAATACTCTCCCACACCAGACTTGGTTTTTGATTGAAAATCAAATACATTTCATTTCTTCTTTGTTCTTAAGACTAAAGAGGATCTAGCAAATCCCTCTTTAGTTTCTTGTGATTATCTTCATGTGGACTACATCAGTTCGATCCTACACTTGGGTCGGTAGCAAAATACGTTCAGAGACAAAGTTGGAGGAGCCTCCAAATGTGCGTATGATTTCTTAAACTCTAAACTAATTTTTTGCAAATTCTTATTTTGATATAAACTGAAAATTTGTGCCTTGATCTTCGTTCTATGGAACGATCCATATTGTTATTAATTTTTGTTTTCCGCTGCCTCAATGGATCGTTTCCTAACAGTGGTATCAGAGTCTAGGGTACCAGATTTTACAGTTTTATGTGGATAGTTGATTACATGTATTTGATGCATTGTAACTACAACATGCATAAATGGCAAGTGCACTAGTCGGACAAAGTAATAAAGTGATGAGTGAGTATCATTCCCACGAGGATTGGTTGCTAAGCACTAAGTTTTCTACTGTTTTCAAGTTGGAGCAATCGAATTTTTTTGATTTAATGGGAGAAAATTTTAAACTTAAAACTAAAACAAAAATTGCCAAATATTCAAAACTAAATTATGAAAGAAAGATTAAAAACAAGGTAATATCAATTTAAACAAACGGGTAGGGTTTTGACTTCATTCGGACTTTATGGATTAAACCTACAGATTATGCTATTTCCATATTCACATGCATTGATTGTAAATCGAATTCTCTAAATTGTAAACATACCTTCTCAGGCTATGTTTTCCTACTTTTCCCTATTAAACTTCTACACCCAACAATTTGAAGATTAATAGTTCTAAGCTCATTAAGCACCTAGAATCCTAGATTGATTTCATTGATTCTTAAATTCATCTCTACCATTTAATACTACAATGATGATTACCCAAGAAGCTTAACATGACTCATTTCTTAATCTCATCATATTCATTAATTAAAAGCAATAAATCCAAAATAACCACACAATCCTTGCAATAGCATATGAAAATAATAAAAATCAATTGCTCAATCCATGAGAATCCAAACTACATCAAAACCCTAACCCAAAATGGGTTAGTTCATAGCGAAATCAATACAATAAGCAAGAAAACCAATAAACTGCTCAACATGATAAAATGAGAGAAAAGACAAGAGATCTCCCCTAGTTGAAGAATCCACCAGATTCAATCCCAAATCTTCTCACTTTTCAACACAAATTTGTCAAATCTCAACTAAGAAGATGAAAAAGCTGCTCTAGACTAAGGAAAACACGACCCTCTCTCCAAATGGCAAAGTTGCTTTTATACCTCGCCCAAAAACCTAAGACTTTGCCTAAAAATGAAACTGTGCGTTTTAAAGAAACTGAAAATTGCAAACTTCGCCGCGGCGAAGAAGAAATCTTGCTGCGGCGACGAAGTAAAAGTAACTCTTGAGCGTGACTCATTTCACCACGGCGAAGAACAAACTTCGCCACGGCGAATCTTGATGAATAATTCTGAAATTACAGAATTGCCCTCTGCTTGCTTTTTTGCTTGAATCTTCAATCTTCGATGCTCTCCCATGGAAACAAGCTTCAGAGTGCTTTACTCTGCTTCAGAACTCTCCCAACTTCTGAGATCCGCTTATTTCCGAGTCCAGAAACTCCAATTCGCTCATTATTTGCTCAAAATGTAAAGAATTAAGTAGCAATTCAGGCATAAATGAACTAAGAAGTATCTAAAATCCAGCCTAAAAGCCTTATAAAAAAAGTATAATTCTCGGATTATCAAATACCCCCAAACTAAAGACATGCTCGCCCTCGAGCACCAAGTACAAAACTCAAAGAAAGAAAACAATAAAAACTAAAACATGACATAATAAAACTGAAAATGAACAACAAGAATTAGACTCAACTCAACATACGAATTGCCTAGAATTTATACAAGTCTCAAAGATTGTTGAAAAATTATTACTGGAAAAATGTTCAACACTCCAAGAAGTTATAAGTTGCATAGACTATCTTTCTCTATTGGTCCCCCGAGTAGGTGATCCCTACTTCAATCCACCTTCCGACTTCCCAGATTATTTTATGCAGAAATGTAAAGTTTATTAAATGGCGGTAGACTCCATAAGCCTAAATATCGAAGTACTCTCCACTAATAAGGATTAGACATTGCTAAGAATCAAAAGGTCTTTGTAAGCTTATAACGTTAGGCTCGGGTAGTAGGCTCCAAAGGAAAGGAAAGGGTAAACAAATAAGAGAACTTGGTTTCCTTAAAGCAAACACTAAGACTTAATCCAACTCCCACTTCTTTTCTCAACCATCACTCAAAATGTCAACCATTTAACAACCTTCAACCATGAACAATTCTTATTGTTGCTAGGTAAGCAGTGTCTCAATCAATATTTTTTTTTTTTTTTTTTTTTTTTTAACATCATTGAGGTTAATTGCCTCTCTTATTCTTCTTGTCCATCTCAAAACCCCCAAACTATTATTTTAGTTCATTCATACAACTCTTCAAGTTCCTTGTGTTTGCATTAGGTCCAAAATTCTCCTAAAGGGTGTGATTATGTGTTTAGGGTAATTGGATTGGACAATTTTTGGTTTGCAAGAAAATAAGAAGCAATGATAATCTCATAAGGTTCAAATTGGTGACAAGGAAAAAATATTTCATTCGTGGGTTGGCTGGAAGGGCTCAGACATTCAGAAAAATGCCTAAATCATTTCCTCAACAATGTCTATTCCTAGAATTTCGCCTCAAGCATTTCTCTACTAGGTTCTAGAATCCACCAACATTATCAAACTTTACCTAACCACATAAAATGAATCTAACATGCCGAAATAAATGAAAATTGTGGTTGAACGACTCAACAAACCTCAATCAAAATTCAATCAATAAACATAGACTTGAAGCAATGCTTAACATTTTTCAACAATAAAATCCCAACAACCCTAATCTCATCATTGGCATACACAACAAGACATAAAAATAAAATAAAATAAAAAGTCCAAAAATTCTCAAATATTTCCTACCCCCAAACTAAAGATAACATTGTCCCCAATGTCACATTATGCACAAATTAGGAATAGAGAAACAAAATCTGTAAAAGTACGAGATAGTTACCTGATTAATCAGTGAAGTTGAAGTTTCTCTCAACAGTGTGCACACCCGGTCCTTGACTTTTTTTCATCACCAAAATCTATAAAAACAATTGAAAACTGTGGTGTCCACTGTGTTAGAAAAAATCACTAACTAATATGGAAATATTACAACCCTAATCTCATCTTTTCAACTAAAAAGTTCAACAAAAATTTAAACTAAACGAGAAACAATCCAAAAACAAACCACAAACAAATCAAAAATCAGTTCAAAGTTCCACAATACCCAACAATAAACCAAAATAAAAACAAACAAAAACAAAATATAAAACAGGTGCTCCGGCTCATTCGTCGGCCTCCTCCTCTCCTTCGATGTCGTCCTCTTCTGTGTCAGATGCCATCCACTCATTTGAATCCCAATCTTCCAATTGGAATGCTGAAGTATCAATTTTCAGCTTCTGGCAGCAGCTCTGTTGCAAATTATAGATCATTTGGGTCTATTCTGTGATCCATGTTTGACGGCGTTCCCACCTCTTCATCTTACTCAACATCTGCTGCATCATCTCCTTCATAGTGGCTGTGGAACTAGATGATGTAGCAACTCCTTGTGTGGTTCTCTGTCGTTTTGTCCCGACACTAGGTTGCTCATCGTTTGGACGTTCAAGGTGCTTGTGATAATAGTCAGAGTCAAGGATTGGGGCAGCATGGATAAGTGCGTCATCATCATGTACCTCGATTCTTGCTCGAGTACACAAAGTTATAATGGGATGTGGGAACGGGTAGCTTCCTCGCCCTAGTTTGGCTGCATGCCGAATGTTGTTCAGGATAATTTGTCCCACATCCATATTCTTTCCCGTGGCAATAGAATAGAGCAGTAATGCCTTATCATACGTCACCGTGCTATAGTGCGTCTCTGGCATCATCCTCGCACAAATAAAGTACTGCCACAATCGAGCCACCGGTGTCAAGTTAGTTCCCTTGATGCTCTTTTTACCCTTTTTTGAAACCTCCCAAGTGGTGTTCAGTTTTGCTATAGCCTGAAGGATTACCTCATCCCTTTTCCGTGTCGTCCTGAATTCCTCATACTTATCATGGTAAATGTTAGGCAATTTATAAAATTCATTGATGACCTTCGAAGTAAATGCCACATCATTACCCCTCACAAACACAGTACTAGATTCACACTCTGGGAGGTTGGCATAAAATTCTCTCACTAGCGACTCTACTGCCGCTTGTGCAGGTGCACTCATAAACAGTCCCCAACGTCTCCCTTGACTCCAATCTATAGCCTGGCTCACAGTTAATCCATGCTTAGGGATAAATCCTTTATCTTTCCTTTGGGCTGCCCCTTCATAGTGTGTTCGGGCCTGATCACTCACAAATCGGTTGTCCACTTTCTTTCCTATTCCTTTTCCCTTGGACAACACTTTGAGCGGCATTTTTCTAAACTATAAATCAACTCACAAATTCAACTTAAAAACTCAACTCTAAACGCCCTATGACAAACACAATCAACCCTGCAGTAAAACAACACTTCCAAAATTTGCACTTAAACCCCCAAACTGCAATTTTTCCAAACTCAACCAAACGCTTCAAAATTTAAAATCCACACTCCTCAATATCACACAATGCAAAATCAACACTTCCTCCAAATAAAATCCAAGCACAATATCACCAAAATTGAAAAATTCAACCACAATCAATATTTTTGAATCCACAAATCTAAACTCAAAAAATTGCGATTAAAAGCTTAGGGAACTTGAAATCTTACCAAAACAATGGAGTATTCGCCACCAATTTAGCCAAAAATCACCTAGATTGCAAATTCCCCAATTTCTTGAACCCACAAATTTCTTTAATTTTTTGCAAAGATCTTGGTTAGATCAAGTTGTTTTGGTGTTTAGAAAGGTTAAGGAGTGAGAGACTTGGCTGGGCAATCACTGGGAAGTCTCTGGATTGAAGTTGGAAAATTTTTCTCTCAAATGGCTTTGAAAAGTTTTGTGAAAAAATGAAAGGTCACACACGCTTTTATAAAAACTAGGTTTCGCCGCGGCGAAGAACAATCTTTGCCGCAGTGAAGTTCTTCATTTTCAAACCCTAAACCCAACCTAGTTGATGCCACGGCGAAGACAAATTCTTCGCCGCGGCGAAAAATTACAGTGGCTCATGGCCCCGGCGAAGAACTTTCTTCGCCAGGGCGAAATTTCCCTTTATGAATTTTGCTTAACTTTCTTCGCCGTGGCGAAACAAAATTCTTCACGGCAGCGAAAAAATACAGAGACACATTGCCTAGGCGAAAAAGATACTCTTCGAATTCCAAATTTTTACAAATGTGCTTCGCCGCGGTGAAAACTGGACAATTTCGTTTTCCGCTTTGATTCGATAACTCACCTGAAACACCCAAAAACACACAAATTAGACTTCATCTAAAATTATAAGAAAACTAAACAATTAAAAATAAACAACAACAACTGAAAACACTTGGGTTGCCTCCCAAGGAGCACTTGTTTATAGTCGAAAAGCTTGACTCTTTTAATTTCTCATGTTGGAATGTCGAGCCGGAGAGGAATTGACTTGTAACTCATCACTCCGTCGATGTATGGCTTCAACCCCTGGCCATTGACCTTAAATGTGCCTTTTTCCTCATGTGACACCTCCACCGCTCCGAATGGGTAGACTCTTGTAACTATGAAGGGTCCGGACCATCTTGACCTAAGTTTTTCCTGGGAAAAGCCTAAGTCTAGAGTTAAACAACAACACTTTCTGACCCACTTCAAAGTTCTTCTTCTGGATATGCTTGTCATGCCACTTCTTGGTCTTTTCCTTGTAAATTCTAGCATTCTCATAAGCTTCTTGATGGAACTCATCGAGTTCATTCAAAGTCAGCATCCTTTCTTCCCCAGCAGCTCGTAAATCCATGTTAAGCTACTTTACTGGCCAATAGGCCTTACGCTCGAGTTCTACCGGCAAGTGACATGCCTTCCCATAAACCATTCTAAATGGAGACATACCAATCGAAGTCTTAAATGCAGTTCAGTAGGCCCATAATGCATCATCCAATTTCCGTGACCAATCTTTCCTAAATGCATTAACTATCTTTTCTAAAATTCCCTTCAATTCTCTGTTCGACAGTTCCACTTGCCCGCTGGTTTGTGGATGGTAAGGCATTGCAACTCTATGTTTTACCCCATACTTTCCCAACAGGGCATCAAATTGCCTATTGCAAAAGTGCGATCCTCCATCACTAATGATTACCCGTGGTACTCCAAATCCTGAGAAAATATTCTTTCTCATAAAATTAATCACTACCCTGGCATCGTTAGACGGCAATGCAACTACTTCCACCCACTTTGATACATAATCCACTACTTCCAAAATGTATGTGTTCTCAAAAGAATTTGGGAAAGGACCCATGAAGTCAACTCCCCACACATCAAACAGCTCAACTACAAGGATGTTGTTCAACGGCATCTCATCTCTCTTTGAAATTTTCCCACTTTGTTGACATTGGTCGCATTCCTAAACCATCCGGAAAGAATCCTTAAAAAGGGTTGGCCAGTAAAACCCAGATTGAAGAACCTTGGCTACTGTCCTAGCTCCTCCAAAATGGCCACTTACTTCCTTCTCATGACAATGCCTTAGAATACTTTCCATTTCCTCTTTCAGAACACACCTACGTATCATCTGATCAACACAATGTCTATACAGAAATGGCTCTTCCCAGAAGTAGTACTTCAAATCCGAGAAAAACTTCCTCTTTTGTTAGAAGGTCATGCCGATGGGGAGCACTCTCGCTGACAAGTAGTTTGCAAAATCTGCATACCACGGTGCTTTCTCCACTCTCATCAATTTCTCATCCGGGAAAGTTTCTCTGATTTGGGTTTCTTTTTAATTTCCCTGAATTGGTCGTTCAATCCTTGACGAATGGTCCGCACCACATTTTTTGACCCTTTCTTATCTCGTATTTCCAACTCAAACTCTTGTAGCAACAGGATCCATCTTATCAGCTGAGGTTTTGCTTCTTGCTTTGCCAATAGGTGCTTGAGTGCTGAATGGTCTGTGTAGACTATCACCTTGGCACCTAGCAAATATGAACGAAATTTATAAAAAGCAAAAACCACAGCCAATAATTCTTTTTTAGTGGTGGTGTAATTCAATTGTGCATCAGTGAGTGTTTTGCTAGCATACTGGATTACATGCAACACTTTGTTTTTCCTCTGTCCTAACACTACCCCTAAAGAAAAATCACTAGCATCACACACCAATTCAAATGGTAGTCCCCAATTAGGAACTGCAATAATAGGTGCAGACACTAATAATTTTTTTAGAGTTTGAAAGGCATGCATGCATTCATCATTAAAATCAAAAGCAACATCTTTAATTAATAAATTGCAAAGGGGTTTAGAGATCTTAGAAAAATCCTTGATAAACCATCTATAAAACCCCGCATGCCCCAAGAAACTTTGAACTGCTTTAACATTTGAGGGTGGTGGCAACTTCTCAATCACGTCCGTCTTTGCTCGATCCACTTCTATTCTGTCCTTTGAAATTCTATGACCAAGCACTATTCCTTCCTAGACCATGAAATGACACTTCTCCCACTTGAGCACCAAGTTCGTCTCCTAACATCGCTGCAAAACAAAAGAGAGATTAGATAAGAAATTATCAAAGGACGAACCAAAAACAGAGAAGTCATCCATGAAGCCTTCTATAAACTGCTCCACCATATCTCCAAAGATCGACATCATCCATCTCTGAAATGTGGATGGTGCATTACACAACCCAAAAGGCATTCTTCGGTAAGCAAAGGTGCCATAGGGACAAGTGAAGGTCGTCTTCTCTTGATCCTCAGGAGCGATGGTAATATGATTGTATCTTGAATAACCATCCAGAAAACAGTAATAAACATGCCCTGCCAATCTCTCTAACATCTGATTGACGAAAGGAAGTGGAAAATGATCCTTCCTTGTCGCTTTATTTAATTCCGGTAGTCAATGCACACTCTCCAGCCCGTGACCGCCCTAATTGGTATCAATTCATTGCTCTCATTCTTTATCACTGTGATACCTCCCTTCTTCGGAACCACTTGCACCGGACTCACCCATGGACTATCAGAAATCGGATAAATTATCCCCGCATCTAGAAGTTTCACCACCTCCTTTCTCACCACTTCCTTCATCGAAGGATTCAATCTTCGTTGTGGTTGAACTCTAGGCTTGAAATCATCCTCCATGAGTATTTTATGCATGCAAAAAGATGGAGAGATGCCTCTAATATCCGAAATAGTCCATCCAATTGCCAATCTGTGTTCCCTCAATACCCGAATTAATTGCTCTTCTTCCAATTTGCTCAACCTTGAACTGATGATTACTGGGAAGGTTTCTGATTCCCCCAGATACACATATTTAAGGTGGGAAGGTAAAGGTTTCAGCTCAAGCTTTGGAGGTTCTTCCTTTCTTTCCTTTTCCTTCTCTTTTTCAAAATCAAATTCCTCAAATTCTAGACCTTGGCTCTCATCAATCGGCTGAAGTGCTTCCAACAGTCTAGCACATTCATTCTTTGCCGACTCATCTACCTGTATTGTTCTTGATTGGGCAATACACGCTTCTAGAGGTAGTTATGGAGTGTTCTCTTTAATGACCTCCGCTACTAGTTTATCCACCACATCAACACTAAAGCATGAATCCGACTCGGATGGGAACTTCATAGCCTCAAACACATTGAACGTTACTGTTTCATCTTGAACCCTTAATAGTAACTTTCTTTTTTGCACATCAAGGAGTGCTCTTCCCGTGGCCAAAAATGGTCGGCCCAAAATAAGAGGTATTCTCTTATCCTCTTCCATGTCTAATACAACAAAATCTGTCGGAAAGATAATCTTGTTCACCTTCACCAACACATCTTTGACTATACCCCTTGGATGTTTGATGGATCTATCTGCAAGATGCAACGACATGGTCATTGGCTTCACGTCACCAATTCCCAATCTCCTGAAAACAGAAAAAGGCGTTAAATTGATGCTAGCACCTAAATCACATAAAACTCGATCAAAGGTAATGTCTCCTAAATGCAAGGAATAGTAAAACTCCCTAGATCTTTGAGTTTTGGGGGTAGTTTCTTCTGGAGAATGGCGCTGCACTCCTCCGTGAGCATCACTATTTGCTCATCCTCTAACTTCCTTTTGTTTGATAAAATCTCCTTGAGAAATTTCGTGTAGCTCGGTATCTATTGCAATGCATCTGCAAAAGGAATGTTAATATGTAATTTTCTAAATATTTTAATAAATTTGGAAGAATGCTTATCCTGATTCTTTTTCTTTAATCTTTGAGGAAATGGCACAGGAGGAGTGTGATGTGCCAATTCTGGTGCTATCTCGGGAAATGGCAGTTTCTCTCTCCTTTGTCTTTGCCTCACTTCTCGTTTTTGTTCTTCTTCCCTAGAACTAGATGGTTTCTCTTCAGCAACTATCTCTTCATCAACCTCCTCATCAGAGTCTTCCTTTTTCTCTCCCTTTGATGGACTTTCTTCTTCCCTTGATTTTTCCACCTCTTCCAACACTGTCCCACTTCTCAGAGTTATCGCATTTGCTTGCTCACATGGGTTAGTCACTGTGTTGCTTGGTAGTGATCCCTGTGGTCTCTCATTTAACTTATCAGCCAATTGACCCACTTGTATCTCCAAGTTTCGAATGGATGCCCCTTGATTTCTAAAATTCGTTCTCTTCTCATTCATAAAACCCGTGGTCTCTTGCATAAACTTTCCAAACATGTCCTCCAATTTTGTCACTCTTTGCTCTCCTGATTGATTGTTCACCCCTGTTTGGTTGTTCGGCAATGCTTTTTGGTTCCATTGATTGTTCTGCTAATTCTGTTGATTCTGATTGCCCGAAGACAGATTCGGATAATTCCTCCAACCAGGATTATATGTGTTGTAGTACAGATTGTTCGGTTGCCTTTAATTTCCTGCTAAGTAGTTAACCTGCTCCGATGATGATGCTAAAGCAAACGTGTTCCCTACTTGACATTCGCTGCTCATGTGATTACCTGCACAAAATTCACAAGTTAGTTGAGGTGCTTGAATGGAATTTACCTGCATACTTCCTAACTATTTCTGAAGTGCTGTCTGTTGGGCTGAAATGGTTGTATATGCATTAACTTCATGAAGACCCATAGATTTCTTCGGTTGCACCCTTTCATTAGGTCTTTGATAATTGTTGCTTGCCAAAGTTTTATTTTGCAATGTTCCTCCCGATGCTGCATCCACCATAGTTTGCACATTCACCATCAATCCGTTATAAAATGGTTGGACTTGCATCCAAACTGGCAACCCATGATGTGGACACCTCCTCAGTAATTCTTTGTATCTCTCCCAAGCCTCATACAATGATTCTGACTCTTCCTCTAGAAACGATGTGAAATCATTTCTCAGCTTTGTCGACTTTGTTGGAGGAAAGAATTTGGTCAGGAACTTTTGTGCTAAATCGTTCCATGTTGTAATCGTTCCTGTTAGTGATGCCATTAACCATCCCTCAGCTTTATCCTTTAATGAAAACGGGAATAGTCTCAATCTGATGGCGTCATCTGACATTCCGTTTGACTTGAAAGTATCACAAATCTCCAAAAAATTGGCAATGTGTAGATTTGAATCTTCCTTCAAATCTCCCCTAAACTGTACCGACTGCTAGATCATCTGGATGATTGCTGGCTTTATCTCAAAGTTGTCGGCTTGTACTGCTAGTCTAGTAATACTCGACCCACTACCATCAACTGAGGGAACTCAAAACTCCCTTAGTGTTCTATTTTTTACCATCTCAACAACTATAACCACTAGTTCCACTGTAGCCTCTCTTTCTCTTCTTTCTCTGTTAAGTCTTCTTGTGGTTCTTTCAATCTCAGGATCAACAGGATCCACTGGCTGACGTCTTGCTCTTCGCATAAACTACACAGAAAAATAGAAAGAGTAAGATCACAAACCAACCGAAAAGAATAACAAAAATTAAACAAACAACAAGTAAGTGAAAATAAAGCTCCAATCTAGCTAACACAAGAAAAATTTAATGTTAACACAAAACTCAATCCCCGGCAACGGCATAAAAAACTTGATGCGTTGTAACTATAACATGCATAAATAGCAAGTGCCCTAGTCACACAAAGTAATAAAGTGATGAGTGAGTATCATTCCCACGAGGATTGGTTGCTAAGCACTAATTTTCCTAAGTGTTTTTCAAGTTGGAGGAACCGACTTTGTTTGGATTAGTGGGAGAGATTAAAGCTAAAACTGAAACAAAACTTACTAAGTATTAAAAACTAATTAATGGAAGCAAGAGTTTAAACGCAAGAATAATATCAATTTAAGAAACGGTTAGGGTTTTGACTTCATTCGGACTCTATGGATAAATTCTACGGACTATGTTAATTCAACACTCACATGCACAACTTGTAAATCAAATTCTCTAAGTTGTTAACATACCTTCTTAGGCTATGAATTCCTACTTTTTCCTATTAAACTTCCGCACCCAAAAAATTGAAGAATAATAGATCCAAGTTCATTAAGCTACGGGAATCCTAGATTGATTTCATTGATTCTCAAATCTATCTCTAGCATTCAATACTACAATGGTGATTACCTAAGAAGCTCAATATGATTCATTTCTCAATCTCATCATATTCATCAAATAAATTTCATTAAAAATAGAATAACCACACAATCTAAGCAATAGCAATAATCAGTTCATTAACCCATAGAAATCCGAACTTAATCAAAACCCCAACCCAAAATGGGTTAGTTCATAACAAAATAAAAATACACAACAAGAAAAACAGTAAACACAATGTTGAACATATTAAAATGCAGAGAAAAGAAGAGAGATCTCCCCTAGTTGAAGAATCCACAAGATTCAAGCTCAAATCTTCTCTCTAAAAATCGAATTGTAATAGCTGCTTTCTACTCATATACTCATAAAATATATATAATAAAAATACAAGTATGATAACATAAATGGTTGGGCCCAAATTTTTCTTTTATTAAATACATACTTTCTTTATACAAAGTTAGTATCATATACAAAAATCATCAAAAATATGGTAGACAGTGTAGCTATTCCTCCTCGCTTGCTGACGTCCATCCGACCGCGACCTCACCTAGAACCTGCAAGAAGATAGAAAAGCAACGGGGTGAGCACAAATAATTCTAAGTAAGTAAACCCTCTACTCCTCTATCCCCGTAACTCTCTCTCTTCAATTCTTTCCTTACAATTGCTATATTCTCATTTACTCTCTCTTTTACAATTCTCTCTATTTTCTCTTTCTGTTTCTCTTTCTTATAACTCATTTCTACTGACTCTCTCTTGTATGTTACGACCCCATCTTTCCGAAGGCACGACCCGGACTCGCTCCCGCTATCTGTGAATTCTACTCATTCTCAGCCGATCGGACTCGGTTATGCATGGATTCGGAACCCTTGGCCATGTGAGTGTATATTCTCCCTCTCTCGGGTACTCTCGGGTATAGCCCTCATCTGCATGCACTCTCACGGGCCACACAACTTTTCTCTCTCATACTCAGGCCGCTCTCTCTTTGCGGCGTACATGCGGGAATACTCTACCCATTACTCATGGGTTCCCCATCGCACAACCTACTCTATTCTCTTCTTTAGCACTACTCTCTCTTTATTCTCTAGTGCTCATTCTCTCTTTCTCTTTACTCTTACAGTAGTTACTTCTCAAAATTCTCTACTCTTTCTCAAGCTACTTCTCCAATGCACAATTAATGCCTATGAATGACTCATGCTCATTAATGCACTCGTGAAATGCAAGTATGATATGTAGCAATAATTAAGGTTCTCTACTCTTACTCATGCCTCTTTTAAGCATTTCATCAAACAACTCATGTGCATACAAAAACTCTATTTTAACTATAACTCTTCTCCTCTCTTTAATCATCCAAAATGGGAGAAAACTCCCTCATACACTCTAAGTTCTTGTCAAGGAAAAACACTCCTATAGGGTTTGCTCAAAACTCCCTCCAACTTCAATCAAACTTAGCTCATCATCATGCAATCAAAACACTTCTCATAACTCAATTACATTCAATATCAACATAGATAGATACTCATAACATCTCAATTTCTCAATAAGCATAATACATACATGCATAAAGAAATCTTTACTCAAAGGATTTCTTAAAACTTAACTTGGGTTGGATTTACTTACCTTGTGACTAAGTGACTCCACTAGCACTTCTCTTTTCCTTTGGTAGTTTGTCTTTTCTCTACAACTTTAAACAATAATACTATAAGACTTCAACATATCTATTAGTAAATTTCACATCTAAAGCAAGAATCCTTACCTTTGTATGCTTTAGATTAACTCTCTACCAAAACTACTAAAAAAAGCCCTCTAAAATCCTTGAAAAATTGAATGAAGAGTTGAGAGAAAATGGTGAAAGGGAATGGCGGTGGAAGAAGAAGAATGAAGGGTTTGCTAAACTTAACCCCTTTTTAGCTCATAGTATAACCATCCTTTCCCATTTTGCCCTTGCTCTTTCTCAGAAATTCCATCTTTGTCCTTTAATTCATTGCACTCACACCTCCAATTCTAACACATTCTCCATGAAATTTTCTAGCATTTCACTCCCCACTTTTCCTGCTAATTAAGGGTAGAATGGTCACTTTGCCCCTATGGAAAATTCTCTAGAAACTTCACCTAACTTTTCACCCGGCTCTTCGCCGCGGCAAAGACTTTTCCGTCGCCCCGGCGAAGAAATCCAGAGCCTACGTTGCCACGGCAAAGATTTTTCCTCACCTCGGCGAAGACTGAAATCTCAAAATTTGCCAAGTCTTAACCAAATTCATGGCAAAGACTTAACCAAACCAACACATCACTTCAACCAAGGACCAACCAACCAATAATAATGACATACAAACTCAATTGAGAGCAAAACAATAAACATTTAGGCAATACAACAAATCTTAGCTATGTACCTCAAGTGGGGCGTTACAATTCTCCCCCCTTTAAAAGAATTTCGTCCCCGAAATTCACATGAACAACTCCAGGTAACAATTCTATATGTCTTGTTCTACCTCCCATGTGGCCTCTTCTACCTTGTGGTTTCTCCAAAGAACTTTCACTAACGGAATACTTTTGTTTCAGAGCTCTTTAACCTTCCGATCTAAGATCTGAATTAGACGCTCCTCATACACAAGGTTCTCTTCTAACTCAACGTCCTCTATACTCAGGATATAGGAGGGATCACTTACATACTTTCGTAGCATCGAGACATGAAAAACATCATGCACCTTGTCCATGCTAGGTGGTAGTGCCAATCTGTAGGCAACCTTTCCCACTCGTTGCAATATCTCAAACGGACCTATGTATCTCGATGCTAATTTTCCTTTGCTTCCGAAGCGCATTACTTGCTTGTAGGGGGAAACTCTCAGAAACACTTTATCACCCACTTAGAATTCAACTTCCTTTCTCTTCAAGTCGATATAACTTTTCTGTCGGTCTTGGGCTTGCTTCATTCTGTTTCTGATTAATCTTACATCTTCTATCATCTTCTGCGTTACTTCTGGCCTAAGAGCTGTACTCAACTCATCCTTTTCATCGATCTCATCCCAATATAATGGAGACCTACATCGTCTACCATACAAAGCCTTGTAAGGCACCATCTTAATTGTAGACTGGTAACTATTATTATAGGCAAACTCCACCAAAGGTAACATCTCATGCCATGAAACTTTATAATCCATACAGTAGGCTCTCAACATATCCTCAAGCACCTGATTCGTTCTCTCTGTTTGGCCATCCATTTGGGGATGATAGGTAGTGTTGAATGCCAAACGGGTACCCAAATTCCTCTATAAACTCATCCAGAAAGCTGAAACAAATCTGGAATGTCTATCTGACACTATCGTCTTGGGCACTCCATGCAACCTGACTATCTCTTTAATATAAATCTGAGCCAACTGGTTTGTAGTAGTGCTCTCCTTTACTGGAAAAAAATGGGCTGACTTAGTTAATCTATCCACAATCACCCATATAGCATTATAACCTCTCTGTACTCTAGGGAGACCTGTGATAAAATCCATTGAGATGCTCTCCTATTTCCATTCTGGAACACTAAGTGGCTGAAGTAACCCTAACGGTCTTTGGTGTTCTGCTTTCACCTGTTGACAAATTAGGCATTTAGCTAGAAATTTTGCGATATCTCTCTTCATACCTGGCAACCAATAACCTTTTCTTACATCATGATACATCTTGCTTGCTCTAGGATGAGTAGTGTATGGTGTGTCATGAGCCTGCATAAGTATTCTCTTTCTCAACTCATCATTTTGAGGAACACATAACCGATTCCTGAAATAGAGGACACCATCTATTAAGTGGAACTTTGTTGTCTTGCCCTCATGCACTTGCTGAACTATTCTCTGACACCACTCATCAGCCACCTGTTTTTCTCTAACTTCTTCCAGTAAAGTAGACTGAACCTCTATCCTATCAATCCTTCCCGGAATCACTTCAATCTCCTCTCTACACAACTCTTCTAGTAGTTCTTTCTGCTTAGTGAGCCAAGACAAATAGACATTTCTACTCAAGGCATCGGCTACTATATTAGCTTTCCCCGGTTGATACTTGATCTCACACTCATAGTCCTTAACCAGCTCTAACCATATTCCCTGTCTCATATTCAGCTTCTTCTAAGTGAAGAAGTACTTTAAACTCTTATGATCGGTGTAGATGTTACTCTTTGAACCATAAAGATAATGCCTCCAAATCTTTAATGCAAAGACCATGGCTGCCAACTCTAGATCATGCATAGGGTATCTCATCTCATACTCTTTCAATTGCCGAGAGGCATATCCTATCACCCTACCTAATTGCATCAACACAGCACTAAGTCCTTGCAGTGAGGCATTTGTATAAATATCATATAATCTACACCCTCCTGTGGTAACACTAACACGGGAGTTGTCGTTAAATCTCTTCTTCAACTCTTGAAAACTCTCCTCACATGCTACTGACCATACAAAAGGAGTCCTCTATTTAGTAAGAGCTGTCAACGGTTTAGCCAACTAGGTGAATCCTGCTACAAATAATCGGTAGTAACCTGTTAGGCCCAAGAAACTTCTGACCTTCTTCATTGTCTTTGACCTCTACCATTCAAGGATCGCCTTCACTTTACTTGGATCTACTGAAATCCCTTCCTTAGGCACAGTATGGCCCAAAAATATTACTTGCTTGAGCCAAAACTCACACTTGGAAAACTTAGCATATAGCTTCTTTTCCCTCAATCGTTACAGCACTATTCTCAAGTGTTCCTCATGCTCTTCTCTCGACTTAGAATAAACTAGGATATCGTCGATAAAAACCACTATGAACTTATCCAAACAGTTATGGAATACCCAATTCATCAAGTCCATAAAAACTGCTGGGGCATTAGTCAAGCCAAACGACATCACTTCAAATTCATAATGCCCATATCTTGTATGGAAAGTACTCTTTGCTATATCTTGCTCGGCCACTCTTACTTGATAGTACCCTGACCTCAAATCAATTTTGGAGAATATTGCTGCTCCCTTCAACTGATCAAACAAATCATCTATCCGAGGTAGTGGGTACTTATTCTTCACTGTCACTTTATTCAACTCTCTATAATCAATGCACATTCGTAGTGACCCATCCTTCTTCTTTACAAACAGAATTGGGGCTCCCCAGGAACAATGACTCTGTCGGATAAAACCTTTATCCAAAAGCTCTTGGAGTTGCTTCTTTAATTCCTGAAGCTCGGCTGGGGCCATTCGATAAGGAGCTTTAGATATTGGTGCTGTTCCTGGTGCTAATTCAATACTAAACTCAACTTCTCTTTCCGGAGGTAAACCCGGTAAGTCTTTCAAAAACACATCTAGGAATTCTCGAACTACTGGCACCCTCTGAATTTCTGACTGTGGAACATCACCACTCTGCACTACATGAGCAATATATCCAAAGCACCATTTTCTCAACATCTTTCTAGCCTTCACACTACTAATCAACATACTCAACTGATGGCCCTCTCCAAAACTAAACTTGTCTCCACTATCGAGATTAAACCTTGCTTTCTTCTTCCGACAATCAATTTCTACTCCATACCTCCCTAGGATATCCATGCCCAATATCACATCAAAGTCGGGCATATCAAATACTATTAAATCAACTGCTAACTCTGGACCATGGATCACCACGGACTCTCCTGACAACATCTCCTGAGTCAAAACACTAACCCCATGGGGTAACTCTATCTTAATGGGTTGACTCACTCTAATAGGTTTCAAACCTAATCTCTCTATCATCCCATAAGATATAAAAGAATGAGTGACTCCAAAATCAATTAAGGCATATAAAGGAACTATATGAAATAACAACTGACCAGTTACGGCTGATGGACTGGCCTTTGCTTCACCTTGTGCCACTGTAAAAACTCTGGCATTGGTACCTCTAGAACTCTGAGCTATACGTGGAAGAGGAGCTTTACAATCCCTCATCAGATGCCCTGGCTATCGACACCTATAACACACATTTCGATCCCTTAAACACTCTCTTGAATGGTTCCTCCCACATTTAGAATAAGGGGAAAACCCTTCTGTCCTAGGCCGTTTATTCTGCCAGTCTGTCCTATTCTTCTTAAGTTGAAACTTTTTCTTGGCCCTTCCTTCTCTATTCCTTGTAACATCTACTCTCTCCCTCTGTGAGGTGGTGGATGGTTCACTGTGTATCGTTGAATATAATCCCTCTGTAATATATTTGTTTACATATATCTCTGCCCTTAAAGACCGTGCTAAAGCTTCACTGTAGGTATGAGGGGGCTCGGCTCCTATCATTACATCTCAGGCTATATCCGATCTCAAACCTTGAACAAACTTGTCCCTCCTCAACTCCGGAGTATACACTATCCCGGGTGCAAAACGAGCAAGGGAATTGAATTTCACTGAATATTTTTTCACTGTACTACTCCCCTGCTTCAAATTAATAAACTCTTGGATTTTCTCATGTACGCGATCTTCTGTTCGATACTCGGCCTTAAACAATCTCCTAAATTCCTCCCAAGTCATCGAGGCCATGTCATGAGTCTCTTCCATTAGTTCCCACCAAATTTGAGCATCTCCCAGAAATAAGAAACTTGCATACCTGATCCTCTCTCTATCGGTTATGGGAAACAATGCCGTCGTCAGCTCTACGGACCTAAACCACTCCTCTGCCTCTAACGGGTCCCTAGTACCCCTAAACTCTAACAGTTGGTGTTGGCTTGGAAGCACATAAATCTGCTCAATCCGATTCTGCACTATCTGAGGTACCGGCCTTTCTCGCTCTTGTCTTACGGTCGGTACTCTAATAGGGGTCTCGGTTCTTTCCGGTATAGCTTTCCTCTAACTTTCAGCTAACACCTACTGTACAATATTATGGATTCTCGTCTCATCCAGAGTAGGAAGAGTTGGTTCCGATGGGTTAGAAGGCTCTCCCTTCATTCATCACACTCTTACCCCTCTTTCGGTTACTACGCCTCATCTACAAAACAACTACAGTTGATTAATTCGAGAAACACTTAGAGTAATAGCTGCTTTCTACTCATATACTCAATCGGCTATCGGACGTCGTGGCAACGAGAATAGTACACTGTCAAATCCCAAAATCTCTACTCTGATACAAAAAATGTAATAGCTGCTTTCTACTCATATACTCATAAAATATATATAATAAAAATACAAGTATGATAACATAAATAGTTGGGCCCAAATTTTTCTTTTATCAAATGCACACATTCTTTATACAAAGTTAGTATCATATACAAAAATTATCAAAAACATGGTGGACAATGTAGCTATTCCTTCTCGCTTGCCGATGTCCATCCGACCGCGACCTCACCTAGAACCTGCAAGAACATAGAAAAACAACAGGGTGAGCACAAATAATGCTCAGTAAGTAAACCCTCTACTCCTCTATCCCCGTAACTCTCTCTCTTTAATTCTTTCCTTACAATTGCTCCATTCTCATTTACTCTCTCTTTTAGAATTCTCTTTATGTTCTCTTTCTGTTTCTCTTTCTTATAACTCTTTTGTACTAACTCTCTCTTGTATGTCACGGCCCCATCTTACCAGAGGCACAGCTCGGACTCGCTCCCGCTCTCCATGAATTCTACTCATTCTCAGCCAATCGGACTCGGTTATGCATGGATTCGGAACCCTTGGCCATGTGAGTGTATATTCTCTCTCTCTCGGGTACTCTTGGGTATAGCCCTCATTTGCATGCACTCTCACGGGCCACACGACTTTTCTCTCTCATACTCAGGCCGCTCTCTCTTTGCGGCGTACATACGGGAATACTCTACCCATTACTCACGGGTTCCCCATCACACAACCTACTCTATTCTCTTCTTTAGCACTACTCTCTCTTTATTCTCTAGTGCTCATTCTCTCTTCCTCTTTACTCTTACAGTAGTTACTTCTCAAAATTCTCTACTCTTTCTGAAGCTACTTCTCTAATGCACAATTAATGCCTATGAATGACTTATGCTCATTAATGCACTCATGAAATGCAAGTTTGATATGTAGCAATAATTAAGGTTCTCTACTCTTACTCATGCCTCTCTTAAGCATTTCATCAAACAACTCATGTGCATACAAAAACTCTACTTTAACTATAACTCTTCTCCTCTCTTTAATCATCCAAAATGGAAGAAAACTCCCTCATACACTCTAAGTTCTTGTCAAGGAAAAACACTCCTATAGGGTTTGCTCAAAACTCCCTCCAACTTCAATCAAACTTAGCTCATCATCATGCAATCAAAACACTTCTCATAACTCAATTACATTCAATATCAACATAGATAGATACTCATAACATCTCAATTTCTCAATAAGCATAATACATACATGCATAAAGAAATCTTTACTCAAAGGATTTCTTAAAACTTAACTTGGGTTGGATTTACTTACCTTGTGACTAAGTGACTCCACTAGCACTTCTCTTTTCCTTTGGTAGCTCGTCTTTTCTCTACAACTTTAAACAACAATACTATAAGACTTCAACATATCTATAAGTAAACTTCACATCTAAAGCAAGAATCCTTACCTTTGGATGCTTTAGATTAACTCTCTACTAAAACTACTCAAAAAGCCCTCTAAAATCCTTGAAAAATTGAATGAAGAGTTGAGAGAAAATGGTGAAAGGGAATGGCGGTGGAAGAAGAAGAATGAAGGGTTTGCTAAACTTAACCCCTTTTTAGCTCATATTATAACCATCATTTCCCATTTTACCCTTGCTCTTTCTTGGAAATTCCATCTCTGTCCTTTAATTCATTGCACTCACACCTCCAATTCTAACACATTCTCCATGAAATTTTCTTGCATTTCACTCCCCACTTTTTCTGCTAATTAGGGGTAGAATGGTCAATTTGTCCCTATGGAAAATTCTCTAGAAACTTCACCCAACTTTTCAGCCAGCTCTTCGTTGCGGCAAAGACTTTTCCGTCACCCCGGCGAAGAAATCCAGAGCCTACGTCGCTATGGCAAAGATTCTTCCTCGCCCCGGTGAAGACTGAAATCTCAAAATTCGCCAAGTCTTAACCAAATTCAGGGCAAACACTCAACCAAACCAACACATCACTTCAACCAAGGACCAACCAACCAATAATAACGACATACAAACTCAATTGAGAGCAAAACAATAAACATTTAGGCAATACAACAAATCTTAGCTATGTACCTCAAGTGGGGCATTGCACAAATCTATCCAAAACTCAATGAAAACAGACAAAAACTGGATGACCCTCACGAAAATGGTAAAGTTTTTCTTTTATACCTCGCCCAAAGACCTAAAACTTTCCCAAAATAAAACTGTGCGTTTTGAAAAAACTAAAATTTGCAAACTTCGCCACGGTGAAGAGTTTCGCAGCAACGACCGCATTCAGAGTACACAAGGGCCAGATTGTAAAGTTTTCAAAAAATTTGGACCAATTTACAGATCTACAAATTGTTAGGGGGTAATTAGTAATTAACCCACCAATTTCAAAAATTTGATTGTTTTTGAAATGTATGCTATGTACTTGTTTATATATTGCATGGTGCCTGATACATGAGTCTTAGACCTATGGTGAATGTTTTAAACTTTTTTTTTTTTTTTTTTTTTGGAGTCTGGTTGTAATTTATAAAATAAAGCCTGCGTGTCCTGCCTTTCTCCTCTTCTTAATGTACAATCTCTTCTCATCTCACTCCACTCGAATGTACATTGAGGTTTCTAAATTTATTGATACAAAGAATTTTGTATAATTATTCTTATTGTAAATTTAGAATGATGTTTTTGTAATGTACTTAAAGACGGAGCAAAGGACGAGGCAACCATACTTTAAGACTCAAGATATTTATTATAGGACCCCTAGGTGACCCACCGATTCCTCCAGACTCGAGGAAATCGGTTTTAGTTTGGCCATGTACCAGCACGTTTTAATATTTTGTTTAGAATGCATGATAAGGTTGAATGTTCAATAACGTGCCAAACAATGTCATTCTAACAAAGATAATAATCTAGTGAGACATTAAATAACAAAACCTCAATTAAAGTATATTAAGTCATGTAAGCCTTCCGTCACCATGGTTTTAATCAAACCACTATTCGTTGAAACCTTGTTTGCCAAAGCGAAGGGTACACTTCTACCAGTGGGAGGTTAAAATGCATTAGAGTTTTCCTTAATGGTGATGGGTCAACTTAAAATGACAGTTTTGCTTGTTCGCCGAAGCGAAGGTTGATAAACGTGTCATAGGCATAGCAGAGAAGTACACATATTGTGTGTACGTGGTGGCATGTAGTGTCCACTCTACTGATACTGAGAATCACACTTGAGGACAATGGTTGGGGCCATTGGATTGTGTGATTGGCTTGTTGGCTTTTTCACATTTGAGGTTAATAGTAGGAGCTATCGACTGGTGTGGATTAAGTTTGTTGGCCTACCTAATCAACTCATTTTGGCTTGTTCGCCAAAGCGAAGGTTTGAAATGGGAAGGATGGGATCTTGGTCCACCAGGAAAGTCAACGAGCTTTCCCGAGTTAATAGTGAGGGCTATTGACTTGAGTAAAATAGTGGGAGCATCATTTAATAAAAGGCCATATTAAATAATAATGAACTTTATAATGACTTTATCTTTTCTGCAATTGTAGATTCACCAAAATGAGCATTATGAACCCGCGACCGATAATCGAGAAAGAAAACAGGTTGGATGGATCCAATTTCTCAAACTGGTATCGTAATCTTCGGATTATACTCAAGTCGGAAAGGAAATTGTATATCCTTGAAAAGCGATACTTGGCTGAGCCTGATCCTGATGCCACTTAGGAAGTAAAGGATACTTATCAAAAGTTCCTTAATGATGCTAATGGCGTTCAATGCTTGATGTTAGCATCGATGACACCTGTGCTGCAAAAGCAGCATGAGAATATGGACGCTGCTTCCATTAGGAGGTACAAGGTGTCGAAAACACTGTTTGGGAGTCGTCTGACTAAGAGAGCCTAAGTTGCTCCTCATGTGCTCAAGATGATCAAGCACATAGAGAGGCTTGAGACTTTGGGATTTGAGTTGGGTGCAGAATTACAAATGGATTTGATTCTGCAATCCTTGCCTGACTCTTATGCACCGTTCATAATGAATTTCAATATGAACACAATGGTGAAAACCCTGTCGGAACTTTTGAACATGCTGAGGATTGCAGAGCAGGACTTGAAGAAGTCCAAGCCTATTTTACTAGTTGCTGCCAATAAAGGAAAGGGTGACGGCAAGGGTAAGGTCAAGGGCAAACCCAAGCCCAAGCCCAAAGGACAAGTTGCCATAGGGAAGAGCAAAGTAGTCTGCTTCTTTTGTGGCAAGCCTGGCCACTAGAGGAAACATTGCAAGGCTTTCCTCGTAAGCAAGAAGAATTCAGATACTACGACTTCAGGTATGTTTATGATTGAGATTAACTTCTCTCCCTCAACATCTTGGGTTATTGACACAGGATGTGGTACTCACATTTGTACTGATGTGCAGGGACTAAGCCAGAGTAGAGTGCTCGCCAAGGGAGAGGTGGACCTATAAGTTGGAAATGGAGCACATGTGGCTGCATTGGCTGTAGGGACTTACTGTTTATGTTTGCCTACGGGCTTGTTGTTGGAACTACATAACTATTATCACATACCTTCTATTTCTAGAAATATTATTTCAGTATCCACTTTGGATAATATTGTGTATCATTTTGAGATATCTAATGGATTGTTGTCCTTTAGTTTGAATGGTATTCTATTTGGAATTGCAAGGTTATATAATGGATTATATGTTCTTGATTTAAACAATAAAGATATTCTCAATATTGAAACCAAGAAAGCTAAACATAATGATCAAAACCAGACATATCTCTGGTACTATAGATTGTGTCATGTTAATAAGACTCGTATTGCAAAACTTCAAAGGGATGACGTTTTGGACCCTTTTAACTTTCAGTCATTTAAGGTATGCGAGTCAAGCCTGTTAGGCAAGATGACCAAGTCTCCTTTCACAGGACAAGATGAAAGGGCTACTGAGCTGTTAGGCATCATCCATAGTGATGTATGTGGTCCACTAATAGTTGAGGCCAGAGGTGGATATTCATAGTTCATCACATTTACTAATGATTTCAGTAGATATGGTTATGTCTATCTTATAAGATATAAATCTGAAGCCTTTGATAAATTCAAGGAATTCAAGGATGAAGTACAGAATATGTTGGGCAAAAGTATTAAAGCTCTTCAGTCGAATCGAGGAGGTGAATACTTAAGTTCAGGGTTTTCAGAGTACCTAAAGGAATGTGGGATAGTATCACAACTTACCACTCCTTATACACCCCAACACAATGGAGTGTTAGAAAGGAGGAATAGGACTTTACTTGACATGGTTAGGTCTATGATGAGTTTTAGTGATTTACCTGCATCGTTCTGGGGTCATGCCCTAGAAACTGCGACTCACGTTTTGAACCGTGTGCCATCAAAGTCTGTAGATAAGACTCCATATAAGCTATAGAGTGGGCAAAGCCCAACTTGTCTTATCTAAGGATTTGGGGTTACGAAGCTTATGTTAAGAAATTGACTTCGAACAAGCTGGGCCCAAAATCCTGTAAATGTGTATTTGTGGGGTATCCAAAGGATACTATTTCTATCACCTAGAAGAGTGCAAAATTTTTGTTGCTCAATCTGATGTCTTCCTAGAAAAGGAATATTTTCTAAGAAGTACTAGTAGGGGAAAAGTAGAACTGGATAAAGTTCTAGAACCACGAGATATACTAGACAAAGGATGGGATGATGTGCCATAGGAAGTGGTTGAACATCATGAGGAGGTTACTCCACAACTTGTGGATCAAAGTGAACCACCTCAGGTAGCACAAGAGCTACGTAAATCTGGGAGAGTACACCATGAGCCCGAGAGATAAGGTTATCTCGTGACTCAACATGGTGACATACTGGTCTACGAAGACGATGAACCTAGAACCTATGAAGACGCTATATCGGATCCAGATTTCGTTAAATGGCTTGAAGCCATGAAATTTGAGATGGACTCCATGTACCAGAACCAAGTGTGGTCTCTGATGGAACCACCTGAAGGGGTAAAACCCATAGGGTGTAAATGGGTCTTCAACAAGAAGACTGACATGGATGGCAACGTGCATACTTATAAAGCACAACTGGTTGCCAAAGGTTTCAAATAAATTCATGGCATTGATTATGAAGAAACATTTTCATCAGTAGCCATGATTAAATCCATCCAGATTATGCTTGCAATTGCTGCATATCATGACTATGAGATTTGGAAAATGAATGTCAAAACTGCTTTCCTGAACGGAAACCTTGAGGAGAATGTGTATATGACACAACCTGATGGTTTCGTTCTTGATAGTCAAGCTAATAAGGTATGCAAGTTGCAGAGATCCATTTATGGGCTCAAGCAAGCTTCAAGGGAACATTCGTTTTGATGAAACCATAAAAGAATTCAGTTTTATCAAGAACGAAGATGAGCCCTGTGTTTACAAGAAAGTAAGTGGGAGCGCAGTAGCATTCCTAGTATTGTATGTCGATGACATACTTCTAATTGGGAATGATATACCGAACTTGCAGTCGATAAAGACTTGGTTATCCAAGTGCTTCTCCATGAAGGACTTAGGGGAAGCAGCCTACATCCTTGGTATAAAGATCTATCGTGATAGATCGCATAGGTTGCTTGGCCTAAGTTAGAGTGCATATATTGACCAAGTACTGAAAAGATTCAGTATGGAAGATTCCAAGAAGGGATTTCTTCCTATGTCACATGGTGTTTATCTCTCTAAGGAATTGTGTCCTAAAACACAAGATGAGAGAGATAGGATGAAGAGGATCCCATATGCATCAGCAATTGGATCCATCATGTATGCCATGTTATGTACTCAGATTGATGTCTCCTGTGCTTTGAGCACTTGTAGTAGATATCAATCGGATCCAAGTGAGCGTCACTGGATGGCTGTCAAGAATATTCTTAAGTACCTAAAGAGGACTAAGGATATGTTCTTGTTTATGAAGGGGAAGATGAGCTCACTGTAAGAGGATACAGTGATGCTAGTTTCCAAACGGACAAAGATGATTATCGATTGCAATCAAGGTTTGTATTTTGTCTCAATGGTGGTGCAGTGAGCTGGAAGAGCTCCAAGCAAAGCACTATAGCAGATTCTACAATAGAGGCTGAGTATATTGCATTGTGAGATGCAGCCAAGGAGGCAGTCTGGATTAAGTAGTTCATTACTGAACTTGGTGTGGTTCCCACGATTGTTGATCTTATAGACATCTATTGTGACAACAATGGAGCAATTGCTCAAGCCAAGGAACCACGGTCTCATCAGAAGTCCAGACACATACTCAGACGATTCCATCTCATCAGAGAGATGGTTGAGAGGAAAGACGTGCAGATTAGGAAATTATTAGAAAGAAAGAATAGAAAAGAAAGAAAGAATAGAAAGAAAGAAAGAATAGAAAGAAAGATTAGAAAGAAAGAAAAGAATAGAAAAGAAAGAAGAGAAGCACAGAAAAAAAGAGAGAAAACAGAAATACTGAAAAGAAAATGCATTTCCTATGCATTTGTGCATATGCATTATGCCATTTCCACTATCTAGAATTAGTTTCATTTATTGTGCTTACATATCAGTAAGTGAGAGAATAGAACATTAGAAAGAACAGAGAAGTTTGGCGTAAGGAAAGAAATTCAGAATACGGGTAACAGAGAAAGAAGGGCAGTGAAGTGGATTTACTTACTAGGCAATTAGTGCTCAGTCTGTTGATTTCACTGTTTTTACAGGTAGTAGATGATATATGGTCGAATTGAATGTCAAGTAGTGGAGAAAGTTGGCAACACTATCTGATTGTATTTTGAGTTTATTTGTATAATACTTTACTTGATGTAGATATTTGTATATAAAGTAAAGTTAGTTTTGGGCCCACTATCTTATACTTATATACATATATGTTTTTCTATGACATATTATTGATTTCACATTATATTTCCCGAAGTATACTAGCTAGCGAGAAATATTACATTTTTGGTATCAGAGCATGGTTTTGGGATTTGGTAGTGTGCCTCTCCCGCCGCATTGATGTCCCGTAGTCGACTGTTGTAAGTTATTTCTTTCCTTACTTATAGTAGTAGATGAGTTAATATAGTTGACTAATAGTGTTGGTGATATGTAGATGAGACGTAAGACTCGATCAAGTAGTAAGAATGTAATGAGTACGGGGGAACCATCCAACCCGTTAGAATCTACTCCCCCTGTCCTCGATGAAGTCAGGATCCGTAATATTATACAGCAAGTATTAGTAGAGAATCAGGGGAGATCTATACAGAGAGTGTTGAAACCCCAGTTGTTGTAGCGACCATTAGAGAAGAAAGAGAAAGGTTGGTACCCCCGATAGTGCAGAATCGTATTGAGCCTATTTACGGGTTGCCTAGTCAACATCAGCCGTTAGAATTTAGAGGTACAATGGACCCAATAGTGGTAGAAGAGTGGTTTAGGTCCATGGATCGTACGACAACACTTTTCCCCATGACAGATCGGGAGAAGATTCTGTATGCGAGTTTTCTGTTTAGGGGTGATGCCCGTATATGGTGGAAATTGATGGAGGATACTCACGATGTAGCCACTATGACCTGGCGAGAGTTCAGAAGATTGTTTGGGGCAAAATATAGAACAGTTGATCGAGTTCATGAAAAGACTTAGGAGTCTATCAGTTTGCAATAGTGGACTAGTTCGGTGAAACAATATTCTATACGATTTAATTCCTTGGCGAGGTTTGTGCTAGGCATAGTGAGCACACCAGATTTGAGGATGAATAAGTTTGTGCATCAGCTAAATCCAGAAATAGCCCGAGATGTGATGGCAGGTGCCCAGGCCCCTCAGACCTATAGTGAGGCCTTGGAAAGAGCCTTACGGACTGAAATATTTGTAAATAAGTTAACCCCACTAATTCCATTAGCAACAGCACCTAGTGTTCCACCTCCCATTTCACAGAGAAATAGAGCTGATGTCTCCAATAATAGAGAAGTGAGAAATAAGAAAAGATTTCAGCCAAAGAAGAATAGGAGGGATTGGCAGACTAAAAGGCCGAGAACTATTGAAATTCCCCAATGCCGGAAGTGTGGAAGAAATCATTTTGGGGAGTGTCTTAAAGATTTGGGCCGAAATGTGTGTTACAGATGCCGAAAGCCAGGGCATATGATGAAAGATTGCAAAGCCCCTCCTGCACCCGCAACACAAACATCCAGAGGTACTACTGCTCGAGTGTGCATAGTAGCACAAAGTGAAGCTGAGGCCAGTCCATCTACGATTACTGGTCAGTTATTATTTCATTCAGTTACCCTTTATGCATTAATTGATTTTGGAGCCACACATTCATTTATTACACATGGGATTGTAGAAAGATTAGGTTTGAAACCTGTTATAATGGGTTAGCCCATTAAGATAGAATTACCTGATACTGTTAGTGTGGTAACTCAGGAGATGCTTCCAGGGGAGTCCATAGTGATCCATGGAAGAGTGTTGACCGTGGATCTGATTGTATTTGACATGCCCGACTTTGATGTTATTTTGGCCATGGATTTCCTAGGGAGATATGGAGTTGAGATTGATTGCTAAAAGAAGAAAGCAAGATTTAATCTTGATGATGGAGATAAGTTTAGTTTTGGAGAGGCCCACCAACTTAGTATGTTAATTAGTAGTGTAAAGGCCAGAAAGATGTTAAGAAAAGGGTGCTTTGGGTTTATTGCCCATGTGGTGCAAAGCAGTGATGTCCCACAGCCAGAGATCCAAAGTGTGCCAGTAGTTCGGGAGTTTTTAGATGTATTTTGGAAGATTTACCAGGTTTACCTCAGGAAAGAGAAGTAGAATTTAGCATTGAACTAGCACTAGGGACAGCACCGATTTCTAAAGCCCCTTATCGTATGGCCCCAGTCGAGCTTCAGTAATTGAAGAAGTAGCTCTAGGAACTCCTAGACAAGGGTTTTATTCGACCCATCCATTCTCCTTGGGGAGCTCCGATCCTATTTGTGAAGAAGAAAGATGGATCCCTACGGATGTGCATAGATTATAGAGAGTTGAATAAAGTGACAGTGAAGAATAAGTACCCGTTACCTCACATAGATGATTTATTTGATCAGCTTAAAGGAGTATTATTGTTTTCAAAGATTGATTTGAGGTCGGGTTATCATTAAGTAAGAGTTGTGGAGCAAGATATTGCCAAGACTGCTTTTCGGACCAAATATGGGCATTATGAGTTTGTAGTGATGCCTTTTGGGTTAACTAATGCCCTGGTAGTCTTTATGGACTTAATGAACTGGGTGTTTCATGATTGTCTTGATCGATTTATTGTGATGTTTATTGATGACATACTGGTTTATTCTAAGACAAAAGAAGAGCATTTGAGATTTGTGCTCCAGTGGTGTGCTGTTGTAGGCAACCAAGATTAAAAACCTTCCTAACCTAACTAATAAACTGTAAACAGGGTAAGCAAGGGTCGATCCCACGAAGAGTGTCTAGCCGAATTTTCAATGATGTGAACAAGGCTGGGGGGTTTTGAGTAAAACAGAAAACAATCTTAGCAAAAACAAAAACACAAAAACAATTCAAATCGAAATCAATTAATACAACGAAACTTGGTCTCAGTCAACATCCACCATCGGAATCTTACAACTGATCATTGATACAAAATTAAATCAATTCATACCTGAATATTCACCGTTGGAACTATTTTCCTATCTCTCCTTAATTGTAATTAATTAAGAAACAAGCGATCTTAATTAATCTTACCACTAAACAACCCTAGACAAGCGCTCAAGATTTAATCTAGTGGCAACCTTAAGAATTAGAGAAATCGATGAAGCTAAACAACACAAACTCAAGCGGTTGTATTTAATTTAGTTGAGTGTTCTTCTTAAGATTACGAATTCCTGACGCAGCAAAATATTTACCCTAATTGCTTCACAAGTTAGAGGGATCAAACAATTACGGATTTGATATCAAACTTAGCAGTAGATTGCAAC
Source organism: Pistacia vera (assembly GCF_008641045.1). NCBI lineage: Eukaryota > Viridiplantae > Streptophyta > Magnoliopsida > Sapindales > Anacardiaceae > Pistacia > Pistacia vera. The sequence continues at coordinate 390,480 of NW_022195034.1, read as the reverse complement.
AAATAAAACACTAGTAGGCCTCCTAGTAGTGACGCAGAGAATTATTAACCCTAATTGCTTCACAAGTTAGAGGGATCAAACAATTACGGATTTGATATCAAACTTAGCAGTAGATTGCAACAAATAATCCACAGTAGGCCTCCTAGTAATTAAATGCATCAATCATGAAGATATGCACAGAATAACATTCAGTACTCACACACGAAAATTGAACACTAAAATAAAATAGATTAGATCTCACAGTTGGTTGATTCCGAGGTCTCCGTTTCCTTCGACCAAGTTACAAAAATCAGCCACTCATGGCCATAAAAAAAAAAAAAAACTCCAAAAAGAAAGAAAATTCCAAAGAAGAGAAGAGAGAGGCGTGGTGTGTGTCCTCAATCTGATCTCTCTCTCCTTTTAAACATATCCAATTCAAGTATTTGAATTCCACTAAATCTCCTAAAAAATATTCTACTATCCTAAAATAACATTTATCCTAATCTAATTAATTGGAAATAAAATAAAGTCTTAATACAAAATAGGAAAATGGTGTGTCCAGCTGTAATTTTCGTGCAATAGGTCTTCAAATCTTCCAATAAAAATCTGCCTATTTGAATTGCATGACAAGGCAGAATGTTCCAGAACGTCCAGTGCAGATGCGCCAAATTCAAGCTCGATTACAACCTTGATGCAGCAAGTATATCTCCAAACTCAAAACATAAAAGTTGTAGATCTCTTTCTTAGAGTTCCACAGCATTTTTAATCATCTCAATCGGAGCTTGGATGAGAGAGTTATGCCCAGATTACAAAACAATGTTGAAACTGTCCGAATTCACTTAATTAATACCGTTTTGCGATTAACGCCTCCATTTGCATCCTAAATCAAAATAGAATAATAATGAGTATATTTAGGCAGCAAATAAGTATAAAATACTAGACATTAAGGGGGGTAAATATGACATTTTTCATTCTCATCATCCAGCAATTGAGAGATAAGAAGTTGTTTGGCAAATTTTCTAAATGTGAATTTTGGCTGGACCAAGTTATCTTCCTAGGCCATACTGTCTCTAAGGAAGGTATATCAGTGGATCCTAGTAAGGTTAAAGCAATTTTAGAGTGGCAACAACTGAAGACAGTAAAAGAAGTTAGAAGTTTCTTGGGACTAGTAGGCTATTACAAGCAGTTTGAAGCAGGATTCGCTTAGTTGGCTAAGCCGCTTACAGCTTTTACTAAACAAAGAACTCCTTTCCTATGGTCAGATGCTTGTGAAGAAAGTTTTCAAGAGTTAAAGAGAAGATTAACCACTGCTCCCTTTTTGGTGTTACCACAGAAGGGTGTAGATTATGATATTTATACAGATGCCTCACTTCAGGGACTTGGTGTTATGTTGATGCAGTTGGGTAAGGTAATAGCTTATGCTTCTCGACAGTTGAAAGAGTATGAGACAAGATACCCTACGCATGATTTAGAGTTGGCAGCTGTAGTTTTTGCACTAAAAATATAGAGGCATTACTTGTACGGGGCAAGGAGTAATATTTATAGTGATCATAAGAGTTTGAAGTACTTCTTCACTCAATGGGAGTTGAATATGAGACAAAGGAGATGGTTAGAGCTGGTAAAAGATTATGATTTTGAAATTAAGTATCAACCTAGAAAAGCTAATGTAGTAGCTGATGCTTTAAGTAGGAAAGCCTATTTGTCCCGACTCACAATGCAGAAAGAATTATTAGAAGAGTTGTGTAAGGAACAAATAGAGGTGATACCAGGAAGAATTGCCAGGTTAGAAATTCAGTCTATTTTACTAGAAGAGATCAAAGAAAAACAAATTGTCGATAATGGTGTCAGAAAATAAATCAGCAAGTGCTTGAGGGCAAGATGCCAGAATTTCACAGTTTAGATGGTGTCCTCTATTTCCAAAATTGCATATGCATTCCCCAAGATACTGAGTTGAAGAAGAAGATTCTTGCGGAGGTTTATGACACACCATACACTGTTCATCCTGGAGGAACTAAGATGCATCAAGATCTAAAGAAGAGTTATTGGTGGCCAGGTATGAAGAGAGATATAGGAGATTATGTGGCTAAATGCCTGGTTTGTCAACAGTTGAAAGCAGAGCACCAAAGGCCATCAGGTTTACTTTAGCCACTCAGCATTCCTGAATGGAAATGGGAAAATATATCAATGGATTTTGTTACAGGCCTTCCAAGAGTTCAGAAGGGGTATAATGTGATTTGGGTAATAGTAGATAGATTAACCAAATCAGCGTATTTTCTTCCAGTAAAGGATAGTACCACCTTAGATTAGTTGGCCCAGATTTACATCAAGGAGATAGTTAGACTCCATGGGGTGCCCAAGACAATAGTATCAGATAGAGATTCCAAATTTGTTTCAGCTTTTTGGACTAGTTTATAGAGAAATTTGGGTACTAGGTTAGCATTTAGTACAGCATACCATCCTCAGACAGATGGCCAAACTGAGAGAACGAATCAAGTACTTCAGGACATGTTGAGAGTGTGTTGTATGGATTATAGAATGACCTGGCATGAGATGTTACCATTGGTGGAGTTTGCTTGTAATAACAGTTATCACTCTACAATTAAGATGGCTCCTTCTGAAGCCCTGTATGGTAAACGATGTAGATCTCCACTGCATTGGAATGAGGTAGGAGAGAATAATGTTTTGAATACAGCTCTTAGGCCAAAGATAACTCAGAAAATGATAGAAGACATTAAGTTGATTAGAAATAGGATGAAACAAGCCCAAGACAGACAAAAGAGTTATGCAGATTTAAAGAGAAAGGATGTAGAGTTTGAAATGGGTGATAAAGTGTTTATTAAAGTTTCCCCCTATAAGCGAGTGATGCGTTTTGGTGGCAAAGAAAAATTAGTGCCTAGTTTCATTGGTCCCTTTGAAGTGTTACAACAAGTTGGAAAAGTAGCTTATAGGCTAGCGCTACCACCTAATATGGACAGCGTGCATAATGTGTTCCATGTTTCAATGCTTCGGAAGTATGTCAGCGATCCCTCCCATATACTAAAAGTAGAAGAAGTGGACTTAGAAGAGAATCTTGTGTACGAGGAGCGTCCAATACAGATATTAGATAGAAAGATTAAAAAGCTCTTAAACAAGAGTATTCCGTTAGTGAAAGTCCTATGGAGGAATCACAAAGTAGAAGAAGCTACATGAGAGGTAGAGCAAGATATGCAAAACCATTACCCTGAGTTGTTAGTTTGAATTTCGGGGATGAAATTCCTGTAGGGGGGGGGGGGGAGAATTGTAACTATAACGCCCCACCTGAGGTACGTAGTTGTTGTTTCTTCCTTTGCTCTTATTTGAGTTGGTTTTTGGTAATATTGTTTGATTGAGTGTTGTGTTGAGTGCTTGCCCTGAAATTGGTTGAAAATAGAAGAAGTTCAGTGTGCCAGGCTTCGCCGCGGCGAAGAGGTGTTGAAAACACGGGGAAACTCTCTGGACAGTTTCGCCGCGGCGACAGAAGCTTCCTCGCCGCGGCGACAGGCCGACCAAAATGTTTATTAAGTTTTGGATATTTTCTTCCCTAAAGGCAATTTGACCATTCTACCCCTAATTAGCAGGAAAAGTGGGGAGTAAATTGTAAGGAAATTTCATGGAGAATATGTTGATTTGGGGTGTGTTTGTAATGAATCAAAGGATATAGATAGAATTCCCAAAGAAGAGTAAGGGCAAAATGGGAATGCTGTGTGTATAAATTTCATTAAAAGGAATTAAGAATTAGCAAACCCTTCATTCTTCTTCTCAAACGCAACTCTCCTCTCTTGTTCCCTCTCACCTTCTCTTCTTTTGATCAAGGAGTTTTAAAGGGTTTTTGAAGTGATTTGGGGTAGAAAATCAACCTAAAGCTTTCTAAGGTAAGGATTCCTACTTTGATTATGAAACTTTGTGAGTTTTAGTATATATTGACTTTTGAGGTTTTGTTCTTTGGTTAAGAGTGAGAAGAAGTCAAGCAAACCAAGTGAAAGGAAGAGTTAGTGAAGTCTCTTCATAACAAGGTAATAAATCCCAACCCAAGTTGAGATTTTAGAATTTTCTTGATTAGGGTTTTGCTAGCAATGATGTATGTATGTATATACATGGATATGCCATGTTATTGAGGCTTAAATAGAGATTTCTAGTGCTTTGTGATTGTTTATACCTTTCAAATATAAGAAATGAGTTGTGGTTTGGAAAGGTAGTTTGAGATGGATTGAGGGGTATTTGTGAACCCTTTTTGGAATGTCTTTCTTTGGCAGGTTTTGTGGCTATGTGGGGTTTCTCCCCATTTTGGATGGTTAGAGAAAGATTTAGAATCATTGCTATAGTAGAGTTTTATGATGCACTTGAGTTGTTTGATGAATGCCTAGTAGAGGTTTGAGTATGAGTAGTGACCTTAATTCTTGCAACATTGCATGTTGGCATTTCATAAGTATTAGTGGAGATGAACCATCCATAGGCACTAATTGTGATTGAGAAGTGCCCTAAGAAAGAGTAGGAAACTTTGTGTATGCAATTACTTTATAGAGAGAACTTGGTGGATGCAACTACTCTAAGGGTAGAGAGAATGAAAAATGATAATAGGAGTGAATTAGAAGAGTAGTAGAGATGGGTTGATGCTTTGTGATCATCACCCGACAGTTATGGGAGTCGGGTTGATGCTTTGTGATCACCACCCGAATAGCCCTTAGAGATGGGTCGATGCTTTGTGATCGTCACCCAATAAGTAGTAGAAACGGGTGGATGCTTTGTGATCCCCACCCGGTTAGTCATTAGAGAAAGAGGTGATGCTTTGTGATCATCATCCGACATTTATTAGAGGTGGGTTGATGCTTTGTGATCGTCACCCGACAGTAATTAGAGACGGGTTAATGCTTGGTGATCGTTACCCAAAAGGTCATGAGAAACGGGTAGGTGCTAGGTGGTCTCCACCCAATAGTTACGAAAACCGAGTAGGTGCTTCATGATCGCCACTCGGTAGTCACTAAGAATGGGTTGGTACTGTGTGAATTCCACCCAATAGTCATGGAGAGTGAGATGGTACTGTGTGAACGCCATCCGGCCGTACCTCCGGTAAGGTAAGGCCATGACTTTCATTAGAAACAGAAATAGACTCAGAAATAGTATAAGGAAAGAATTAAGTGTAATACATACGGGGACAGACAGATAGAGGGTTTTACTTACTGAGCATTATTTTGTGCTCACCCCGTTATTTTTCCTTTGTGGATGTAGGATCTAGATGTTGATGCAGTCGGAGGGGCGTCGACAAGCGAGGAGCAATAGCTACATTGTTTCCCCTGTTTTGTCTTTTAAAATGAATTTTTGTAAACAATACTCTTTGTGTATAAAAGACATATGACTTATAATGAAAAGAACGTTTTTGGGCCCAATTTTCTATTGTTGTTATGCATGCATTGTACTATTTTTCAGCAGTTGTTACAGTAACACCCACATCGAGGTACGTAACTCTACTTATGTCTTAATGCCCTTAGTATTATGTATTCTAAGGTGAAAGAGTGAAAGAATTGACATTTTCACTTTTTGCAGGGGCAAAGGAATTTTGTCGCCACAGCAATGAACTCACAACCCAATTCGTGTGTCAAAAATTTTAGACTTCACCGGGGTAAAGAAAAAGTTCGCCGAGGCAAAGAACTCTCTGGAATTTTTGAGAAAATTCTAGAAAACTTGCTCAAGGCCAAAATGGTCATTCCACTCAAATTAGTTGAAAGTGTGGGGAGTGAAAAGAAGTAGAATTACATGGAGAATGCAATATAAATGAGGACATTATTGTAATTGACTAAAAGGCAAAGATGAAATTTCTTAGAAAGTGCAAGGGCAAAATAGGAAAGTATAAATAATCTTATGTGTTAATAAGAGTTCAAGAGGTGAACCCTAGCCACTTCTACCTCCTTTCACGCCACCTTCATCCTCAAAAGCTCTCAAATTTTCTCCAATTACTTTCCAAGGAAATTCATAGAATTTGGTTTACTTTTGATAGATTTTCAATCCTAAGCATCCATAGGTAAGATTCTTGCAGTAAGATGTGAGATTAAATTTTTAAAGTGTTGAATTGTTATGGTTTATGTGCTTAGGGTTTAAGAGAAGGAAATTTGTATCAGGGAAGACTAAAGTGTTTGTGTTGCTCACATCTAAGGTAAGTAAATCCAACCGTAGTTATGATTTGAGCAATAATTGTGTAGAGAGATTCCCATATGTATGTATGTGTTTGTATGTTGAGAATTGTTGATGGAATTGATGTTGAATGATGGTTAGAATTTAGCCATGAGAAGTAGTGTTTATGTATGTGGTGAATTGGTGGAAGTTTGGATGACTTATGAAAGAATTGGAGTAGAATTGTGGAGTGTGATTTCCTGGCCAGATTTGAAGTTGATTTTAGGGAGTTTTGCTCCAAATTTTTGTAGCTTGAGAGAGATGTAAAAGTGTAGCCAATCTGGTGGTGCATACAAATTGTTTGATGAAATGTCTAAGTGAAGTGCATGCATGAATATGATAGCTTGTTATATTGATATGAATTTGTAGATGGTAGAGAATGACATGACCACATGCCATATTGCATTCTTGCTTTTAAGCATTTGAATTCAGAAAGAATAGCAAGAATAAGCCCATCTACATGCGTACATACCTATATGAGAACACTAAAGAACAAAGAGAAAGAAATAAAAGAAAATTCATTATAGATTCAATTCTTAAAGAAAAGAAAAGAAATTGAATTCTTTTTTAAAAGAAAGAGAAGAGAAGAGAAGGTTGTTGCGATGGGGAACCCGTGAGTAACAGAGAAATAGAATAGCCCCACATGCACGCTGCCTTCAGTGAGCGGCTTCTGAATAGAAAGAAGAATTTGTACAGTCCGTTAGAAGTGCATGTGGATGAGGACTGTGCCCAGAAAGAATTTTATAATACACTCACACGGCCAAGGTTCCAAACCCATGCCTCAACCGAGTCCGATCAGCAAACCAGAATAGAACTGAAAAAAATAGAAAGGCAAAAAAAATAGAAAGGAAGAATAGAAAAGAAAGAAAGAATAGAAAGAAAGAAAGAAGAGAAACACAGAAAAAAAGAAAGAAAACACTAATAGGAAACCAAAAATACAGAAAAGAAAAGCATTTCCTATGCATTTGTGCATATCAGTATGCTATTTCTGTTAGAGTAGATGCCCTAGAGCCAATCAATTATTGTAGAATTGACTCTTTGTAATAATGTTCATTAATCAATAAAGGCATTTTATTCTATATCGCGTAAATCATTATTTGCAATATGTATGATAATGTCCTTAGAATGGTAGACCGTGATGGTATCAAGTGTTTCAAATCTTGATAGTGAAACCCTATGACACATATGGTGGCCATTCTAGAAACGTCCGTAGCCCCAGTATTATTCTGACGAAGGGCACAGATAATACGGTAAGGCTATCATAGTGTTGAACGACCCTGTCGAAAGGCAGTGACTGATCTCACTTGTCAGGTTGTTTGGTGACAACCTGGTGCAACACATGGGTGTTTGTTGTAGGCGATTACACCACAGCAAGTTCACTGGACTGACACACCAGAGGATTCCATATGGATGGTAACCCCAGTGTCTATGGAAGAAATCCTCTAACGAATGGTGGTGCATGTGATCCTTAGACTTGAGATCACCGGAGCGCCTTGTGCACCGATTGGTGTAGTTTGACACTACCTAACGCAGTTCTTTTCAGAGCTGTCAACGGTGGTGATTGGCTGCATCAAGGAGTGTATCAAGACTATGGTGGATTGACAGGATTTTCACTCCCGGGTACGGGAGAAAGTTATCTCCACGGCGCAATTCAGTATATGGCAATGACACTAAAACTGTGGCCACGGGATTGAGTTGTTGCTCTATCCATTTATAATACGGGTCATTGTTCCAGAAACTGAATAATAATATCGAGAGTAACCGAAGTTGACACTATTTCTATGTCTTCGTCTCGTCGAGATAACGTATGTGAAAGGATCGTATTGCACGTAACCATATCGTTGACAGTACTACTTTGCTGAATCCGATCTATCGGGTGGCCATGATGCCTTGCTAGGGCCAATCTTGGTCTGTGTATTAGTGAGACATTATTTGTGTTAATCGCAATACTGTACACTGCCGATATGATGAGGAGCCTAAGGGTCACACACATAGAAGACAATTTAAGATGCAAGAAGAAGAAGGGCGTTTTCGTCTTTTAAGGCGAAAGGGTATTTTGGTATTTACAGTGCAATTAAATTTGCTGAGGTCGTAGCCTTTATTTAATTTGTTAGAAAAATTAAATAAGTGAAATTACGTTTAAATGTGTGTTCGCACATATTTAAATATATTATCATTATTGTTAAATGTTAATATATTTAATTTAATATATATATTAATTGATTTTAATTGAGATAATGATAGAAATTAAAATAATCAAATTGGGAGTGTTTGGCAACATGAGCGTTTGGTTGGAGCCCAAGCCTATTCCGTATGGGATTAGGGCAAATTGTTTTTAAATATAAAAAGAAAAGTGTGTGTGATTTTAATAAAGAGTTTTTTTGTAAACCAAAATACACACAGCACCCTTTTGCTCTCCCACGCAGTAACATCTTAAGCCTAAAAATCAATTCAATTGATTTTTGTTTTTCTTCTTAATCTTGAAGCCAAGAGATCTAGCAAATCCCCTTTGGTTCTTTTGAGATTGTCTTCGTGTGGACTACGCAGGTTCGATCCTACACTTGGATCGGTAGCAAAACGTTCGACGACGAATTTGGAGGAGCCTTCAACGTGCGTTTGTTCTCTTACCTCATGTTGTATATTTATGCGATTTTATTTAATATAAATTGTTAAAACATACCCTTGATCTTGGCTCTTGTAACGATCCTGTATTTTATTTTTTTTCCGCTGCGTATACGGGACCGTTTACTAACAGTGGTTCAGAGCCTAGGGTACTGAATTTTACAATTTTTATGTGTATGGTTGATAACATGTATTTGATGATAATATGTTGCCATATTGAATCTGTAAATCTGTCTTGAATATGTTTTAAAAACTGATTAATCGATTAATTTAATTTGTTGATGATCTGCTGGTTTGGTTTAATGCATGATGGATTTTTGTTGAGATCAATGTGTTTGATTGATTGCAAAAATCTGGTTAGAGTGTTTTTGGTTGCTGTATGAACAGATCCGGAGCTACAGATCGTTTACGCTCGCCGCGGCGATATAATCCATCGCCGCAGCGATCGTCGTCGCGGCGATCGTCGTCGCCGCGGCGATCGTCGTCGCCGGGCGATGTAATCCATCGCCGCAGCGATCGTCGTCGCCGCGGCGTATAACTCTCGCCGCGGCGATATAACCCATCGTCGCAGCGATCGTCCTTCGGACGTGCGCTATACCAAAACCAATGCACGCCGCGGCGATCTAACTCATCGCTGCAGCGAGCGCACTTCCAAGTGTGTAGGGTAAAATGCAAAGTTTCAAAACTTTTGGACCAACGTAAATCTGCAAATTATCAGGGGGTAAATTGTAATTAACCCATAAATTTCAGAAATTGATTGTTTTTGAAATGTATGCTTTGTACTTGTTTGTATATTGCATGGTGCCCGGTACATGAGCCTTAGACCTAAGGGTGAATGTTTTAATTATTTTTGGGTATGTATGGTTGTATTTTATTAAATAGCCTGCGTGTCCTGCCTTTCTCCTCTTCTCGATGTATATTCTCTTCTCATCTAATTCCCCTCGAATGTAAATCGAGGTTTCTAAATTTATTGATGTAAGAATTTGTATATTATTTATTGAAATTGAAAGATATTTTTTGTAATGTCTTGAAGTCGGAGCAAGGACGGCAACCATACTTGAAGACTCAAGATTTATATTATAGCCCCTAGGTGACCCACCGTTCCTCAAGGCTCGAGGAAATCGTTTTTAGTTGGCCATGTACCGGCACGTTTAATTTTTGTTTAGAATGCATGCTAAGGTTGAATGTTTGATAACATGCCAAACAATGTCATTCTAACAAAGATAATAATCTGATGAGACATTAATAACAAACCCTCCACTGAATTATATTAAGTCACGTAAGCCTTCCATCACCATGGTTTTAATCAAACCACTGTTCGTCGAAACCTTGTTCGCCAAAGCGAAGGGTACACTTCTACCAGTGGGAGGTTAAAATACATTGAGTTTTCCTTAATGGTGATGGTCGACTTAAATGACGGTTTTGCTTGTTTGCCAAAGCGAAGGTTGATAAACGCGTCATAGGCATAGTAGAGCAGCATCACATATATGTGTACTGTGTGACATGTAGTGTCCACTCTACTGATACTGAAATCACACTTGAGGAAAATGGTTGGAGCCATTGGATTGTGTGATTGGCTTGTTGGCTTTCTCACATTTGAGGTTGATAGTGGGAGCTATCAACTGGTGTGGATTAAGTTTGTTGGCCTACCTAATCAACTCATTTTGGCTTGTTCGCCAAAGCGAAGGTTTGAAATGGGAAGGATGGATCTCGGTCCACTAGGAAAGTCAACGGCTTTCCCGAGTTAATAGTGAGGCTATTGGCTTGAGTAAAATAGTGGGAGCATCGTTTAATAAAAGACCATATTAACAACAATGAACTTTATATTAACTTTATATTTTCTGCAATTGTAGATTCACCAAAATGAGCATTATGAACCTGCGACCGATAATCGAAAAGAAAAAACAGGTTGGATGGATCCAATTTCTCAGACTGGTACCTTAATCTTCGGATTATACTCAAGTCAGAAAAGAAATTGTATATCCTTGAAAAGCCATACATGGCTGAGCCTGATCCTGATGCCACTCAGGAAGTTAAGGATACTTATCAAAGTTCCTTGATGATGCTGATAGCGTTCAATGCTTGATGTTAGCATCGATGACACCTATGCTGCAAAAGCAGCATGAGAATATGGATGCTTCTTCCATTATTCTACATCTCAAGGAGCTTTATGAAACAAATGCTCGCATGAGAGGTACAAGGTGTCGAAAGCACTGTGTGGAGTCGTCTGACTGAGGGAGCCCAAGTTGGTCCTCATGTGCTCAAGATGATCGAGCACATAGAGAGGCTTGAAACTTTGGGATGTGGCTTGGATGCAGAATTACAAATGGATTTAATTCTGCAATCCTTGCCTGACTCTTATGCTCCGTTCATAATGAATTTCAATATGAACACGATGGAGAAAACCCTGTCAGAGCTTCTGAACATGCTTAGACTGCAGAGCAGGACTTGAAAAGTCCAGCCTGTTTTGCTGGTTGCTGCCAGTAACCAAAGGGTTACGGCAGGGTAAGGCCAAGGCCAAACCAAAGCCCAACCCAAAGACAGGTTCTCTTGGGCCTGAGAGTGACATAGGGAAGGGTAAGTTATCTGCTCTTTTGTGGCAAGCCTGGCCACTGGAGGAAACACTGCAAGGCTTTCCTCGCAAGCAAGAAGAAGTTAGAGGCTACGACTTCAGGTATTTTTATGATTGAGATTAACTTCTCTCCCTCAACATCTTGGGTCATTGACACAGGATGTGGTACTCACATTTGTACTGAGTGTGCAGGGTCTAAGCAGAGTAGAGTGCTCGCCAAGGAGAGGTGGACCTACGAGTTGAAATGGAGCACATGTGGCTGCATTGGCTGTAGGGACTTATTGTTTATCTTTGCCTACGGGCTTATTATTGGAACTACATAATTGTTTATCATGTACCTTCTATTTCTAAATATTATTTCAGTATCCGCTTTGGATATATGGGGTAACATTTTGAGATATCTAATGGATTGTTGTCCTTTAGTTTGAATGGTATTCTATTTGGAATTGCAAGGTTATATAATGGATTATATGTTCTTGATTTAAACAATAAAGATATCTCTCAATATTGAAACCAAGAAACTAAACATAGCGATCAAAACCAAACATATCTCTGGCATTGTAGATTGTGTCATGTTAATAAGACTCGCATTGCAAAACTTCAAAGGGATGGTTTGGCCCCTTTTGACTTCCAGTCATTTGAGGTATGCGAGTCATGCCTTTTAGGCAAGATGACCAAGTCTCCTTTCACGGACAAAGTGAGGGCTACTGAACTGTTAGGCATCACCATATGATGTATGTGGTCCACTAACGTTGAAGCCAGAGGTGGATATTCATACTTCATCACATTTACTGATGATTTCAGTAATATGGTATTCTTACCTTATGAGACATAAATCTGAAGCCTTTGATAAATTCAAGGAATTCAGGAATGAAGTACAGAATATGTTGGCAAAAGTATTAAAGCTCTTCGGTCGGATCGAGGAGGTGAATACTTGAGCTCAGGGTTTTCAGAGTACCTGAAGGAATGTGGATAGTATCACAACTCACCCCCTCCTTATACACCCCAACATAATGAGTGTCAGAAAGGAGGAATAGGACCTTACTTGACGGTTAGGTCCATGATGAGTTTTAGTGATTTACCTGCATCGTTCTGGGTTATGCCCTAGAGATTGCGACTCACGTTTTGAACCGTGTGCCGTCAAAGTCTTAGATAGACTCCATATGAGCTATGAGTGGGCGAAAGCCCAACTTGTCTTATCTAGGATTTGGGGTTGCGAAGCTTATGTTAAGAAATTGACTTCGAACAAGCTGGGCCCAAAATCCTGTAAATGTATATTTGTGGGGTATCCAAAGGAGACCAAAGGATACTATTTCTACCACCCAGAAGAGTGCAAAATTTTTGTTGCTCGATCTGGTGTCTTCCTAGAAAAGGAATATTTTCTAGAAGTACTAGTGGGAGAAAAGTAGAACTCGATGAAGTTCTAGAACCACAAGGCATACCAGACGAAGGACGGGATAGATGTGCCACAAGAAGTGTTTGAGCATCATGAGAGGTTACTCCACAACTTGTGGATCAAAGTGAACTACCTCAAGTAGCACAGGAGCTACGTAGATCTGGGATAGTACGCCATGAGCCCGAGAGATACGGTTTATCTCGTGACTCAACATGGTGACGTACTGGTCTACCAAGACGATGAACCTAGAACCTACGAAGACGCTATATCGGATCCAATTCCGTTAAAGGCTTGAAGCCATGAAATCTGAGATGGACTCCATGTACCAGACACCAGTGTGGTCTCTGGTGGAACCACCTGAAGGGGTAAAACCCATAGGGTGTAAATGGGTCTTCAAGAAGACTGACATGGATGGCAACGTGCATACTTATAAAGCACGACTGGTTGCCAAAGGTTTCAAACAAATTCATGGCATTGACTATGAAGAAACCTTTTCGCCGGTTGCCATGATTAAATCCATCCGGATTATGCTTGCAATTGCTGCATATCATGACTATGAGATTTGGCAAATGGATGTCAAAACTGCTTTCCTGAACGGAAACCTTGAGGAGGATGTTATATGACACAACCTGATGGTTTCGTTCTTGATAGTCAAGCTAATAAGGTATGCAAGTTGCAGAGATCCATTTATGGACTCAAGCAAGCTTCAAGGAGCTGGAACATTCGTTTGGATGAAGCCGTAAAAGATTCGGTTTTATTAAGAACGAAGATGAGCCCTGTGTTTACAAGAAAGTGAGTGGGAGCGCAGTAGCATTCCTAGTGTTGTATGTCGATGACATACTTCTGATCGGGAATGATATACCGAACTTGCAGTCGGTAAAGACTTGGTTATCCAAGTGCTTCTCCATGAAAGACTTAGGGGAAGCAGCCTACATCCTTGGTATAAAGATCTATCGTGATAGATCGCGTAGGTTGCTTGGTCTAAGTCAGAGTGCATATATTGACAAAGTACTGAAACGATTCAGTATGAAGAATCCAGAAAGGATTTCTTCCGATGTCACAGGTGTGTTTATCTCTCTAAGGAATTGTGTCCTAAAACACAAGATGAGAGAGATGGATAAAGGATCCCATATGCATCAGCAATTGGATCCATCATGTATGCCATGCTATGTACTCGGATTGATGTCTCATGTGCTTTGAGCACTTGTAGTAGATATCAATCGGATCCAGGTGAGCGTCACTGGAGGCTGTCAAGAATATTCTTAAGTACCTGAAGAGACTAAAGATATGTTCTTGGTTTATGGAGGGGAAGAGAGCTCACTGTAAGAGGATACAGTGATGCTAGTTTCCAAACGGACAAAGATGATTATCGATCGCAATCAGGTTTGTATTTTGTCTCATGGCGGTGCAGTGAGCTGGAAGAGCTCCAAGCAAAGCACTGTAGCGGATTCTACAATGGAGGCTGAGTATATTGCATTGTCGGAGGCGGCCAAGGAGGCAGTCTGGATAGAAGTTCATTACTGAACTTGGTGTGGTTCCTACGATTGTTGATCCTATAGACATCTATTGTGACAACAATGGAGCAATTGCTCAAGCCAGGGAACCAGGTCTCATCAGAAATCCAGACACATACTCAGACGATTCCATCTCATCAGAGAGATAGTTGAGAGGAAAGACGTGCAGATTATTAAAGTGCATACTGACGACAATCTCGCAGATCCACTACAAGCCTCTGTCGCAGCAGAAGCATGACAGGCACTTGAGATCATTTGGTATTAAATACATAATGATTGGCTATATGCAAGTGGGAGATTGTTAGAGTGATGCCCTAGAGCCAATCAATTATTGTAGAATTGACTCTTTGTAATAATGTTCATTAATCAATAAAAGCATTTTATTCTATATCGCGTAAATCATTATTTTGCAATATGTATGATATATGTCCTTAGAATGGTAGAGCCGTGATGAGGGTATCAAGTGTTTCAAATCTTGATAGTGAAACCCTATGAGCACATATGGTGGCCATTCTAGAAACGTCCGTAGCCCCAGTATTATTCTGATAAAGGGCACAGATATACGGTAAGGCTATCATAGTGTTGAACGACCCTGTCGAAAGGCAGTGACTGATCTCACTTGTCAAGGTTTTTTGGTGACAACCTGGTGCAACACATGGGTTGTTGTTGTAGGGCGTTACACCACAGCAAGTTCACTGGACTGACCCACCAGAGGATTCCATATGGATGGTAACCCCAGTGTCTATGGAAGAAATCCTCTAACGAATGGTGGTGCATGTGATCCTTAGACTTGAGATCACCGGAGCGCCTTGTGCACCGATTGGTGTAGTTTGACACTAGCCTAACGCAGTTCTTTTCAGAGCTTGTCAATACGGTGGTGATTGGCTGCATCAGGAGTGTATCAAGACTATGGTGGATTGACAGAGGATTTATCACTCCCGGTACGGAGAAAGTTATCTCACGCGCAATTCAGTATATGCAATGACACTAAAACTGTGGCCACAGTGGGATTGAGTTGTTGCTCTATCCAGTTTATAATACGGGTCATTGGTCCAGAAACTGAATAAATATATCGAGAGTAACCGAAGGTTGACCACTATTCTATGCCTTCGTCTCGTCGAGATAACGTATGATGAAAGGATCGAATGGCACGGTACCATATCGTTGACAGGTAGCTACTTTGCTGAATCCGAATCTATCGGGTGGCCATGATGCCTTGCTAGGGGCCAATCTTGGTCTGTGTATTAGTGAGACGATTAATTGGTGTTAATCGCAATACTGTACACTGCCGTATGATGAGAGCCTAAGAGTCACACACATAGAAGACATTTAAGATGCAAGAAGAAAGAAGGGCGTTTTCGTCTTTTAAGGCGAAAGGGTATTTTGGTAATTTCACAGTGCAATTAAATTTGCTGAGGTCGTAGCCTTTATTTAATTTGTTAGAAAAATTAAATAAGTGAAATTACGTTTAAATGTGTGTTCGCACATATTTAAATATATTATCATTATTGTTAAATGTTAATATATTTATTTAAATATTATATTAATTGATTTTAATTGAGATAATGATAGAAATTAAATAAATCAAATTGGGAGTGTTTGGCAACATGGGGCGTTTGGGTTGGAGCCCAAGCCTATTCCGTATGGGATTAGGGCAAATTGTTTTTATATAAAAGAAAAGTGTGTGTGATTTTAATAAAGAGTTTTTTTGTAAAACAAAATACACACACAGCCCTTTTGCTTCTCCCACGGCAATAACACTTAAGCCTAAAATCAATTCAATTGATTTTGTTTTTTCTTCTTAATCTTGAAGCCAAAGAGGATCTAGCAAATCCCTCTTTGGTTCTTTTGAGATTGTCTTCGTGTGGACTACGCAGGTTCGATCCTACACTTGGATCGGTAGCAAAACTTTCCGACGAATTTGGAGGAGCCTTCAACGTGCGTTTGTTCTCTTAACTCATGTTTTATATTTGCAGATTTTATTTAATATAATTGTTAAATCATACCCTTGATCTTGGCTCTTGTAAACGATCCTGTTATTTTATTTTTCGTTTCCGCTGCGTATACGGGACCGTTTACTAACAATTTCCACTATCCAGAATTATTTCGTTAATTGTGCTTACATATCAGTAAGTGAGAGACTAGAACTTAGAAGAACAAGAAGTTTGGTGTAAGGAAAGAATTCAGAATACGGTAACGGAGAAAAGAGGACAGTGAAGTGGATTATTTACTAAATTAGTGCTCACTCCTTTGATTTCACTGTTTTTGCAGGTAGTAAATTTGAGAGGTGTCGATGGAACGTCAAGTAGCGGAGGAAGTTGGCGTCACTGTCCGATTGTATTTTGAGTTTATTTGTGTAATACTTTACTTGATGTAGAGATTTGTATATAAAGTAAAGTTAGTTTTGGGCCCACTATCTTATACTTATATACATATATGTTTTTCTATGACATATTAGTGATTTCACATTATATTTCCCAAAGTATACTAGCTAGAGAGAAATATTACACAATCCTCCTTTGATCACAATTTCAATTCCTTCTTGGAGGATCTCCTGTTGTAACCATCCTTGTATAGTAATCTGAGATAAAGAGACTTTTCTATTAAGGGCATCTGCTACTGCATTAGCTTTCCTTGGTTGGTATCTAATGTTGCAGTCGTAGTCTGTCACCAATTCTAACCATCTCCTATGTCTCATATTCAACTCTTTCTGGGTGAAGAAATACTTCAAACTCTTGTGGTCAGTGTATATATTGCATTTCACTCCAAACAAGTAGTGTCGCCATATCTTCAGAGCAAAAACTATTGCTGCTAATTCCAAGTCATGAGTAGGATATCTACTATCATAGTCTTTCAACTGTCTAAAGGCATAAGCAATGACTTTCCCTTGCTGCATCAACACTTCTCCTAAACCATTGTGGGAGGCATCAACATAAATATCATAATCAATGCCTACTTCTGGCAATGTAAGGACTAAAGTTGTAGTTAATCTTTTCTTCAACTCCTGAAAGCTCTACTCACATGCTTCTGTCCATTCAAATGGAACTTCTTTCTTAGTAAGAGCTGTAAGTGGTCTGGCTATCTTTGCAAAGCCTTCCATGAACTTCCTATAATACCCTGCTAAGCCTAGAAAACTTCTAATTGTTAGAGTAGGTGCCTTAGAGCCAATCAATTATTGTGAAATTGACTCTATAATAAATGTTTATTACAGAGTCAATTTTACAATAATTGATTGGCTCTAGAGCACCTACTCTAACAATCTCCCACTTACACTATAGCCAATCATTCATGTATTTAATACCGAATGACCTTAAGTGTTTTTCATGGTTTTGCTGCGACAAAGGCTTCGTCAGTGGTTCGACGAGATTGTCATCAGTATGCACTTTACTAATCTGTACATCTTTCCTCTCAAGCATTTCTCTAATGAGATGAAAACGTCTGAGTATGTGGCTAGACTTCTAGTGAGACCGTGGTTCCTTTGCTTGAGCAATTGCTCCATTTTTATCACAATAGACATCTATCAGATCAACAATCATTGAAACCACACAAAGTTCAGTGACGAACTTCTTAATCTAGACTGCGTCCTTAGCCGCATCGGATAATGCAATATACTCAGCCTCCATTGTAGAGTCTGCTACAGTGCTTTGCTTAGAGCTCTTCCAGCTCACTGCACCCCTATTGAGATAAAATACAAACCCTGATTGTGATCGATAATCATCTTTATCCGCTTGGAAACTAGCATCACTATATCCTCTTACAGTGAGGTCATCTTCCACTTCATAAACCACAAACATGTCCTTAGTCCTCTTAAGGTACTTAAGGATGTTCTTAACAGTTATCTAGTGATGCTCACCTAGATCCGATTGATATCTACTATAAGTGCTTAACGCATATGAGACATCAATTCGAGTACATAACATGGCATACATGATAGATCCATTGTTGACACATATGGGATCCTTTTCATTCTATCTCTCTCGTCGTGTGTTTTAGGACACATATCCTTCGAGAGATAGACACCATTTGACATTAAAAGAAATCCCTTCTTGGATTCTTCCATACTGAATCTCTTCAGTACCTTGTCAATGTTGTACTCTGAATTAGGCCAAGCAACCTACGTGATCTATCTCGATAGATCTTTATTCCGAGGATGTAGGCTGCTTCTCCTAAGTCTTTCATGGAGAAACACTTGGGTAACCAAGTCTTTACTGACTACAAGTTCGGTATATCATTCTCGATCAGAAGTATGTCATCGACATACAACACTAGGAATGCCACTGCGCTCTCACTCACTTTCTTGTAAACACAGGGCTCATCTTCGTTCTTGATAAAACCGAATTTTTTTACGGCTTCATCGAAACGAATGTTCCAACTCCTTGAAGCTTGCTTGAGTCCATAAATGGATCTCTGCAACTTGCATACCTTCTCAACTTGCCCATCAAGGACGAAACCATCGGGTTGTGTCATATACACATCCTCTTCAAGGTTTCCATTCAGGAAAGCCATTTTGACATCCATTTGCCAAATCTCATAATCATATGTAGCAATCGCAAGCATAATCCGGATGGATTTAATCATGGCAACCGGTGAAAAGGTTTCCTCATAGTCAATACCATGAATTTGTTTGAAACCTTTGGCAACCGGTTGTGCTTTATAAGTGTGCACATTGCCATCCATGTTAGTCTTCTTCTTGAAGACCCATTTACACCTTATAGGTTTTACTGTTAGTAAACGATCCAGTAACGCAGTGGAAAAACAAAAATATTTACAACATGGATCATTACTTAGAACCAAGATCTAGGTACAAAATTACAGTTTATATATATTAAATAAGAATCTGCAGATTTTAGTTTAGAGTATGAGAAATCATATGCACGTTTGGAGGCTCCTCCAACTTGTCTCTGAGCGTATTTCACTACCGACCCAAATGTAGGATCGAACCGATGTAGTCCACACGAAAATAACCTCAAGGAACTAAAGAGGGATTTGCTGATCTTCTTTAGCCTTTAAGAACCAAGAAGAAAATCCAGTATCTTTGATTCCAAGCAAAAAGCAATCTAGCGTGGAGAGTGTTTTTGGGGTTGGATTGTTTTCTTTCTTTTAAATGTGTGAAATGAATGAGTGTGTTAATTTATTTCACAAAGTGTGCACTTATATAGTGCACACTATACCCTATTCCTTCATGGAATGGGCTTGGGCTCCAACCCAAACACCCCTTGTTTCCAAACACCCCCTTTAAGATATTTTAATTTTAATTTATCATTATCTCAATTCAATTCAATTAATATATATTTACAATATATATATATATACACATTTTACAATAACGATAATTTATTTAAATATATGCGAACACATATTTAAACATAATCTCACATATTTAATTTTAATATCAAATTAAATAAAGGCTACGACCTCAACAAATTTAATTGCATTTTGAAATTACCAAAATACCCTTTTGCCTAAAAAGACAAAAACGCCCTTCTTCTAAGCTGGCTCTTAAATTATCTTCTATGTGTGTGACCCGTAGGCTCCCCATCATACCGGTAATGTGTAGTATTGCGATTAACACCAATTAATTGTCTCACTACACGCAGACCAAGATTGGCCCCTAGTAAGGCATCATGGCCACCCGATAGATCGGGATTCAACGAAGCAGCTACCTATCAACGATATGGTTACTGTATAATCTGATCCTTTCATCATCTGTTATCTTGACGAGACCAAGGCATAGAAATAGTGTCAACCTTCAGTTACTCTCGATATTGTGTATTCAATTATTGGACCAATGACTTGTATTATAAACTAGATAGAGCAACAACTCAATCCCAATGTGGCCACAGTTTTAGTGTCATTTCAATTTACTGAATTGCGTCATGAGATAACTTCTCCCATACCCGGGAGTGATGAATCCTCTGTCTAACCACCTTAGTCTTGATACACTCCTTGATGTAGCCAATCACTACCGTATTGACAGCTCTAAATAGAACTGCATTAGACTAGTGTCAAACTACACCAATCGGTGCACAAGGCACTCTGGTGATCTCAAGGCTAAGGATCACATGCACCACCATTCGTTAGAGGATTTGTTCCATAGACACTAGGGTTACCATCCATATGCAATCCTCTGGTGGGTCAGTCTAGTGAACTTGCCTACAGCAAGCACCCATGTATTGCACCAGGTTGTCATGAAGCAACCTTAACAATTGAGATCAGTCACTGCCTTTCGATAGGGTTGTTCAACACTATGATAGTCTTACCGTATTATATATGCCCTTACTTTAGAATAATACTGAGGCTACGGACGTTTCTAGAATGGCCACTATATGTGCTCATAGGGTTCTCACTATCAAGATTTGAAACACTTGATACCCTCATCACGGTTCTACCATTCTAAGGACATCTATCAATACATACAATAGTGATTTACGCGATATAGAATAAAATGCCTTTTATTGATCAATGAACATTATTACAAAGAGTCAATTCTACAATAATTGATTGGCTGTAGGGCATCTACTCTAACATTTACCCCTTGAAGTGGTTCTACCAGAGACCATACATGGTTTTGGTACATGGAGTTCATCTCATATTTCATGGCTTCAAGCCATTTAATGGAATCTGGATCCGATATAGCGTTTTCATAGGTTCTGGGTTCATTATCTTGGTAGACAAGTACATCACCATGTTGAGTCACGAGATAACCATATCTCTCAGGCTCACGGCGTACTCTCCCAGATCTACGTAGCTCTTGTGCTACTTGAGGTTCACTTTGATCCACAAGTTGTGGAGTAACCTCCTCTTGATGTTCAACCATTGCTTGTGGCACATCTTCTCGTCCTTCATCTAGTATATCTTATTGTAACGCCCCATTTGAGGTACGTAGCTAATTTATGGTGTATCGCTTGAATGTTCTTTGTTTTTGCCCTTATTTGAGTTGTTATAGTGTTAATATTGTTTGGTTGGCCCTTGGTTGAAGTGATGTGTTGGTTTGGTTGAGTGTTTGCCCTGAAATTGGTTGAGACTTGGCGAATTTTGAGGTTATGGTCTTCGCCGAGGTGAAGAAGAGTCTTCGCCGCAGCGACGTATGCCCTGGATTTCTTCACCAGGGCAAAGAAACTTGCTTTGCCGCGGCGAAGAGCTGGCTGAAATTTTTGTTGAAGTTTCTAGATATTTTTCCCTAAGGGCAAAATGACCATTCTACCCCTAATTAGCGGAAAAATTGGGGAGTAAAATGTAAGGAAATTTCATGGAAAATATGTTAGTGTGGGGGTGTGATTGTAATGAATCAAAGGATAAGGATGGAATTTCCAAGAAAGAGCAAGGGCAAAATGGGAATGCATGTAGATATTTTGAGCTAAAAAGGGGTTAAGCTTAGTAAACCCTTCATTCATTCTTCTTCCACTGCCATACCTTTTCACCATTTCCTCTCAACTTTTCCTTTAATCTTTCAAGAATTTTTTTTAGGGCTTTTAGTTGGATCTTGGTAGAGAATTAATCTACAGCATCCTAAGGTAAGGACTCTTGCTTTAGAGGTGAAATTTATCCATAGATGTGTTGAAGCCTTATAGTATGTTGTTTAAAGTTGTAGAGAAATGACCATCTACCAAAGGAAAGAGAAGTGCTAGTGGAGTCATTCATTCACAAGGTAAGTAAATCCCAAGTTGGGATTCAAGAAATCTTTTGAGTAGAGATTTCTTTATGCATGTTTGTATTATGCTTGTTGAGAGATTGAGATGTTATGAGTATTTATCTATGTTGTTATTGAATATAATTGAATTATGAGAAGTGTTGAGATTGCATGATGATGTAGTTTGAGATGAAGTTAGGGGAGATTGATTAATTTCTTTGGGAGTGTTCTTTTATGACAGGAATTATAGCTATGTGAGGGAGTTTCCTCCCATTTTTGGATGGTGAAAAAGAGAAGCAGAGTTATAGATAAAGTAGAGTTTGTGTATGCACATTAGTTGTTTGATGAAATGCCTAAGAGAAGTATGAGCATGAGTAGTAAACCTTAATTCTTGCAACATTGCATATTGGCATTTCATGAGTGCATTAATGAGTATGAACCATCCATATGCATTAATTGTGCATTGAGAAGTAGCTTGAGAAAGAGTAAAGAATTTTGAGAATAAGTTACTTTAAGAGTAACAAGAATGAGAACACTCTAATAGTAAAGAGAATGAGAAAAACTCTAAGAGTGAAGAGAAAGAGAGATTTAGCACTAGAGAATAAAGGAGAGAGTAGTGCTAAACAAGAGAATAGAGTAGGTTATGCGATGGGCAACCCATGAGTGATGAGTAGAATTGTCACGAGTAGTGGGTTGTGATCTCCTAGCCGTGCCTCCGGTAAGATGAGGTCGTGACACTCGAGAGAGAGAGAGAATATACACTCACGTGGCCAAGGGTTCTGAATCTGTGCATAACCGAGTCCGATCGGTAAAGAATGAATAGAAATCACGAAGAGTGGGTTGGTGCTTTGTGAACTCCACCCGACTGTGCCTCCGGTGAGATGAGGTCGTGACATTCACGTGAGAAAGAATGAGAAAACATGAGAAAGAACCAAGAGAGAGAATGAATAGAGTCACGAAGAGTGGGATGAGTACCCAACCGTGCCTCCGGTAAGATGAGGTGTGACACACATCACACAGTTAATAGAAAAGAACTATGAGAAAGAGAAAATGAATGAGAAGATAAGAGTGTAAGGAAAGAATTAAGAGATAGAGTTATGGGGGTAGATGAGTAGAGGATTTACTTACTGAGCCTTTTTGTGCTCACCCCGTTGTTTTCTATGTTTTGCAGGATCTAGGTGAGGACGCGGTCGGATGGACGTCGGCAAGTGAGGAGAAATAGCTACACTGTCCACCACATTTTGATGACTTTTGTCTCAGATACTTCACTTTGTATAAAGAATGTATATATTTAATAAAAGAAAAATTTGGGCCCAACTATTTATGTTATCTTACTTGTATTTTTATTGTGTATATTTTATGAGTATATGAGTAAAAAGGAGTTATTACACTTGTAGCTTTAGAACTTCATCAAGTTCTCCTTTTCTCCCACTAGTACTTCTTAGAAAAAATTCATTTTCTAGGAAGACACCAGTATGAGCAACAAAAATTTTGGACTCTTCTGGATGGTAGAAATAGTATCCTTTGTTCTCTTTAGGATACCCCCACAATATACATTTGTAGGATTTTTCCCCAACTTGTTCGAATTCAATTTCTTGACATAAGCTTTGCAACCCCAAATCCTTAGATAAGACAAATTGGGCTTTCACCCATTCCATAGTTCAAATGGAGTCTTGTCTACAGACTTTGACGGCACACGGTTCAAAATGTGAGTTGCAGTCTCTAGGGCATAACCCAAAAATGATACAGGTAAATCACTAAAACTCATTATGGACCTAACTATGTCAAGTAAGGTCCTATTCCTCTTTTCAGACACTCCATTTTATTAGGGTGTATATGGAGGGGTGAGTTGTGATACTATCCCACATTCCTTTAGGTATTCAGAAAACCCTGAGCTTAAGTATTCACCTCCTCGATCCGACCAAAGAGCTTTAATACTTTTGCCCAACGTATTCCGTACTTCATTCCTGAATTCTTTGAACTTATCAAAGACTTTAGATTTATGTCTCATGAGGTAGACATAACCATATCTACTGAAATCATCAGTAAATGTGATGAAGTAGGAATATCCACCTCTGGCTTCAACTGTTAGTGGACCACATACATCACTATGGATGATGCCTACCAGTTCAATAGCCCTTTCACTATGTCCTCTGAAAGGTGACTTGGTCATCTTGCCTAAAAGGCATGACTCGCATACCTCAAATGACTGGAAGTCAAAAGGGCCCAAAACTCCATCCTTTTGAAGTTTTGCAATGCGGGTTTGATTAACATGACCCAATCTACAATGCCAGAGGTATGTATGGTTTTGTTCGCTATGTTTAGCTTTCTTAGTTTCAACGTTGACAATATCCTTATTGTTCAAATCAAGAACATATAATCCGTTATATAACCTTGCAATTCCAAATAGAATACCATTCAAACTAAAGGACAACAATCCATTAGAAATCTCAAAACGATATCCTATATTATCCAAAGTGGCTACTGAAATAATATTTCTAGAAATCGTAGGTACAAAATAACAGTCTTGGAGTTCTAATAATCTTGAAGACAAAGACAAATAATAAGTCCCTACAGCTAATGTAGCCATATGTGCTTCATTTCCAACTCGTAGGTCCACTTCTCCCTTGGCAAGCAATCTACTCTGCCTTAGTCCCTGCACATCAGTACAAATGTGAGTACCACATCCTGTGTCAATGACCCAAGATGTTGAAGGAGAGAAGTTAATCTCAATCATAAACATACCTGAAGTCAAAGCATCTGACTTCTTCTTGTTTACGAGGAAAGCCTTGCAATGCTTCCTCCAGTGGCTAGGCTTGCCACAATAGAAGCAGACTACCTTCCTACCTTTCCCAATGCCACCCACAGGCTTGAGAGCATCCTGTCTTTTAGGATTAAGCTTGGGCTTGGGCTTAGTATTGGCCTTGGCCTTTCCCTTGTCGTTACCTTTTCCTTTACTAGCAGCTGCCAGTAAAACAGGCTTGGACTTCTTCAAGTCCTGCTCTGCAGTCCTTAGCATATTCAAAAGCTTCGACAGGGTTTTCACCATAACGTTCATATTGAAGTTCATTATGAACGGTGAATAAGAGTCAGGGATTGCAAAATTAAATCCACTTGTAATTCTGCATCCAACTCAAACCCCAAAGTCCTAAGCCTCTCCATGTGCTTGATCATTTTGAGCATATGAGGGCCAACTTGGGGTCCCTCGGTCAGGCGACTTCCAAACAGTGCTTTTGACACCTTGTACCTCTCATGTCGAGCATTCCCTTCGTAAAGCTCCTTGAGATGTAGAATGATGGTAGCAGCGTCCATATTCTCATGCTACTTTTGCAACACTGGTGTCATTGATGCTAACATCAAGCATTGAACGCCATCAGCATCATCAAGGAACTTTTGATAAGTATCCTTTACTTCCTGAGTGGCATCAGGATCAGGCTCAGCCATGTATGGCTTATCAAAGATATACAATTTCTTTTTGGACTTAAGTATAATCCGAAGATTACGATACCAGTATGAGAAATTGGATCCATCCAACCTATTTTCTTTCTCGATTATCGGTCGCAGGTTCATAATGCTCATTTTTAAGTGATTCTACAATTCAAAAAAGTAAAGTCAATATAATGTTTATTGAGGTGTAGAATGATGGTAGCATCTATGCGTAAAGCTCCTTAAGGCGTAGAATGATAGCAATAGCGTCCATATTCTCATGCTGCTTTTGCAGCACTGGTGTCATCGATGCTAACATCATGCATTGAATGCCATCAGAATCATCAAGGAAATTTTGATAAGTATCCTTTAATTCCTGAGTGGCATCAAGATCAGGCTCAGCCATGTATGACTTATCAATGATATACAATTTCTTTTTAGACTTAAGTATAATCCAAAGATTACGATACCAGTATGAGAAATTGGATCCATCCAACCTATTTTCTTTCTCGATTATTGTTCGCAGGTTCATAATGCTCATTTTTAAGTGATTCTACAATTCTGAAAAGTAAAGTCAATATAATGTTTATTATTTCTTAATATGGTCTTTTATTAAAAAACACTCCCACTATTTTCCTCAAGCCAATAGCCCTCACTATTAACTCAGGAAAGCCCATTGGCTTTCCTACTGGACTGAGATCCCATGTGGCCCATTTTAAACCTTCGTTGTGGCGAACAAGCCAAAATAGGTTGATTAGGTAGGCCAACAAACTTAATCCACACCAGTTGATAGCTCCCACTACCAACCTCAAATGTGAAGTAAGGCAATAAGCCAATCACACAATCCAACGGCCTAGCTATCGTCCTCAAGTGTGATTCCCAGTATTAGTAGAATGGACACTACATGTCGCCACGTACACTCAACATGTGTACTTCTCTACTATGCCTATGACTTGTTTATCAACCTTCGCTGTGGCGAACAAGAAAAACTGTCATTTTAAGTCGACCCATCATCATTAAGGAAAACTCCAATGAATTTTAACCTCCCACTGGTAGAAGTGTACCCTTCGCTGTGGTAAACAAGGTTCTGACAAACAGTGGTTTGATTAAAACCATGGTGATGGAAGGCATATGTCACTTAATATATCTTACTTAAGGGATTTTATTTAATATCTTACCAGATTATTATCTTTGTTAGAATGACATTGTTTGGCATGTTATTGAACATTCAACCTTAGCATGCATTCTAAACAAAAAATTAAACGTGCCGGTACATGGCCCACTAAAACCGATTTCCTCGAGCCTAGAGGAATCGGTGGGTCAAGCTAGGGTTTAAAAATAAATCTTGGATCTTCAAGTTATTCCTCTTCATAGCTTCTTCGTTTCTTCTTCATGACCATTTCAAATAATTTTATAATAAAAATCCTATTCTAATTTACATCAATAAAATAGAAACCCCGCGTTACATACGAGGGGAGTGAGATAAGGAAAAGAAATACATGGAGATTTAAGAGAGAGAGGCAGGACACGCAGGTCCTATTTGTTTATAAAAATTATAAATAAACCTAATAAACAATAAACAATAAACAATAGGTCTAAGGCTCATGTATCGGGCACCATGCAATTATCAAACAAGAACATTTAAAAACAATCAATTTTTGAATTGGGTGGGTTGAATTATCAAGTTACCACCTTAAACGTGCAGAATGAATATTGGCTTTAAAGGTTAAAAAAAACTATAATTTAGCCCCTGTACGAAAAACGGAACAGTAGGTTTCTTTCCACAGCGAAGAAATTCTTCGCCCCGGCGAAGTTCATGCACACATGGTCGCTGCAACGAAGTTTTATTTTGCCATGGCGATCATGAACTTCCAGAAAACACAAATCATTCCAGAGAGTTTTATGGTGCTACGAAGTTTTATTTCGCTGCAGCCAGATTCACTTTTTGTATCTCGCCATAGCGAAGTGTTATTTCGCCGTGACTAACATCGCAAAACTATGAATCAGGCACAATAACATCTTTTGCAATTTTTCACATAATGACACGGATCCAAATCAAATCGAATGCTTAAACTTCGACCAAGACACCTACCAGGATATCATCAATAAACACCAGTATGAACTTGTCAAGGACATCATGGAAAACTCTGTTCATCAAGTCCATAAAAATTGCAGGTGCATTAGTCAATCCTAATGGCATCACAACAAATTCATAATGCCCATACCTTGTTCAAAAAGCCGTCTTCGGTATATCTTCCTTAGCCACTCTAACCTGATGGTATCTTGACCTTAGATCAATTTTAGAAAACACTGAGACACCTTTCAACTGGTCGAACAAATTATCTATCCTGGGCAATGGGTACTTATTCTTTACTGTTACTTTATTCAGTTCATGGTAATCTATACACATCCTCATGGACCCATCCTTCTTTTTCACAAATAGAATTGGAGCACCCCATGGGGAATGACTCGGCCTGATAAAGCCCTTGTCTAACAACTCTTGTAACTGCTTCTTCAATTCTTGAAGCTCAGTTGGGGCGAGATAAGGAGCCTTTGAAATAGGGGATGTGCTGGGGCCAAGTCTATACTAAACTCCACTTCCCTCTCTAGAGGTAAACTTGGCAATTCATCTGGAAACACATCAATGAATTCATTTACCACATGTACCTCATGTACAGTTGGGCTTGAACTCTCTCCCTTATTTACTACATGTGCAATGTACCCAGAACACCCATTTTTCAACATCTTCCTAGCTTTTGCTACACTAATCATCATGCAATTGGGTGCCCTTCTCCAAAAATGAAGTTATCCATATGGTCTAGATTAAACTTGACTTTTTTCCTACGATAGTCTATCTCTGTTCCATATCTACTAAGAAAGTCCATCCCGAGAATGATGTCAAAGTTTGGCATATTGAAGACAATCAAATCTACCATCATATCTCGACCTCTAGTAGTCACTAATTCCCACATTAAGACTTCATTGGTCACTACACAATCACCATCAGACAATTCAATCCTAATGGCTTGTTCTACTCTAATAGGCATTAACCCTAATCTCTTAATCATACCATAGGAGATGAAGGAATGTGTAGCACCAGAATCAATCAAGGCATACAAGGGAGTATCATGAAATAATAACTGACTCGTGACTACCTGAAGGGCTAGTATCTGCCTACATCTGGGCCACATTATATACCTTGGTTGTCGTGCCTCCAACTACAGATATTGAAGCTGCAAAGCCAATAGGACAATCTCTAACAATATGACCTGGCTGTCGGCATTTGAAACAAACATTGGTCCCCACCAGACATTCACCCATGTGTCTCTTCTGACATTTCTTACAGTAACTGATCTCACCTTTCCTCTATTGGCCCTTTTTCTTCATGTCCTTCTTATTGGCTTTAGGTCGGACTCCTTTCTTGCCTTTACCCTTATCATCTTTGCCAACAACTTGTTTTGCACTATTGGATTGGCCAATATGGAGAAGACTGCTTGCCATTGTTGGGGGAATAGCTAATCTAGTCTCTTTCCTTAAGTACACCTCCACTCTGATGGCTCTGGTGAGTGCTTCACTATACGTTTAGGAGGGCTGATGACCCAACATAACATCTCTGGCGATAGTAGGATGAAGTCCACCCATAAATTTCTCTAATCAGGTCAAACTTAGCCAAGGAGTTGAACTTGATTGAATACTCTTTGACTGTCATAATTCCTTGTTGCAGACTAATAAACTCTTGTGGTTTAGAGGATATCATGTCCGCCATCCGGTACTACTCCTCAAACAATTCTTTGAACCTTGACTAAGAGAGAGTGGTGGTATCTTGAGTCTGCTCCATAAGCTCCCACCATGTCATAGCATCTCCTCTCAATAGGTACGTAGCATACTATATCTTCTCTTGATCTGCCATAGGAAATAAAGTAGTAGCTTTCTCCACCAACTTGATCCATTATTCCGCTTGATAAGTTGCATAAATTTAGTGTTTTTAGGTTTGTTTTTATAGCCTTCTAGTTAATTTATCATTTGTTTTCTGTGTTTTGATGTTAGTTTTTGTTAAGCTTGAAATATGAATGGTCAGCTATTGATTTGAAGAATTTTTGTAATTTTCAGGCGTTAATTGAGTAGATTGGAGCATTGGAATGAAATTGGAATTCAAAGCTTGAAGAAATTGAGATTAACTGACAAGTTTGAAGGCCATGGCCTTGCCTTGGTGGTTTACCACGGTCGTGGTGGTGGAATGAAGATAAAATAACGAGGACAGGAAACACCATGGCCTAGGCTGTGGTGACGTACATTTAGACACGGTCTGGGCCGTGTCGGGCACTTTCAGGGTTTTTATTAGTTTTTCTTTCCTTTTTTGTTTAGGACTCTTTTGGGTATTTAAGGATGATTAAGATTACTCCTTAGGGGGCTGAATTTTATCTATTCTAGAAGGTAGATTATCGGGTAACAAAAGACAAAGGAGAATCAAGAACAAAATTCATCAAAGAGTTTGTTTTTACTTTTTCAATATGATTTATTTCTTGGATTCTACTCTTGTTTATTTTATTATGAACTAATTTTCTCAGGCTAAGACTAGGGTTAGTCTATTTATGGATTTGTGATCAATCTTGTACTCTTTGGTCAGTGAATTATTTTTCTAATGATTAGCTTATATTATGTGCTTAATGATATTAGGAACCTGATCAATTTCTGATATAATTGTTTTGTGTGATTGAGACCGAGAGGAGATATCACATGAGTGCTCTAGTAATATAGGCCATGGATTAATTGGATATAGAGATATATGAATTGATACATGCAATAGTCATAGGCAGGATTAACTTGTGCTGAAAGCTAGAGGATTTCATAAAGCTTAATGCTCGTCTATTTCATTAAATCTATATAGAGATATCTAGGTTGTGAAATAGAAGTAGAATTAATATTGCTTGAGAAAGAATATTGGTTAACCAAGGAAATCCCGTTGTCACATTAATTAAATAAATTCATTGACCATAGTAAATTGAGCGGTGCAGAGAAGTTTTAGATGAGCCTGAAGTCTTAGCCGTTTTCCCTCATTGAATTCTTAATTTTAGTTTTACTGCAATTTGTTTCTGATATTCCAGATTTTTCATAGGCAACAACAGAATAATCCCTACTCCAGTACTTATAACCCTGGTTGGCGGAATCACCCGAATTTTTCATGGAGCAATCAAAATGCAGTGAAACCAACACCTCCAGGTTTTCCTCAAGAAAAGAAGCCCAATTTGGAAGAACTAGTGACGAAGTTTGTAAGCTCCAATGAAACAAGATTTCAAAATCAGGAAGCTTCGATCAGAAATTTGGAGACTCAGATGGGGCAGTTGGCCAATTTGATATTAGGAAGAGCTCAAGGAGCGTTGCCTAGTGACATAAAGAAGAATCCAAAGGAGCATGTGAAGGCAATTATACTAAAAAGTGGCACGGAAATTGGGCATAAAGAGCAAGAGAAAGAGGAAGCACCAAAAGTGCAACCAGACAACATTGCTGAAAAGTTGTTTGAACCTAAGAAGATAGTAATTCAGCCTCATTTCCCTCTTGCATTGAAGAAGCAGAAAGTTGATCAGCAGTTTGCAAAATTTTTAGATATTTTTAAGAAATTGCAAATTAATATTCCATTTGCAGATGCTCTTCTTCAGATGCCTAGCTATGCAAAGTTCTTGAAAGAGATCCTTTCTAACAAGAGAAAACTGGAAGAGCAAAAGACAGTAAAACTCACTGAAGAATGTTCAGCAATTTTGCAAAATAAATTGCCACCAAAATTAAAAGATCCAGGGAGTTTTACCATACCTTGCATTATTGGTTCACTTTCATTTTCCAAAGCTTTATGTGATTTAGGTGCTAGCATTAATCTAATGCCTTTATCTGTTTTTAGGAAATTGGGACTTGGAGAACCAAGGGCCACCACAGTGTCTCTATAGCTGGCTGACAGATCAATTAAATATCCCAGAGGTATTGTGGAGGACGTGCTTGTTAAGGTAGATAAGTTTATTTTTCCTATCGATTTTCTTGTGTTGGACATGGAAGAAGATGTTGAGATACCTCTCATTCTAGGACGACCATTTTTAGCCACAAGTAAGGCATTGATTGATGTGCAAAGAGGTGAATTAATTCTTAGGGTAGGTGATGAAAAAGTAACATTTGATGTTTTTAAAACTATGAAACACCCTTTAGAAGATAACACGTGTTTTGTTTTTGATCCTTTGGTTCATGAGTATTTTCAAAATAACAGGTATGAAGATCCATTGGAAGCTTGTTTGGTTGATTCAAAAGAAGATGGAGGGGAGAATAAGCACTTAATTGAGATTGTAGCAAGTTTGGAGGCAAATCCACCTTATAAAAGGGCCATGCGACATAAATTTGAAACATTGGAAAGGCCGATATTGTCTCGAACAAAGCCCTCAACTGAAGAGCCACCAAATCTTGAATTGAAACCCTTACCTACTCATTTGAAATATGTATTTCTTGATGAGTCTTCTTTACCTGTTATTATTTCCTCTTCTTTGACAGGTTTGATGGAAGAGAAATTATTAAGGGTGTTGAAGGAGCATAAAGGAGCATTTGGCTGGACAATAGCTTACATAAAGGGAATAAGTCCTTCGATTTGCATGCACAAAATTCTCATGTAAGACAGCTACAAGCTGACAGTTCAACCTTAGAGGAGACTCAACCCAAGCATGCAAGAAGTGGTAAAGAAAGAGGTGATTAAACTACTCGATGCAGGTATTATCTATCCTATCTCAGATAGTTCATGGGTGAGTCCTATTCAGGTAGTACCTAAAAAAGGAGGTATGACTGTGGTAAAAAATGAAAATAATGAATTGATACCTACTAGGACAGTCACAGGTTGGAGAGTGTGCATAGATTATAGAAAATTATATGATGCCATTAGGAAAGACCATTTCCCTTTACCCTTTATTGATCAGATGTTAGAGAGACTTGCTGGGCATTAGTTTTATTGTTTTCTTGATGGATATTCTGGGTATAACCAAATAGCTATAGCTCTAGAGGATCAGGAGAAAACCACTTTCACTTGTCCTTATGGGACATTTGCATATAGGAGGATGCCTTTTGGTTTATGCAATGCACCTGCCACTTTTCAAAGATTCATGATGTCCATCTTTCATGATATGGTAGAGGAATTTTTGGAAATTTTTATGGATGATTTTTCAGTTTTTGGTTCCTCTTTCGACGCATGTTTGAATAATTTGGCTTTAGTTTTGCAGAGATGTGAAGACACTAACCTAGTTTTAAATTGGGAGAAGTGTCATTTTATGGTGCAGGAAGGAATAGTTTTGGGGTCATAAAATCTCGCAAAAGGGGATTGAAGTGGATAGAGCAAAGGTGGAAGTGATTGAGAAATTACCCCCACCTACATCAGTGAAGGCCGTGAGGAGTTTCCTTGGACACGCAGGATTTTACAGAAGATTTATTAAAGATTTTTCTAAAATTTCAAAGCCTTTGTCTAATTTATTAATTAACGATACTCCTTTTGATTTTAATGCTGAATGTTTGCAGGCCTTCCTCACTCTGAAGGAGAAGCTTATCACTACACCAATTATGGTGGCACCCGATTGGAGTTTGCCATTTGAACTGATGTGTGATGCTAGTGATGTAGCTATTGGTGCTGTCCTTGGTCAGAGAAAAAACAAGGTATTCCAAACTATATACTATGCTAGTCGGACCTTAAACGTGACTCAACATAATTATGCAACCATTGAAAAGGAATTCCTAGCAGTAGTATTTGCATTTGACAAATTTCATTCATACCTTGTTTTGAGTAAAGTGATTGTCTACACTGACCATTCGGCCTTGAGATATTTACTTGCTAAGAAAGATGCCAAACCTAGTTTAATTAGATGATTCTTGTTGTTACAAGAATTTGACCTAGAAATTAGGGATAAGAAGAGTGTAGAGAATGTGGTTGCTGATCATCTGTCTAGTATAGAGGACACAAATCCTGAAATAGGACATGAAATACCAATCAGAGAGGAGTTTCCTGACGAACAATTATTTGCCATTCTAAATGCATATATTCCATGGTATGCACAGTATGCAAATTATATTGTCACAGGTGTTCTTCCTTTAAATCTTACTTTTCACCAACGAAAGAAATTTTTGTCTGATGTTAAACATTATTTGTGGGAAGAACCATATTTGTTCAAAGTTTGTGCAGATCAGAATATTCGACGATGCATACCTGAGGAGGAGATGACATCCATTTTACATCACTGCCATGACAGAGAGGTAGGTGGCCACTTTGGGCCAACCAAGACCGCTGCAAAGGTACTACAAGCAGGGTTTTACTGGCTTATGTTGTTTAAGGATGCTTATGCTTATGTTGCATCTTGTGATAGGTGCCAACGAACAAGGAATATATCTAGGAAACATGAGATGCCCTTGAACAATATTATTGAATGTGAATTATTTGATGTTTGGGGGATAGACTTTATGGGACCTTTTCCTACTTCATTTTCTAATAAATACATTCTTATGGCAGTCGACTATGTTTCTAAGTGGGTGGAAGCTGAGGCACTTAGGACAAATGATGCTAGGGTGGTTGTTAAATTTTTAAAGAAACATATTTTTACTAGATTTGGCATCCCTAGGTAGGGGTGAGCGGTTCCGAGTACCCTCCATTTTCCGGGGGAGCCGGAACCGGAACCGGAACCGCACAGTGCAGGTTCCCAAAAAAAGGAACCAAAATTGGAACCGTACAGTGCAGGTTCTTCAATTCAAGGAACCGGAACCTAAAATGCAGGTTCCGGTTCCTTTCCGGGGTACCTTATAAAAAATCAATTACCCCCCTATTAGTTTAAAAAATGACAAAAATACCTTAAAAGTTTACAAATACACCCCTAAAAAATATACTATTTGGGTTTAGGGTTTAATTATAATGTAATATTATAATTAATTAAATAGTTAATCATTTAATTAAGTATTGTAATATTATTTATAATAGAATGTTATAATTAATTAAGTAATCATACCATAAATTTATAATGTAATCTTATAATTAATAAAATTCTAATCATTTAATTAAGTATTGTGTAAATTAGTAAATTAATTACTAATGTTTATAATATAATGTCATAATCAATTAAGTAATCATTTAATTATGTAATGTTATATTAATTATATGATCATACTATAATAGTATAATGTAATGTTATAATGAATTAAGTAATCATACTACAAATCTATAATTTAATATTATAATTAATTAAATTTCAAATCATTTAATTAATATACTAATGTTTATAATGGAATGTTATAATTGATTAAGTAATCATATTACAAATATATAAAGTAATGTTATAATTAATTAAATTTTTAATCGTTTAATTAAGTAATGTAATAGTATAGTAAATTACTAATGTTTATAATGTAATGTTATAAATTCATAACTAATTAAGTAATTATGTAATCATTTAACTATATAATGCTATAATTAAGTAAGTGATCATAATATAATGTAATATAATAATATTATAATTTAATTGAGTAATTATTTAACTATAATGTAATGCTTAATTAATGTTTATAATGAAATGTTTATAAGGTAATGTTATAATTAATTAAATTTCTTATCATTTAATTAAGTATTATGCTAATGTTTATGTAGTAAATTAGTAATTACTAATATTTATAATATAATGTCATAATCAATTAAGTAATTATTTAATTATGTAATGTTATAATTAATTATATAATCATACTATAATGTAATGTTATAGTGAATTAACTATTAAGTAATCATACTATAAATTTTTAATGTAATTTTATAATTAATTAAATTTTTAATCATTTAATTAAGTTTGTACTAATGTTTATAATAAAATGTTATAATTGATTAAGTAATTATACTATAAATCTATAACGTAATGCTATAATTAATTAAATTTCTAATTATAAGTCAATTAATTAACTATTTAATTATGTTATAACTTAAAAGTCAATTAATTAAGTAGTAATCAATTAATGTAATGCTATAATTAATTATACTATAAATCAATTAAGTAATGTTATAAAATTATAATTAATTAAGTAATCATTTAACTATAATGTAATGTTATAATTGATTAAGTATGATATTTAACTAGTAATTAAATTTATTAATGTTTATCAATTTATCATATATAATTAATTAATTACTAATTTATTATAGATATACTTAGAACTTGATAATTGAAGTAAATAACTAAATATATTATTACTCAATCAAATATACTATTTTATTCAAAAATAATTCTTTTAATAACATTAAAAATGTAAAACACTTTTAATTGGATCATAATTCCAATTATTCACTTAATTAATCAAAACTTTAATATTAATGTATTATAATATATTAAAGCTTTTAATATGGTGTAATTTATATGTAATAAATATAATTGTATTCGTATATTTATTTAATTAAGTTATTCTAAAAATTTAACTTTTTCTATTTTAAATTTTTTTATATGTTAAATAATAGAAACCCCCAGTTATTCACATTTCACAAATATTTCATTGTAGTCCAGGTTCCAAAACAGGTTCCAAACAGGTTTCAAAACAAGTTCTAAAACAGGTTCCAAAACAAGTTCCAAAAATCGGTTCCAAACCGGGTACCCCTTACAGGGTACCCTTTTTACAGGTTCTGGTTCCT
Source organism: Pistacia vera (assembly GCF_008641045.1). Classification (NCBI taxonomy): domain Eukaryota; kingdom Viridiplantae; phylum Streptophyta; class Magnoliopsida; order Sapindales; family Anacardiaceae; genus Pistacia; species Pistacia vera. The sequence goes on along the minus strand of NW_022195034.1, from coordinate 354,492 downwards.
TCACACACAAAAATCGGAACCAAAACCGCACAGTATCAGTTCCAAAAAATTGGAACCGGAACCTACCCGCACAGTACCGGTTCCAGGTAGGTTTCGGTTTCGGTTCCGGTTCTACCCGCTACCCGTGCTCACCCCTACCCCTAGGGCAATTATTAGTGATGGTGGGACGCATTTTTGTAATAAACAGTTTGATAATCTTTTGAAAAAAATATGGGATCACACATAAGGTTGCCACTTCTTATCACCCACAAACTAGTGGCCAAGCAGAGGTATCTAATAGGGAGCTGAAACGAATTTTAGAAAAAACTGTTACCTCTAGAAAAGATTGGTCTTTGCGGTTGGATGATGCATTGTGGGCATATAGAACAGCTTTTAAAACCCCCATTGGTATGTCCCCATATAGACTTGTTTTTGTGAAAGCATGCCATCTCCTTGTTGAACTTGAGCATCGTGCATATTGGGCTACAAAATTTCTTAACTTTGATATGCAAGCTATAGGTGAAAACAGGTTGCTGCAATTGAATGAGATGGATGAATTTCGGTGTCATGCTTATGAGAATGCGAAGATCTATAAAGAGAGAACCAAAAAATGGCATGACAAGCATATCACGAAAAGAGAGTTCATCAAAGGGGAAAGGGTGTTGCTATATAATTCTAGACTCAGACTTTTTCTAGGTAAGTTAAGGTCTAGATGGTCAGGACCTTTCACGGTCACCCAAGTGTTTCCTTCTGGCGCCATTGAAATTTCCCATGAGGAGAAAGGCACGTTCAAGGTGAATGGACAACGTCTCAAGCATTATGAAGATGGAGGATGGAAAAACAATAAGATCTCCATNACCCGTTATAAATTAGAACAACCACCTAATAAGGTCCAATCTTTGCCATTACCCGCATTGTTTTATAGGCTGTCCATCTTGAGAGTGCATGAAGTGATATCTCAGGTTGTGATTCCATTGAGCCTTCGGTTTCTTCATCAGTTGAATATTCATTGTTGCCCTCTAACAATAGAAGTTGTGGCCCTTTACACCTATGACCAAGTGTAAATTTTTCATCACAATTAAAGCATAGCCCTTGTGCCTTTCTCTTCTGCATCTCGTCCCAAGTGAGCTTTTTCATAGGCAAAGCTGTTTTGAATTTTGTTGGAGAACAGGAGTCGGCAATGGGTCGATTGAAAGGTCGTGTGGCTTTCCTTTGGGAATCAGCTGCTCATCTCTCATCCGTGCAAGGCTAATAGCTTCTTTCAATGATTTCGGCTTGAACATAATTATGCCATCCGCTATTTCTGGTTTGAGGCCTCCCATGAATGTCCCTATCAAAGCTTTTTGCATCCAACCTTGTACCCGATTTCCCAACCATTCGAACTCCTTTTGATAATCACATAAGGAGCCCACTTGTTTAAACTTTGACAAAGCTTCATCAAAGTCCTCACATTCTGCCCAAAGTTCTTCTTCAAAAATTTCCCATGTCACCTCCTTGCCTTCTTCCTTATAGGATCTTCTTAACCATTGCCACCATTGATTAGCCTCGCCTTCCAAATGGAAGGATGCCAAGGACACCTTTTGTGATTCAAGGGTGCCTTGATACTCAAAAAATTGATCCACTCTTGTGAACCATTCAGTGGGATCATCTCCATCAGCGTTGTCTCGAGATTCTTCTCTTGGGTTGCGAGAACGCCCATTAGGAGAGTTTGCATTAAGTTCAGAATTGTTGCTGGTAGATGCAGTTCGGTTGGATAGTAGGACTTCAGATATTTTGCTAATGGCGTCTTCTAATTGGTGCAACTTATCAAATAGACCCATCTCTATTCGGCTAAGGTTATTTTGGAGTCCTCCAAGTCCCGCCTCTAAATTCTCGATCCTTTCCTCATTTGTTGTCATAATAAACTAGCTCTGATACCAATGATAAGTCCCAATCGAAGCTATAAGAAAATTGTTTAGTGAAGATAGTATTCTACTTAGGGTGAGAATAGATCAGAAGAATTTTAATTGGTATTAGCTTGCCTTATTGATGACTATAGAGTTTAAATACAAAAGGAAATTAACAACCATTCCTAATTCTTAGATCAAATCTCTAAGAAATAGGACACTAACTGGTAATGACAACAAAGTAGCCAAAAATTATTCAAAAGTAAATAATAACTACTTGACCTATTTTTGAGCAAGCAAACTTGTGGACATGATCAACAACTTAGATGAAGTCTTTGGCAACAAGAATCTTCCATGCATGACAACTCTTAGTCAAAATACTTTGGGTTCTTCATGGGCACTCTTTGGGATCTTCTTGGCTTATCATCGACTCTACATTGCCATTGACAACACTGACAAGCATTATATAGATATAATCTATATATCTATATAATGCTAAAACAGACTGCTTCTTTTGACGTCACGTAGGATTGATATATGATNATAAAATATTATTTATTAATTGAACGTTGCATTAAATACTACAACAAATATGTGATAATATATTATATCAATCAAAACTATTACCAAGACAATGTATACAATAAAATACAAATAGCAATAAATCAAAATATCCAAATTTGAACTCAAAATTAAATTCATAACCAAATAAACATGATTCAAAAAAGATAAATGAGTCAAAAACCAATTTCAATTTAACTAGTTATTATTATATTTTAAATATATAAACTGTATAAAATATATCATGTTATCATTTGATAAGATACTTATTAATAATATTTTTTTTTTATAAAATAATTAATAATCAATATAAATATATAATCTTGAGGCATAGGTTATATGATTGCCTGAAGAGGTAGAATTCCTTTATTTTGTCATGTAGGCAAATTGTTTGACACTTGATTGCATTTGATTGGTGTTTATTTGGATTTTTGACATTTGGTTAGGTGTTATTGGTCATGATGTGACATAGATTAATGAGTTAGATTTGATGGTATATGTGACTTCATATAAGTGGTGTTTGATATTGTTTGTTATTTGATTGATGTTGATTTGGATTTTTGACATTTGGTTAGGTGTTATTGGTCATGATGTGACATAAATTAATGAGTTGGATTTGATGATATATGTAGCTTCGGTGTTTGATATTGTTTGTTATTAATGATCGATATTAATAACTTTATTGATTGTTGTTTGTTATAATTTATAAATATTATCATTTATGTAGAGATAAATTTATGTGAATCTAAAGGGTCTTATACGTTGTATGTCATTCAGAATACATTTATTTGAATTTGAAAGGTTTGTGAATATGAATGGTTTACATGGCATCATGTAATTGGAACACACAAAGGTCTTGACATGTGCATCATGTAATTGAGACATCCAAAGGTCTTGACATGGTGAAATATTATTAAATCTTGAGGCATAGACTATATAATGACCATTTTGAAGCTTTAGGTTTTCTTTATTTTGACATATAGTAAGTTTGTTGGACACGTGGGATCATGTAATTGGGCCATCCTAAAATCTAATTAAAAACTTGATATTATTGAACACGTGACATCATGCAATTGGTGCATTTAAAAGTAATTCTTTTATTTTGACATGGTAAAATATTATTAGACATATAACATCATATAATTGGTGCATCTAAAGTGGAATATTATTAGAAACATAACATCATATAATTGGGCATCTTCTAAAGGATAGGCTATTTGAACGCCCCATAGGATTTTAAGATTGATGCAAGGCAGCATGTGATTGGTTGTTGAATATATGACAGCATGTGATTGGTTGGTAGGTGAAATCTCTTCACATTCTCACTAATACAAACCGACAAACCTTCAACTGTTAATGTGAAATCTCTTTCACATTCTCATTAATAAGTGGCTCTTCACATTCTCACTAATACAAACCGTCAAACCCTTCAACTGTTAACGTGAAATCTTGTTACAAATCCAGTTCTCAGTGCTGCCGAGGTTTGCCTTTACCTTTCTTAACTGCATTTTTATTTTCTTCGCTTCTTTTGGGTTGATGCTCCAGTGTACAAATGCGTTGATCTCCTTGGATATGGGCTCATTGGTTGCTGGTGCCAAGTTTCGTAGAGATTTTGAGGAAAGGTTGAAAGCTGTGTTGAAGGAGGTTACTTCTTCAAATGGGCAGATTATCTTATTCATTGATGAGATCCATCAGGCAATGGAGACGCCACACCGGTCTCTGATCGGAGAAATTCTCACAAGTTTGCCCACTCTAAGTCAATTTCGCGGTTGCCGCTCTCTAATGGAATAGACGCGCCTCGGAATCCGGAGGTATTAGTGCATGAATCTTGCTTTTCCTCATCGCATGTGACTGGTCATTATCAAATCTTGATTTTAATATTTTTTGTCTCTTTACATTTAGCATTTATACATGATATTTGATTGTTTACATATGTTTGTGGGGATTTCAAATTTCTTAATCGTATGGGTGTTTCTTGGGCTGCGTTCCTTGCTCTTCATCGGTTGTTTCTTTTCTACCTTATAATTTGTAGCACTGGAGTTGAAGAAGTTGGGACTATTGATGTTCGTGCAGCTAAGGATCTGCTTGACTTTGGCTATGGCTATCTTGATGTTAGGTACTCTTTGTCTCTGTTCCAACTTATCAATTTGAATAATTTTTTTTCTTTCAGCTAGAACCCTGAAGAGTTATCTAAATTTAATTGGAAAGAATGAACATGTAACTGTGATTTTAAATTACACAGAGAGATAAAAGTGCATGGGAGGAGACTGTAAATTGAAAACAGTCTTTTCTTCTTTATCATCCTTTTCATTTTTGCAAAATCTCAGGATAGGTGAATGTAATTATCCCTTGACTTGAGGTCTTAAAAGTTCAAATCCAAGAAGGTTTCAGATCCGTCTTTGATTCATGTTAGAATTAAGAGAACCCCGTTGTGTTTTTGTGTTTTTGTGATTTTGACTGATTTTTGTTTTTGGGTTTGTGTTTTTTGTGATTGTAGGTATTGAATATTAATTGGTTTCATAAGCAGACACACGGAAACGATGAGGTAATTTTTCAATTTTTGTGATTTTTATTATTGATTGTTTTTGTAATTTGTAGAAGCTTTGTTAGATTTATGGGGTTTTGATTCTGAATTATGTGTATGATTAAGTTATTAGTTTGATAAGTAGAGCTTTAATTGATGATAGAAATATTGATAATTGTACATCATTTTTTAATCTAACTCTTTGGTTGGATCAAATGTTAACAGCGCTAGAGAGGTGGTAGTCTCAGGTTCAATATCGTCCCTTCTTTGTCATACATATAAAACCAAGCTTTTCATTTCATTTATCCAAAGTTTTTATATTTCTTTTTCTCTGATTGTGCAGGTCCAGTGTTACAACTTCTGTAACGATGTCATGTTACAATGGGTTTATTTTTTTTATTTTTTTGGTAATACAATGGGTTTATTTTTTCTTATTGTTATTGTTATTTATATTTTTGCTTTAGAGTTAGCTGTATTCGTCCACTTTAACAGGGTTTGTGTTTTTGTATGGAGATATAACCAAATGTTGCTATCATATGCATGATAGAAGTATTGATGTTTGGGGTTAGATTGAGGCAATCTACGTATTTTGATGATTTGAATGTACGCTTTGTTTTTACCTGAAGAGAGAAGTTTGACCGTCTCTGGCTGGGTTTTTAATGCTTCAGATTCATTGATGTGGCTTAGGAGATATGAGCTAAAATAAGTATATTTTTTGGTTCAGATGTCTTTCTTACGCTGAGATTTGGGTGGCATATTTAGAAAGTTTATGCTTATGAATTTTCTAATGTGCCATTTTGTACAGGGTGGTTTGATGAGGGGGAGGATCTGAAATGCAGCCATAAGAGAAGAATCAGGTGTTACCTCGACAGAATTTCTTGCAGAGGTGTGCTTCGATAATCCTTTTATATTTGAATATTTCACCTGTACTCTTGGAGTCTGGTACTATGTCAAATTTTTATCTTTGGGGATATCGCAAAGTTTCATTCAGGATTGTATCAACAGCATAAGCATACTACCCACCATACGAAAAAATACTAATACAAACCCAAAAAAAAAAAAAAAAAAAAAAAAAAAAGAAAGAAAGAAAGTGTGCATATACAGTCTTGAAATAAATTCACTTGCTTATGTGCTTATTTTGAATGACTACTCCTCTGTTTCGAGCTACTTAGTAACCAGGAGTATTCATGAGACCCATGTTACTTTTGCGTCAAACCGTAGCTTAAATTATGAGCTGCCAAAGCACTTTATGTGTTGTGACGTTGCTGAGTAACCGGGCATTCACCAATGTGTGCATTCGCGTAAAAAGGTGATGTGACAATCTAAAGAAGCCTCTACAAAATTCATCAAAATAAATAAATAAATAATAATAAAAAATAAAAAAAGGCAGGGGGTTAAGTATAAAGTCTTGGTGCGCACCTAGGTTGCGGAAAGATTAGATTGCACAATTAGCTGGGTTGTATGTTTGGATGCATGAGAATTTTTTTAAGCATGTTTGCCTTCTTTCGTTGATTTTGGAAGTGCTGCGAATCCTTGATGATTATTGAGTTTGTTTTCTGATATTTTCTTTACTCGGGGACGAACAAATGACTAAGTTGGGGGGAGTTGATAGTTTGCATAAATTTAGTGTTTTTAGGTTTGTTTTTATGCCTTCTAGTTAATTTATCTTTGTTTTCTGTGTTTTGATATTAGTTTTGTTAAGCTTGAAATATGAATGGTCACGCTATTGATTTGAAGAATTTTTGTAATTTTCAGGCGTTAATTGAGTATTGGAGCATTGGAATGAAATTGGAATTCAAAGCTTGAAGAAATTGAGATTAGCTGAAATTTGAAGGCCATGGCCTTGCCTTGGTGGTTTACCACGGCCGTGGTGGTGGAATGAAGATAAAATAACGAGGACAGGAAACACTGCCTAGGCTGGGGTGACGTACATTTGAGACTTATTTTTCTTGGTTAGTGAATTATTTTTCTAATGATGAGTTTATATTATGTGCTTAATGCTATTAGGAACTTGATTAATTTCTGATAGAATTGTTTTGTGTATTGAGACCGAAGGAGATATCACATGAGTGCTCTAGTGATATAGGCCATGGATTAATTGGATATAGAGATATTATGATTGATACATGCAATAGTCATAGGCAGGATTAACTTGTGCTGAAAGCTAGAGGATTTCATAAAGCTTAATGCTCGTCTATTTCATTAAATCTATATAGAGATATCTAGGTTATGAAATAGAAGTAGAATTAATATTGCTTGAGAAAGAATATTGGTTAACCTAGGAAATCCCGTTGTCACATTAATTAAATAAATTCATTGACCATAGTAAATTGAGGGGAGCAGAGAAGTTATAGATGAGCCTGAAGTCTTAGCCGTTTTCTTTCATTGAATTCTTAATTTTAGTTTTACTGCAATTCGTTTATGATATTCTAGATTTTAATATTTTCAGTTTTAAGGATCACCATTCTAAGTTTTGATTATCTAGATAAAGTTAAGACTAATTAATATTTCAGTACTTGTTTACGCAATCCCTTGGGTACGATAACCTGTATTTTGTTATACTATATTACTTGAGACTAGTACACTTGCTAGTAGTTGTTGTAAACGACACAACAAGTTTTCGGCAAATTTTTTTTCCATTATTTTTCAAAAAAAAAAAAAAGAGAAACAAACGAAAAAAAAAAAGGACAAAACAAAAAGTTTAAAGAAGGAAAAAGGGAAAGTGGCGGGCCATTACCTTAGAAAAAAAAAAACAATTTTCTTTCTTCCCACATTCCACTTGTTGTTCGCCGCTTCAGCCATCTTCTTCTCCCAACAAACTTTGTTTTCTTCTTGTGCATTTTTTTTCCTTTTTGTCCTTTTCTCTTTTAAGGCATATCAACTTTCGCACTTCATGGGTCCACAGAAGAAACGGAAGACCACAAAAGGAGCAAAGTCCTCGTCTTCAAAACGATCCGCCTCGTCCTCTCGAAGATCCACAACTCCAAACATTCCAGGAGCTATTATTTTCAAAAGCAAGGATCAAGAGGATAGGTATGCCACTCTTGCCCAACGGCCTGTAGTTTGTACACATTATATGGATGACGCAGTGTTGCTAGAGTTAGATTTAAAAGACGAAATTAATTGACTACTTAGTAACATAGGTTGGACTGCATTTATGGGTTGAAATCAAGCACCTATGTCAAATTAACCTTAGAGTTTCTTAGTTCTTTTTCCTATAAGATAGTCGCCAAAGATCGTCAAGATGAAGGATGCATTTCATTTAGATTGTTAAACCAAGACCATTGTCTTAATCTTTCACAGTTTAATGAAATTTTTGGCTTCTCTAACTTGGGTTTCAGATTTCCTCCTCTTGAATATGTTGAAAACGTAGTTTGACGCCACTTTATCAACACACAACACACACAACCATATGATGCTAGTTTTTCTAAATCCACCCACTTACGGAACCCTGCCCATAAGTGTGAATTGTCACATACCATTTTCGGGCGGGGAGAAAGTACATGAGTTGTTAATAAGAGTGAATTGTTTTGTTTATGGTGCATGGAGAAAGGTCATCAACACAACTCTGGTATTTGGCTATTAAGACAATTGAACCATGTAGCACATGGTTGGACCGGTAAGATTGCAGTTGGTGGTTTAATCACCACTATTGCTAAATCTGTCGGCATCTCGGATGCGCAATTAGGTGAACCCATTGTTGGTAAAAAACGTATTGACCTTGCTACCTTAACTGCTATGCGTATGTGTATTCCCTATCGTGGTCAATATGTTTTACAAGACGGATAGGGACGCCCTATTTTGCCACCACCCGACATTGCTCAGTCTCCTCCTGAGGACTTGGCAAATGACACTCCAATAGGCTTTCACGCAGAGAGAGTTGCGCTGAACACTGAAGGTCAAGCCGTTCTGACTCCACAAGCTCAAGCACCTGTGACTCTAGAGATGCTCTTACAAGTAATGCAACAAATAGAGACTAGCATCAACAATGTCAATGATCGCCTCCTCATTCTGGAAACCAAATTTGATCGCTGTTTCAGCCCACTGTCCTAAGTGTTCAGTCCTCTACATGCAGGGAAGTTTCTATCTTTTAATTACAATTTTTTGTGTTGTTTCTTGCTTGTCATGCATTGAGGACATTGCATTCTTTAAGTTTGGGGGAGTGGGTAGTTTGATGGCCTATTTCTTTTGTTTGGCGTGTTTGTTTTTAGGAAGTGCTTAGTTTGTTTGTTTGTTTTTTTTTTTTTTTTGGTTTGTATTTAGTATTCGTTGTATGGTGGGTAGTATGCTTATGTTGTTGATACAATCCTGAATGAAACTTTGCAATATCCCCAAAGATAAAAATTTTTTCTTTTTGTAATGCACTTGGTAATCACTTGGAGTAGTGGTAGTATCAAGTCATTGAAAGGATTCAAATGTGCTCATATCTTTAGGAAATGCTGAAGAGTATGCAATTCGTTGTATGATGGGTAGTATGCTTATGTTGTTGATACAATCCTGAATGAAACTTTGAAATATCCCCAAAGATAAAAATTTTTGCTTTTTGTAATGCACTTGGTAATCACTTGGAGTAGTGGTAGTATCAAGTCATTGAAAGGATTCAAATGTGCTCATATCTTTAGGAACTGCTGAAGAGTATGCAATTCTAGATGGTTGTACGAATTATGGTTGACTACTTGATTTTGTCTTGTACTAGCCGAGCCTTGTTTTCACTCCCTACTCAAAAAAAAGAGAAAGAAAGAAAGTGTGCATATATAGTCTTGAAATAAATTCACTATGCTTATGTGCTTATTTTTGAATGAACTACTCCGCTGTTTCGAGCTACTTAGTAACCAGGAGTATTCATGAGACCCATGTTACTTTTGCGTCAAACCGTAGCTTAAATTATGAGTATGCAAAGCACTTTATGTGTTGTGACGTTGCTGAGTAACCGGGGGCATTAATCACAAATGTGTGCATTCGCGTAAAAAGGTGATGTGACAATCTAAAGAAGCCTCTACAAAATTCATCAAAATAAATAAATAAATAAATAATAATAAAAAATAAAAAAAAGGCAGGGGGTTAAGTATAAAGTCTTGGTGAGGCACGACTAGGTTCGGGAAAGATTAGAGTTGCACAATTAGCTGGGTTGTATGTTTGGATGCATGAGAATTTTTTTTTAAGCATGTTTGCCTTCTTTCGTTGATTTTGGAAGTGCTGCGAATCCTTGATGATTATTGAGTTTGTTTTTCTGATATTTTCTTTTGCCATGGATCATTGACATTGTTGATGCTAGTCTCTATTCGTTGCACTACTTGTGAGAGCATCTTTAGAGTCACAGGTGCTTGAGCTTGTGGAGTTAGAACGGCTTGACCTTCAGTGTTTAGCGCAACTCTCTTTGCGTGAAAGCCTATTGGAGTGTCATTTGCCAAGTCCTCAGGAGGAGACTGTGCAATGTCGGGCGGTGGCAGAATAAGACGTCCCTGTCCGTCTTGTAAAACATATTGACCACGATAAGGAATACACATACGCATAGCAGTTAAGGTAGCAAGGTCAATACGTTCTTTACCTACAATGGGTTCACCTAATTGCGCATCCGAGATGCCGACAGATTTAGCAATAGTGGTGATTAAACCACCAACTGTAATCTTATCAGTCCGACCATGTGCTACATGATTCAAATGTCCTAAAAGCCAAATACCCGAGTTGTGTGTATGACTTTTCTTCATGCACCATAAACAAAACAATTCACTCTTATTAACAACTCTTGTACTTTCTCCCCGCCCGAAAATGGTATGTGACATGACTCTATGAATGTATTTGTGGGCAAGGTTTCGTAAGTGGGTGGATTTAGAAAAACTAGCATCATATGATTGTGTGTGTTGTGTGTTGATAAAGTGGCGCCAAACTACGTTTTCAACATATTCAGGAGGAGGAAATCTGAAACCCAAGTTAGAGAAGCCAAAAATTTCATTAAACTGTGAAAGATTAAGACAATGGTCTTGGTTTAACAATCTAAATGAAATGCATCCTTCATCTTGACGATCTTTGGCGACTATCTTATAGGAAAAAGAACTAAGAAACTCTAAGGTTAATTTGACATAGGTGCTTGATTTCAACCCCATAAATGCAGTCCAGTTTCGGCAATTTTTTTTCCATTTTTTTCAAAAACAAAAAAAAAGAGAACAAAACGAAAAAAAAAGACAAAACAAAAGTTTAAAGTAGGAAAAGGGTAAAGTGCGGGCCATTACCTTGAAAAAAAAAAAACAATTTTCTTTCTTCCCCATTCCACTTGTTGTTCGCCGCTATCAGCCATCTTCTTCTCCCAACAACTTTGTTTGTCTTCTGTGCATTTTTTTTCCTTTTTGTCTTTTTCTTTAAGGCATATCAACTTTCGTACTTCATGGGTCCACAAAGAAACAGAAGACCACAAAAGGAGCAAAGTCCTCATCTTCAAAACGATTCGCCTCTCCTCTCGAAGATCCACACTCCAAACATTCCAGGAGCTATTTTTCAAAAGCAAGGATCAAGAGGATAGGTATGCCACTCTTGCCCAACGGCCTGTACTTTGTACACGTATATGGACACGCAGGTGTTGCTAGAGTTAGAGTTTAAAAGAAATTATGACATGCTTAGTAACATAGGTTGATGCATTTATGGGTTGAAATCAAGCACCTATGATTAACCTTTAGAGTTTCTTAGTTCTTTTTCCTATAAGATAGTCGCCAAAGATCTCAAGATGAAGGATGCATTTCATTTAGATTGTTAAACCAAGACCATTGTCTTAATCTTTCACAGTTTAATGAAATTTTTGGCTTCTCTAACTTGGGTTTCAGATTTCCTCCTCTGAATATGTTGAAAACGTAGTTTGCGCCACTTTATCAACACACAACACACACAACCATAGATGCTAGTTTTTCTAAATCCACCCACTTACGGAACCCTGCCCATCAAGTGTGAATTGCCATACCATTTTCGGCGGGGAGAAAGTATAGAGTTGTTAATAAAGTGAATTGTTTTGTTTATGGTGCATGGAGAAAGGCCATCACACAAACTCGGGTTTACGCTTTTAGGACATTTGAATCATGTAGCACATGGTTGACCGGTAAGATATTAGGAACCTGATCAATTTCTGATATAATTGTTTTGTGTGATTGAGACCGAGAGGAGATATCACCTGAGTGCTCTAGTAATATAGGCCATGGATTAATTGGATATAGAGATATATGAATTGATACATGCAGTAGTCATAGGCAGGATTAACTTGTGCTGAAAGCTAAAGGATTTCATAAAGCTTAATGCTCGTCTATTTCATTAAATCTATATAGAGATATCTAGGTTGTGAAATAGAAGTACAATTAATATTGCTTGAGAAAGAATATTGGTTAACCAAGGAAATCCTATTGTCACATTAATTAAATAAATTCATTGACCATAGTAAATTGAGCGACGCAGAGAAGTTATAGATGAGCCTGAAGTCTTAGCCGTTTTCCCTCATTGAATTCTTAATTTTAGTTTTACTGCAATTCGTTTGTTTCGTTATAGATTTTAATATTTTCAGTTTTAAAGATCACCATTCTAAGTTTTGATTATCTAGATAAAGTTAAGACTAATTAATATTTCAGTAGTTGTTTATGCAATCCCTTGGGTACGATAACCTGTATTTTGTTACACTATATTACTTGAGACTAGTGCACTTGCTAGTAGTTGTTGCAAACGACACAACACCGCTACTATTGGATCATTAGTGCCGCTAAATTCTGGAGGCTGATGTTTACTTGAGAGGCTATAAATCGGTTCAATCTGCTTTGGTGTAACCAATACTTCTGGGGTACTCGTCCCTATTGCTTGACTTGGTACCATATTGGTCACCACCGTTGTCATCAGAGTACTTGTACTCTCTGACGGGGTTCTCATTAAAGCTCTATTAACAGCCTCCTGGATCATACACTCCAATGTTGCAACATCTAAACCCAGAGCGCTTGAAGTAGCAACTGCTGGGTTAGAAGCTTCAAGTGCAGTTGGAATATCTTGTGCATTCGAAGCATCACTGCGACCTGGATCCATTCTCCTTGTATTCCTCATATTTATTCCCTATCATAGTGACACATATAACGTTAATCATCTAAATCAATCCTTACATAAAATCAGGTAAACATACTTACAACAATTGGACAACCAGAGCAGCAGAACTTTACATGAGGGATACTGTCATCAACTCTCATAAATGCATGACTCCACAATAGAAAAAATCTTAAAACACTCTTTTTTAAAGTAACAAAATACTTGGTCTGACCAAATGTAAAACCCCTCTCCAGTTAGGTATCCTTTGAATACCCCTCAATGGAATCCGGGGATACTTGTCTGGAGAATGAGTTGTATTTAGAAAAACCTGTATAAGGATAATAATAATAATATCCAAAACATTCATATAAGATGTCAAGCAAGATCCAAACTTATAATTTCAAAAACTTTAAGAATTTATCTAGAAATTACACAATCAAAACATATTTATAGGGTGGAAGCTTCCAAAGGTGCTTCACAAACATTTATCATTTACATTATTTACATCAAGATGACAACAAATAATCTCCCCTCACGTGTAGCCCCACTGTCTCTAGCATCCTTCGCTTCTGGTCTACCTGCAAAGCAATTAACAATGAAATGGTGAGTGCTAATTGCTCTATAAGGAATGATCCATTTCATTCTAAATGTGCTACTTGACCTTCATTTAAACATATTTGCTAACATACCACTTATCTTTTACATCTAGGTTTAACACACCACTTATCTTTTACATCTAGGTATACTTCCTTTTTTTTACTAATTCATATGTTGTTCATCATTTTATCCCATGGCTATATAAATATCAATGCAAACACATACAAATAAGTATGTAAACATAGTACACACACATTACATGTCATGATATAAAATCTAAATATCATCTAACATGAGTATAAATCATCTCATGATGTAAATAACATTATAACTCATGTAATGCAACTAAATGCATATGAAGCATTTAACGTCTAGCCAATCGGACTTGTCTTAGCGGCTTAAGCACTTCATATCATCTAGCCTCAAATTCATCTAGAGCTCATAACATTGGGAGGCATGCTTACGCATTATTTAACATCTAAAGCATGTATTCATCTTTCCTCAACCGGTATACGAGGATATGCTTATGTGTTTTCCATCATGTCTATATGCATCTCTAACATTTTGTGGCATGTAAATACATATTTTAGTGAGCTTAATACTTTAATTCATCTATGGATTATCAATCCATATACATTACCTCTTGCTCACATTCATCATCTTAAAACATGTATTACATTGCATCTTCATGCCATTTCATAACATTAATCATGCATTCACATTATGACCATGTATATCTTTTAAAGATCATCTAACTAATGGGTAAACATTAGTACATGGCTTATGTAATGCCCGCTTGAAGTACGTAACTCATATTTGCTCATTTTGCCTTTAAAGTTGTTTTTGTGCCCTTAGTTAAGTGTGTATGTGTTGAAATTGCTTGAATGCCCTGAAATTGGTGAAGTCTTGTTGAAATTTGTGAAAGGCAGACTTCGCCGCGGCGAAGAAGACCCCGGAATTTTTCGCCGCGGCGAAGATTCGACTGAAAATTCTTCTGAGTTTCTAGAGAATTCTTCCTTTGGGGCACAATGACCATTCTACCCCTAATTAGCAGGAAAAGTGGAGAGTGAAATGAAAGGAAATTGCATGGAGAATAGTTTAAATAGGGTTGCATTTGCAAAGAATTAAAGGGCAAAGTTGGAATTCCTAAGAAAGAGTAAGGGTAAAATGGGAAAGAGTGGAGAAAATATGAGATATTAAGGGTTTAGCTTTAGAAACCCTTTCATTTTTTCTTTTCCACTGCCTCTTCCATCCTTCAATTCTCACAAGCTTTCATTCAATTTTCCAAGGATTTTTGAAGGGCTTTTGACTAGAAGTTGTTACAAGTTGATTCTAAGCACTTAAAGGTAAGAATCCTTACACTAGANACCAAACAACCTTGACAAGTGAGATCAGTCACTGCCTTTCGACAGGGTCGTTCAACACTATGATAGCCTTACCGTATTATCTGTGCCCTTACTTCAGAATAATACTGGGGCTATGGACGTTTCTAGAATGGCCACCATATGTGCTCATAGGGTTCTCACTATCAAGATTTGAAACACTTGATACCCTCGTCACGGTTCTACCATTCTAAGGACATATATCAATACATATTGCAATAATAATGATTTACGTGATATAGAATAAAATGCCTTTTATTGATTAATGAACATTATTACAAAGAGTCAATTCTACAATAATTGATTGGCTCTAGGGCATCTACTCTAACACTATGCAAAACTAAAGCCAAATTATTCAAACATGCATCGAAAGAGGAACCAAAAACTGAAAAATCATCCATAAAAATTTCCAAAAATTCTTCTACTATATCATGAAAGATGGACATCATGCATCTTTGAAAAGTGGCAGGAGCATTGCATAAACCAAAATGCATCCTCTTATATGCAAATGTCCCATAAGGACAAGTGAAAGTTGTTTTCTCCTGATCCTCTAGAGCTATAGCTATTTGGTTATACCCATAATACCCATCAAGAAAACAATAAAACTCATGCCCAGCAAGTCTCTCTAACATCTGATCAATAAAGGGTAAAGGGAAATGGTCTTTCGTAGTGGCATCATTTAATTTTCTATAATCTATGCACACTCTCCAACCTGCGACTGTCCTAGTAGGTATCAATTCATTCTTTTCATTTTTTACCACATTCATACCTCTTTTTTTAGGTACTACTTGAACAGGACTTACCCATGAACTATCTGAGATAGGATAGATAATACCTGCCTTGAGTAGTTTAATCACCTCTTTCTTTACCACTTTTTTCATGCTTGGGTTGAGTCTCCTCTAAGGCTGAACTGTCGGCTTGTAGCTGTCTTCCATGAGAATTTTGTGCATGCAAATCGAAGGAGTTATTCCCTTTATGTCAGCTATTGTCCAGCCAAATGCTCCTTTATGCTCTTTCAACACCCTTAACAATTTCTCTTCCATCAAACCTGTCAAAGAAGATGAAATAATAACAGGTAAAGAAGAGGACTCCTCAAGAAATACATATTTTAAATGAGTAAGTAAGGGTTTCAGTTCAAGATTTGGTGGCTCTTCAGTTGAGGGCTTTGTTCGAGACAATATTGGCCTCTCCAATGTTTCAAATTTTTGTCGCACAGCCCTTTTATAAGGTGGATTTGCCTCCAAACTTGCTACAATCTCAATTAAGTGCTTGTTCTCCCCTCCATCTTCTTTTGAATCAACCAAGCAAGCTTCCAATGTATCTTCATACCTATTATCTTGAAAATACTCACAAACCAAAGGATCAAAAGCATCGATTCTAAAACACGTGTTATCTTCTATAGGGTGTTTCATAGTTTTAAAAACATCAAATGTTACTTTTTCATCTCCTACCCTAAGAATTAACTCACCTCTTTGCACATCAATCAATGCCTTACCTGTGGCTAAAAATGGTCATCCTAGAATGAGAGGTATCTCAACATCTTCTTCCATATCCAACACAAGAAAATCTACAGGAAAAATAAACTTATCTACCTTGACAAGCACAGCTGTAGAGACACTGTGGTGGCCCTTAGTTCTCCAAGTACCATTCAATTCCTGAAAACAGATAAAGGCATTAGTTAATGCTAGCATGTAACACCTACTGAAAACTGTACAATGCATGCATATAACAATAGAAAAGTTGGGCCCAAAGTTTTCTTTTCATTACAATTCATGTGTCTTTTTAACAAAGAGTACTGTTTACAAAAAAATGTATTTAAAAGACAAAACAAGGGAAACAGTGTAGTATTCCTCATTGCTTGCCGACGCCCTCCGACCGCAACATCATCTAGAACCTGCATCCACAAAGGAAAAAAACGGGGTGAGCACAAAATAATGCTCAGTAAGTAAAACTCTCTATCTGTCTGTCCCATATGAATAACTCTTAATTCTTCCTTATGCTATCTCTGATTCTATTTGTTTCTAATAACATCATGGCCTATCTTACCGGAGGTACGGCGGATGGCGTTCACACAGCACCATCTCACTTCTATGGCTATCGGGTGGAATTCACACAGTACCAACCCGTCTTAGTGACTACCGAGTGAGGATCACAAAGCACCAACTCGGTCTTTCTTAACTATCGGGTGGAGATCACCTAGCGCCTACCCGTTCTCATGAATTTTGGGTAACGATCACCAAGCATTTACCCGTCTAGTCACTATCGGGTGATGGTCACAAAGCATCAACCCGTTTCTACTAAATGTCAGATGATGATCACAAAGCATCAAACTACTTATCTATCACTAACGGGTAGCGGTCACAAAGCATTACCTTCTACTACTCATCGGGTGACGATCACAAAGCATCGACCCATCACTCTAAGGGCTATTCGGATGATGATCACCAAGCATCAATCCGATTCCCAAACGGGCGGGTGATGATCACAAAGCATCATCCAAGTATACTACTCTTCTAATTCATTCTATTGTAGCTTTTTTCAATGCTCTCTACCCTTAGAGTAATTTTACCCACTAAGCTCTCTCATAGGGTAATTGCATAAACCATTCCCTACACTTTCTTAGGTCACTTTTCATGTACAACTAGTGCCTATGGATGGTTCATCTTCACCAATGCACTTATGAGATGCCAACATGCAATGTTGCAAGAATTAAGGTTCATTTCTCATACTCAAATCTCTATTAGGCATTTCATCAAACAACTCATGTGCACTATAAAACTCTATCATAGCCATGATTCTAAAACTTTTCTAACCATCCAAAATGGGGAAAAAACCCCTTCACAAAGCCACAAAACCTGCCATAGAAAACACTTCCAAAAAGGGGATCCATAATACCTTAAATTCCCTCCAACTACCTTGCCAAACCAACAACCCATTTCTCAATTTTGCAAGGTATAAACAATCACAAAGCATAGAAATCTCTATTTAATCCTTCATACATGCTATATTACATGCACATCACATACATCATCATTTCTATCAAAACCCTAATCAAGAAATTCATAAATCTCAACTTGGGTTGGGTTTTACTTACCTTGTTAAGGAGAGAGACTTCACAAATTCTTCCTTTCACTTGTTTAGCTTGACTTCTCCTCTAATCTTAACCAAAAGAATGAAAACCCTCAAACTTCAATATGGGTTTAAAACTCCCAAATCACACAACTTAGAAGAAAATCCTTACCTTAGGAAGCCTTAGGTTGCTTTCTACCCCAAATCCTTCAAAAATCCCTTGAAAATCCTTGATCAAAAGAAAAGAGAAGTTGAGAGGAGAAGAATGAAGAGTCACGTTTGAGAAGAAGAAATGAGGGGTTTCTTTGATTCTAATTCTTTTAATGAAATATTAACACACTCATTCATTTGCCCTTGTTCTACTTTGGGAATTCCATCCATATCCTTGATTCATTACAAAATCACCCCTATCTCAACCTATTCTCCATAGAAATATCCTTACAATTACTCCCCACTTTTCTGCTAATTAGGGGTAGAAAGGGCAAATTGCTTAAGGAAAAAATATCTAAAACTCAATCAACCTTTATTCGGCCGTCGCCGCGGCGAGAAGAAACCTTTGTCGCCGCGGCGAAACTGTCCAGGGAGGTTCCCCTTGGTTTCAACACATCTTCGCCGCGGCGAAGCTTCTCTTCGCCCCGGCGAAGCACGGCAGACTGAACTTCTTCTGTTTTCAACCAATTTTCAGGGCAAACATTCAACACAACACTCAATCAAACAATAATAACAAAAGCCAACTCGATTAAGGGCACAAAGAGGAAACAATAACAACGTACCTCAAGCGGGGCGTTACATAGCACCTAAATCACATAAAGCTTTGGAAAATAAAAGTGAACCAATAATGCAAGGTATTGTAAAACTCCCTGGATCTTTAATTTTGGTGGCAATTTATTTTGCAAAATTGCTAAACATTCTTCAGTGAGTTTTACTGTTCTTGCTCTTCCAGTTTCTCTTGTTGGAAAGGATCTCCTTCAAGAACTTGCATAGCTAGGCATCTGAGAAGAGCATCTGCAAATGGAATATTAAGTGCAATTCTTAAAAATATCTAAAATTTTGCAATTGCTGATCAACTTTCTGCTTCTTCAATGCAAGAGGGAAAGGAGGTTGAATCACTATCTTCTTAGGTTCAAGCAACTTTTCAGCAATGCTGTCTGGTTGCACTTTCGGTGCTTCCTCTTTCTCTTCAGCAATGCTGTCTGGTTGCACTTTCGGTGCTTCCTCTTTCTCTTGCTCTTTATGCCCAATTTCCTTGCCACTTTTTAGTGTAATTGCCATCACATGCTCCTTTGGATTCTTCTCTGTGTCACTAGGCAACGTTCCTTGAGCTCTCCCTGATATTAAATTTGCCAACTGCCCCATCTGAGTCTCCAAATTTCTAATCGAAGCTTCTTGATTCTGAAATCTTGTTTCATTAGAGCTTACAAACTTTGTCACTAGTTCCTCCAAATTGGGCTTCTTTTCTTAAGGAAAACCCGAAGGTGATGGTCTCACTACATTTTGATTGCTCCATGAAAAATTCGGGTGATTTCGCCAACCAGGGTTATAACTACTGGAGTAGGGGTTATTCTGTTGTTGCCTGTGAAAATTTCCAACATAATTAGCAGTTTCAGCAGAATTAGCAAAAGGGTTACCTGCTTGACATTCATTTCTAAGATGGTCACCTCCACATAGATCACAACTCATGCTCTTCACTTGCATGATTGGGGCACTCATATTATCAATCTTTTTGTTCAATGCTTCCAATTGAGTAGAAATTGTTGTGATTGCATCCACTCCATATAATCTTGTTGCCTTCCTTTGTGGCACTTTATCAGACTGCCATTGGTAATTGTTTGAAGCCATCTCATCCAATAATTCATACGCTGCTTCTGGTGTCTTCTTCATTATAGTGCCTCCTGAAGCTGCATCAATCATAGAACGGTTATCAGGAATTAAACCATTATAAAAAGTTTGTACCTGTAACCAAATTGGTAATCCATGATGCGGGCATTTCCTCAACAACTCTCTGTAATGCTCCCATGCTTCATATAACGACTCTCCATTCACTTGCTTAAAATTAGTGATATCATTACGCATCCTTGCAGTTTTAGAGGGAGACAAAATATTTAGCTAGAAAGCACTGAGCCAATGCATCCCAAGTTGTAATAGATTCTACAGGCAAAGAATTTAGCCAATTCTTGGCTTTATCTGTTAATGAAAAAGGGAACTGTCTCAGTCTAATTGCATCATTTGTGACACCATTTTGCTTGAATGTATCACATATCTCCAAGAAATTTCCAATGTGAGCATTTGGATCCTCGTGGGCTAAACCACTGAATTGGCAGGCTGACTGAATCATCTGAATAATTGTAGATTTAATTTCAAAGTTATTTGCTGCAATGGCTGGCCTTCTAATGCTAGAAGCAATGCCTCTCAATGATGGCATTGCATAATCCATTAAAGAACGTGGAGTTGCACCGTCTTCGAGATTCTCCAAAAGTAGAGGATCCTCTTGATTATTATTGTTGTCTGTCATATTCCTTGTTTGCCTTCTTCTCAATGCTCGTATTGTTCTCTCAATTTCAGGATCAAAAGGTTCAAGAATCTCCAATCTTCGTCTAGTGTGTGTCATACACTGGAAAATCTGAAAACAAGAGAACTTGAAAAAAAAAAAAATTATATATATAAAAAAAATGGAACAAGATCTAAAGTAAAGCTAAACTAATGATTTCAATATTGCCTAACTGCAATCCTCGGCAACGGCGCCAAAAACTTGTTGTATCGTTTGCAACAACTACTAGCAATTGCACTAGTCTCAAGTAATATAGTATAACAAAATATAGGTTATCGTACCCAAGGGATTGCGTAAACAAGTACTGAAATATTAATTAGTGTTAACTTTATCTAGATAATCAAAACTTGGAATGGTGATCTTTAAAACTGAAAATATTAAAATCTGAAATATTAGAAACAAATTGTAGTAAAACTAAAATTAAAAATTCAATGAAAGAAAACGGCTAAGACTTCAGGCTCATCTATAACTTCTCTGCACCCCTCTATTTACTATGGTCAATGAATTTATTTAATTAATGTGACAACAGGATTTCCTAGGTTAACCAATATTCTTTCTCAAGCAATATTGATTCTACTTCTATTTCACAACCTAGATATCTCTATATAGATTTAATGAAATAGACGAGCATTAAGCTTTGTGACCTACTCCAACAACTTAATTTACTGTAAAAGAAAATGGTTATTTGTAAAATGTGTGTGATTTTCATTAGTCTATTTTTCATTGTGAAAAAGAGAAACACAGCAGCCACATTTCCTCTCCCACGGCAATATTCCATTTGTCCCAAAATCAATTCATTTGATTTTTCTTCTTTAATCTTAAAGCTAAGGAGGATCTAAAAAATCCCTCCTTAGTTCTTTGTGATTGTCTTCGTGTGGACTACGTGGGTTCGATCCTACACTTGGGTTGGTAGCAAAAATGTTCATTGACAAATTTGGAGGAGCCTCCAAACGTGCGTATGTTTTTCTAAACTCATGATTAATTTCTGCAGATTTCTATTTTTAAAAAAACTGTAAAATTATACCTTTGATCTTGGCTCAATGGGAACGATCCTTGTTATTATGATTTTGTTTTTCCGCTCCAATGAGGTAGATAAGCTCCTTGCAAATGGGTTTGTTCGGAAAGCACATTATCTGAGTTGGGTCGCTAATTCGATGTTGGTTAAGAAGCCCAACAGGAAATGGTGAACCTGTGTCGACTTCAGCGATCTCAACAAAGCCTATTTGAATGACAGTTTTCCCTTGCCAAGGATCGATCAGCTCGTCAATGCCACCTCTAGGCATGAGCTGTTAAGCTTCATGGATGCCTATTCGGGGTACAATCAAATCCCAATGTATACACTTGACGAAGAGCATACCTTGTTCATTACAAATCGAGGACTGTACTTCTACAAGGTCATGCCCTTTGGCCTGAAAAACACTAGGGCAATTTACTAGCGACTGGTTAACCATATGTTTTCCAAGCAAATAGGAAAGGTAATGGAAGTCTATATTGATGACATGTTAATCAAGTTGCATGTCGCTTCAAATCACATATTATATCTCGTTGAGATGTTCGACGTGCTCCCAAGATACGGAATGAAGCTCAATCCTCTCAAGTGTTCATTCGAAGTATCCTCAGGGAAGTTCCCAGGGTATATGGTTAACCAAAAGGGGATTGAAGTCAATCTTGAAAAGATCCAAGCTCTCTTAGATATAAAGAGTCCTACCAACTGAAAACAGGTCTAGAGCCTAAATGGGAGAATAGTGGCTTTCGGTCGCTACATATCAAGGGTGACAGATCGTTGCTTGCCATTCTTCAATATACTAAGGGCCAACAAGAAGTTCAAGTGGGCTATAGAGTGTGAACAAGCCTTTCAAAGCATAAAAGAATACCTCGGGAAACCACCTCTACTGTCTAAGCCTCTTCCTAAGGAAATCTTGTTCCTCTACCTATCTGTGTCCTAGTACACGGTCAGCATAATTCTCATCTGTGAAGAGGGTCAAGTCCAATGGCCAGTGTATTATTCAAGCAAGCGACAACTAGATGTAGAAACGTGATATCCAGAAATGGAGCGATTAGCTTATGCCCTGTTGATCACCTCTAGAAAGTTGCGACCTTACTTCCATGCCCACACCATTCATGTTTTGACCAACTACCCACTAAGGCAAGTCCTTCAGAAGCCAGAGGCCTTGGGTAAGTTACTTGGGTGGGCTATGGAATTGAGTCAGTTCGATCTGCACTATAGACCTAAGACAACAATTAAAGGGTAGGCCATTACCAACTTTATTTCGAAGTTCTCGTATTAGCATGATCGAGAATTTGGATAGTCAGCCACTTAAGTAATCTAGGAAACTGTTCAGAACTTATTGACATGGAGCCTCTATGTTGATGGTTCCTCGAACAGAAGGAGAGCAGGAGCCGGTCTCCTCCTCCTTCTTAATCTCGAAGGGACTCGCATTCATGGAATCCTCATGTTCAGATTCAAGGCTACAAATAATGAGGCTAAGTACGAAACGCTACTTGCTGGTCTACGACTACCAAGAGAAATGGGGTCGGATGCAATCAACATTAATAGCGATTCCCAGTTGGTTGTCAATCAGATCATGGGAGAATATCAAGCCAAAGTGGAAAACATGGTCAATTATCTCAAAAAGGCTTATGCCATGTGATGCGTGTTACTATAACATGCAAAAATAGCAAGTGCACTAGTCGCTCAAGTAATAGAGTGATGGGTAGGATATCGTTCCCACGAGGATAGTGTTACTAATTACTGATTTTTCTAGTTTAAGTCCTAATTGAAGCAACAATAAATTGGATTGATGGAAGATTAAGAAACTAAATACAAATGCAAAACCCAACAACTTAACTAATTAAACAATTCTAAAACAAATGCTAGGGTGTTGAATTCACCTAAATACGCTGACCCAAATCATAGAATCTATTACCCAAGTTCTAATTCCTTGATTGAAAATCGAATTCCCTAAGTTGTAAAACATACATTCTCATGCTACATTTCCCTACTTATCCCTATTAAGCTTCCGCACCCAACAAAATGAAGATTAATAGTTCAAAGGATTCTAAGCTTTGTGGAATTCTATCTAGATTTCATAGATCGCTAAACCTATCTCTAGCATTTGCTAATCTACGGTATTTATCCCAAGAGGCACAATCACAAATCACTTCTCAGTCTCATTGTGAACAACACACATTTGAATGGTGATCAAGCATCCAAAAGACATTAAGCAAAGAGATAAACACTCAATCATGAAATTAAAACTCAAAGTAATTCAATCCATATAAATTTGAATCATTGTATCAAGATTACATCAAACCCTAGCTAAACAACTCAGTTCATACTCAAAAACGAAATAAAACAACAAAAACAAACTGAATCAAGATTCATCATTGAAAAGCAAGCAAAAGATGGAGAAATCTTCTCTAATTTGAAGCCCAAATCTTCAATAATCTTCTCCTTCCATGAGCTGCCTCCCAAATCACGAACCAAGCCCCTTTTTCTTTCCTTTTCGCTCTAATTTATACCTCTCTCACTTAAGGACGAAGCCCTAGCAAGCCAAAACGCGTCGTTTTATTTTTGCATCTGACGCAGGTTTCGCCGCGGCGAAGCTTTTTCCTCGCCGCGGCGAAGACTTACAGGCCCAATTTGAGCATGATATAGTTAGAATCTGGAAAAGTGTAAAACATATGAATTGTAGCCCTTTCAATTATCTTTCTGGTCGTTCAAGAATCAGCACAATCCGAGGTCTACAGCTCAAGTTATGGCAGAAATACTGAAGCACGTCCAAAGACGTTTTTCTTCAGTTCCCAGCGTCCTTTTCACGACTTCAAGCCAAGTTTTCACCTTTGTCCAGTCAGAATTAGGAAAAACCCAAAACATGAACGTTGTAGCTCTTCTTCTTAGCTTTCCAAAGCTTCTAAATTCAGGTTATTCCGAGTTTTCAAGCTCAAGTTACACAATTTACGCTCAAAACTGTCATTTATGCTAAAAATCATCGTTTAGGCCTACAAAGACAAATTAATAGAATTAGGTAGCAATTATGGCCCAAATTGTATGAAAAGTATCCTAAATCCTATCAAAATTCAATGCAAAATCATAGTGTAAAATACGTTTATCACCATGCTCGAGCTCTTTAAGCGATATCCAATCAAGAAAATCCTAAGTGATGATAATTCTATCGTGGATGCCTTAGCAAAGATAGCCTCATTGCTAGACTCCGATGTGCTGGATAGCATACCAGTTCAGTATATCGAAGTGATATGCATTGTTTCCTCTAAAGAGACCATAGTTGTGATAGAATCTAGCCCCTGGATGACTCCAATCTTTCAATATCTTCAAGATGGACTTTACCCAGTATCAAAACTGAGGCAAGAAACCTACTAACAAGAGCTGCTCGTTACACACTTATCGGGGATCAACTGTACAGACGAGGGTTCAATGCTCCCCTCTTCCAATATGTAACCAACGAAGAAGCAGACTACATCATGAGGGAGATACACGAAGGGATCTATGGTAATCATACTGCTACGTGATCTCTTGCCAATAAGATTATCCGTTAGGGATATTATTGGCCCCTACTATAGGACAACACTTTCAACTTTATGAAGAAGTGTGATAAGTGTCAGAGGTTTGTGAACATCCTGCGAACTCCTTCCCACCAGCTGACAACAATGATCAGCCCTTGGCCATTCTTTATGTGGAGAATAGATCTCATTGGGCTTATGCCAATCAGAAAAGGGGGCATCAAGCATGCGATGGTCGTAGTGGATTACTTCTCTAAGTGGGTCAAAGTGAAACCTTTGGTTGTGATCACCACCAAAAAGCTCAAAAACTTTGTCTTAAAGAACATAATGTGCCGCTATGGAATTCCTCACACACTCATCTTTAACAATAGAAAGCAGTTTGACAACAAGGAATTCAAGCAGTTTCGCGATGAACTAGGGATTCATAAGAAATTCGCCTCGGTTGCAAGACCACAAGCCAATGGTTAGGTTGAAGCTGTCAACAAAACCATTAAGCACACACTAAAGGCCAAGCTTGGCACCACCAAGTGCAACTAGGCCGACGACCTCCCAGAAGTTCTATGGCATATAGAATGACTTCGAGAACTTCTACTTTAAAAACGTCCTTCTCACTGGTGTATTTCTACGAAACAATGATTCTAGTGGAAGTAGGAATTGGTTTATTTCAGAGGGATCTATTCAATGAAACAGATAATGAAGTACTTTTGCATGCAAGTCTAGACCTAGTTGAAGAACGCCATGACAAGGCTCGGTTAAGGATAGCTTTTTACCAACAGCAAGCAAAAAAGTTCTTCGACTCTAAGGTCAAGAGAAGAGATTTCTAGGTTGGCGACCTGGTCCTGAAAGAAGTTCTTCTCGGCATAAGGGAACCAAGTGTAGGGGTATTGGGACCTAATTAGGAAGGCCTATGCCGCATCACTTAGGTAATGCGACTTGGCACATATCACCTCAAAAGGCTCAATGGTTCTGAAGTGTCGCAAGCTTGGAATGTTGAACATCTTCATCCTTATTATCAGTAATTGCAAACTCAATTTAAATATTGTTCATTTATTTTACCTGTAAAGTTTCCCTTGTAATTTTTTATGAATAAGATTGTTCCACTTTCGCTCAAAGAATACTTGTGCCATGATCTCTTAAATAATCTTATTCGCTGCAATATCTTTACAAGTTCGATGGTCAGATATATAATATTTGTCTTGTGAAGTACATGAATTATAAAAGTATTATCACAAATGGCCAAAGAACTTCTTATATATATATATATGATCAAAAAGTACACATTATGGTGAGAAGTTACAAAAAATTAAAGGAAAAACTGCAAAAAACAAGAAGAAAGGCAATCACTGGTTCCCATCTCCAGGCTCTTTGAGCGCAACCTCCTGATCTGCTGCTTAGTCATCGACCTCTAGATCGTTTACCTGGTCTTTAGGAATATCTATTCTTGGCTATTCATCTTCTGAAGGACCCTCCTACTCCTCTTGCTACTCTACCCCCTCATCTTGGATCATGGGGAAGAGAATGGTCTGATAATCTCTGGGAAGGTCGGAGATGTCCATCTCTGGGTTTTTCAACCGTAGGCTGTAAATGGCCTCTATTGCCTAGTGAACAGCTTTTCTTATGAGCTCAAGGCTTTTTCGCCTTATTTTTTCATTCAATGAAGCAAATCGACCTTGGAGCAACTCGATATCTGCCTCTATAGTCCTCTTCTGCTTCTCGGAGTTCTCCATTGGGCCCAATTCTTCTTCTCTTCCTGTGCACTTTTGTTGCTATCCTTCAGCTCTTTTTCTCTCTCACTAGACTCTCTAGTGAGTCTAGTCACTGTCCTTTGGAGCTCCTTGTTCTCCCCATCTCTCTTCTTGAGCTCAGCCTTCTGGAAGTCCACTGTTCGAAGGTTCGAATTTCTTTCCATCAAGTATTGGTTTGCCAGGATATGAGCCGCCTTTGCCTGTGTGTCCAAAGTTGCGACATCCTGTTTCAACTTGGCATTCTCTACCTTCAACTCATAGAGGCTTCCAACAGCATCCATATCAATCTTTTGGTAGGCCAAGTGCAAGGCGAGTAGAGACTATATGAGAAAAGAAATGAGTTAGCTTCCATTCCTAAAAATCATAAAAGTTAAGGAATCGACTGGTATTTAAAAATTTCTCAACGAGAACAGATTGTATTACTTGGTTCTACAACTGAAGTGTGGTAGCCACCAGGTTCGAAGGTCGGGAAGCCATGAACTCTTCGAAGGCTACAACCAGTTGGCACTCCAGCCGAGTGTAAACCACCAGCTACATGTGCTCTGGAAGTTTTCCCATGGAACCTAGCACTAATGGGTCTGTGTAAAACCCCCCTCCAGTTAGGTATCCTCTGAATATCCCTCAATGAGAATTCTGGGGATACATGTCTAGAGAACGAGTTGTATTTAGAAAAAAAAAAACAAAAAAAACCTGTGTAAGGATAATAATAATAATATCCAAAATATGCATATAAAATGTCACACAGGATCCAAACTTATAATTCAAAAACTTTAAGAATATATCTGGAAATTACACAATAAAAACATATTTATAGGGTGGAAGCTTCCAGAGGTGTGTCCCAAACATCTATCATTTACATTATTTACATCAAGATAAAAACATCAAGGTGACAATAAATCATCTCCCCTCACGTGTAGCCCTGCTGTCTCTAGCATCCTTTACTTCTGGTCTATCTGCAAAGCAATCAACAATGAAAGGGTGAGCGCTAATCGCTCAGTAAGGAATGATCCATTGCATTCTAAATAAGCTATTTGACTCTCATTTAAACATATTTGTTAACACACCACTTATCTTTTACATCTAGGGATAATTCCGTTTTTTTTTTCCTTTTCCTATTTCATATGTCTTTCATCATTTTATCCCATGGCTATATAAACATCAATGCATACACATACAAATAAGTATGTAAACATAGTACACAAGCATTACATGTCACGATATAACATCTAAATATCATTTAACATGAGTATAAATCATCTCATGATGTAAATAACATCATAACTCATGTAGTGCAACTAAACGCATATGAAGCATTTAACGTGTAGCCGATCAGGCTTTTCTTAGCGTCTTAAGCACTTCATATCATCTAGCCTCAAATTCATCTAGAGCTCATATCATCGGGAGGCGTGCTTACGTGTTATTTAACATCTAAAGCATATATTCATCTTTCCTCAATCGGTATACAAGGACATGCTTATGCATTTCCCATCATGTCATCATGTCTATCAGCATCTCTAATATCTTATGGCATGTAAATACATATTTTGGTGAGCTTAATACTTTTAATTCATCTATGGATTATCAATCCATTTACATTACCTTTTGCTTACATACATAATCTTAAACATGTATTATATTGCATCTTCATGCCATTTCATAACATTAGTCATGCATTGACATCATGACCATGTATATCTTTCAAAGATCATCTAACTAATGGGTAAACAATAGTACATGGCATAATTACAATAATACCTTAATAATCAATTCATAATCATAAGAATTGATCATGTTAAATCTTAAACTTTAATAACTAGAAGCTTATACTTCAGGCCATTTTCCATCCATTTGCTAAACGAATTGGGCTCTTGGCCTAAACATAAAAGTTATAGGGTTATGTCTTAACTTTCTAGTGCTTCAAGAATCATCTCATTCCGATTAACTCAAGTTATGGTCAAAATACTGAAGCATGTTTAACATAAAACCTAAGCTTACCAAATCTGATTTTTTTCATATTAATTATGCCACATCAATTCCTATTGACAATTAACCAATAGGTCAACATATAGATCAAATAAATCTCCCCTTAATAGTCTTTAAAATCTTAAAGGAAGCATAAAAGATCATTCCCATAATCATCCATTATTGTTATAACATTGTAAGCTAATGCAAACAACACCTCAACACTTCTAATAGCAACCATTCAACAGCATGTGGCCTCCAATACTACAAGGTTTGCCAGAATCAGCATCCACACTTCATTTTCTTCAATTAAACATAACAACTTATAAAACATAAATAGCAATAACTTCAAGTATAATGAATTCAAGGCAATAAGTAGAATAAATGAGTTCAACTACACTTGCCATCGACTAATTCTATGCCTTAAAGCCTTAATTTAAGGTTTCATTAAAATCTACAAACCCTAGCATAATACCTAAGGTCATGGAAGGTTCTTCCTTACCTTTTTAAAAAATTCCTCCAACAAATCCTTTGCCTTTGTCTTCTTTTACACCTTAATCCTACATATATAGCATTATACCTCAACATCTACTTCAAATCACATCAAAAATAGGTTTTTTAATCCTTAACTTAAACCCTTCAACTTGAAGATCCAAGGCTCCTATCTTGTTCTTCTTGAAAAATTATGCAAAACTCCTTTAAAACTTAGAGAGAGAGAGAAGGCTTGTTTCATGGAAGATTTGAGAGAAAATGGAAGAAAGGTTAAAGAAATGCTCTCTCCCTTGGCTTGAACGAATTTCCTCTCATTTATAGGAAAATATTTCATTTATTTTCCAAAATTATACTATTGGCCCAATTATTTTAATTGTATAACTCATAATTCCTTAATTCTTCATATAAGTGCATTTTGGTCATTTCGCACTAAACATAATTATTACTTAATTAATGCCATTAAATGCAATTAAGCCTACTCATCCTTGACTTTTTCAATGCTTATCCATAGGCAAAATGACTATTTTGCCCCTAATTCCTTTCTATGGATAATTGATTCATATCATTCCAAATGAATCGACTATTTTGCCGTTAGTTAGATTTTATACTTTTTAACATAAAATTAACATCTAAAGGACAATTTTGAGTTGGGAACATACTTTGACATCTTGGGTATTACAATCTGGTCCCGAAAGAGCAACTACCTCATCGGCCTGTTGCTTGCCCGCTCTCTTTTAGGCAGCCAAGGTCACCTCCTGCCCTCTACGCGAGCACTCGGGGGCCACCAAAGTGCTTGGGGCACTTCTTAGGGGTGCTCCCGAGCGGAAAGCTCGATAAGGCCGTGATGCCTCATTTCGCACCCCAAGGCCCTCTGGCTCGGACTCTGACTCCTCCTCGATGGTCAATTGTTTCCTTTTCTTGGTCTTTTGGACCATAGTCTTCTATTTCATGGCGTGAGCAGCCGTGGGCCAAGGAGCTTCTTCACGTCGCTCTATGGATGGTTGCCTTTTGGCACCAATTTGAATCCCTCCTATGGGGATATCGTCGAGGGTCGCCTTGACTAGCTTAGTCGGGTTGACCTGGGGGAATACAAACTCCCTAGGCCTCGTCAATGGCCTTTGAACTCTTGGTGGCATGTTCGCTGCATGCCATGAAAATGTGTTAGTGAAGAGGCCATCTTTGACAAAAAAGTTAAAAATTTCTCTAAGTATGAAAACACTTATGAGGAAAAGGTTCCAAGGATGCCTGGGGTTGAAAAAGCCATATTTGTGCAAGTTGGCTATAGTAATGAGTAACCTTGCATCGTGAGCCTGTTCGGGTAGGTGACCGAATGGTACGATACGGTTGAAATCTGCGAGAAGTGTCAACCTAGACATCTTGTTTTCTGCAAGGACAAAGAATTCATTAGTTCTGATTATCGAAGAAGAACTAAAGAGAAAGGGCAATTCCTAAAATAAAAGGGGGAAAACCTACTCGACTCCCTAAATTTACAGACACCATCATGTTTAAAAAAGAAAAATTTGGTCTCGTAAGCCCCAACATTACTGGGTAATCAAATATTCCTCCCTCGATCGTAGATCACTTCGAGAGGTAAAAGGAGTCTTTATCTTTACTCCTCTTAAGATAATAAGCGCAAGCAAGCTCTAGTACTATCAGTTCGCTAAGACCATATTCCCCGCATGCAATATACATAGCCACGAACGATGGATAAAGTCCAAAGCATGTTGGTAAAGAACTAGATAGGGTCTAACCTAGGTCGCTGAACCTATGGGGAAAAATCACCTCAGGTCGCTTGTTCAATCCCTGAAGGTTTATGCTGCAACCTCATTTTAGCTCGCTGGACGAGCTGAGCCAATAGTTTCACATCACTTCAGCTGTCTATTTCATGCATCTCGATCGAGCATCCTTAGGATAGGTTAAATCACGGCATAGTCATGAAGTTCTCAAGGCTCAATCCTTAAACCTTAAGAACTGTGGGGCTTCTGTTATGCCTAAAAAATTAGGGCTTACGTAAGCTCACATCAGTAGGGCTAATTAAAGCTTAGGAAGGCTTTGTGTCATCCAAACATTGCCACATTGCTCAAGGATAGAGGAAGTAAGGTTGTCATCAGCGTGGCAGGTTAAGGCTTGATCTATGAGTGGCTAGGAGTTGTCCACCTGCCCAATCACCACGTGATTTAAGGATACCTGCTATGCAGTCATCCAATGGGAAGCAAGGTAGGAATTGTACCACACCTGTCTAACTACAGAATCATGATTACCACCTTGAACCCCTCGACTATAAATAAAGGACTCCCCTCTCATTTAAGGGATTCAGACATTCTGATATTCAATAGCAAACACTCTCTCTCTTTGTATTTATAATCTCTCTCTGTATTGTAACTTCAGCTCACTGCACACAACCTAATTGTAAACGCACATATTAATGCAAACACAGTGGATGTAGGATTCGCTTTTGAGCATCCAAACCACTTTAAAAATTCTCGTTTGTTCTTCTACTGCATTTTCCATATTTAAGGGGAAATTCTTAGGCCATCTTAGCACTTTACACATGCGAGTCATTGGTGTCAAAATCAAGCATCAACTCAGTTCAAAATGGTTTAGAAGCTATTGAATTTTGAAATATTTCATTTATATTCTACTTTAGGGTTTTGGCATATATTGAGTCTATGATATGTGCTGGATTGTCATTTTCAAGTTTGGTCTATATTTTCAAACAATTACAATTGATAGATTTGTATCAATGGATTATTTATCTCTTCAATTATCGGTTTTTTCAGATTCCTTCTTTTGCTTTTTTTTAATTAATTTTTTTTAAGTGTAGATTGTGGATTGAAAGCTTTGCTGCAACAATTTATTTATTTGCTTTTGCTAAAATCAAAAGTAATTGAGAACCATATGAGTGGTGCAATAGAAGTATCTCCTGCTTTATTGGGAAAAGCCAGAGTTGCTTGACCTTGATTTATATCTGGTTTTGTATTTTTAGTTGCTTTAATTTGGCTTTGATCAGTACGGTTTATGCATTTAGTTATGATATACTAGCGGACATCTAATGTAACCCCTATAATCATAATGTGATTATTTACTTACATGCTTCGTTTCCCACAACAAGCATGTAAGGAAACCTTGAAAAGGGAATGCATAATTTTTATGTTTTGAGTAGCTTATATCATGGAAGGGATCTTGAATGTGTTTGTAATTTTGTTGTGCTTTGCATGAGTATAATATGAATGTTGACTTGTGGGGAATGCATCTCTTTATAATGGTTAGCAAATGTGAAAGTGTAGGAGAGTTGCAAACATGGATTTGGAAATGTATTATTGATGCGTTGTATATTTTGTTTAACAACTCATGTTTTTAAATTATGCATATGCCTCATGTCTTGTGTTGTGTCATATGAGGCCTGATATCGAATGTTTTGGATTTTGTAAAAGATATGGTTATGTTTTTTAGAATTTTCAAATATATATATATATATATTATGTGTATATGTTTCAGGATGAAAATAAGAGAATGGTTTTTTGGAAAGTGTATTTAGAAAACAGGTTTTGTAGGGTTTACAGATTTTCATGTGACACATCTCGGTCACCTAGTCTCACAAGAGCGCCCAGATTCCATGGGATAAGGAGGATCATTAAGGCAAACCTTGGGTGGCAAAAATTTGTTTACCCTTCTTTTTAATTACCAATCTATAATTTATTATTGTTAAAAGTAATAAATTCAATTGAGTGATGTCTGATCAATATACAGTATAGAAAATTTATTTTGTTTGGTTGCATTGCATGCGTAGACTTAGAGTCTCTATTGCTTAGCTACTTGTCTCTTGTCATCCTCTCTCATTATTCAATGGGACATTGTTATGTTCTCCATTTTTGAAAAACAGTAGCTTACCCAGAATTTTAACCATAAAAGGGTATGAATTCAAATCAATAATTCAAGTAAATATATTATTTAACACATCATATTATCTTAGTTCATTTCTATATTCTAAATTTAATTAGAATGAATACAACAAAATGCGATGTTAAAATCCCTAAAAATGCGATTGAAACCCATTCACCAACGAATCCAAACCAAATCAGAATGAAAGCAAGAAGAAGAAGATAGGAGGAAAGGGAGGGTAGTCAAAAGCTAAACAAGTCAACCAAAGTGTTGTTCAAATTTGGTAAACAAGTTAAGATGCCATTGGGGTTTGGTGTGTTGCCATTTTGCTTCTCTGTCAGGTTTCTCTTTTGTCTTCTCACTGGGGAACCTTATTGGTGGTTGTTGCTAGTGATGGCATTGTTTTTGGGGGGGCTGTGCTACAGGATTTGTTTGTGGTTTTGTCTTTTTTGTTGGAGGTTGGAAGGTGGGACCTGTTGCTTTGTTGGTGACTGGTGAGTGCTTTGGGATTGTGTTTTTTTTTTTTTTTGTTGGTTGTGTCATGTAGTGGTGTGGTTCTCTTCATGGAAGAAAGAGGCAAGGCTTAGAGGCTACTAGACTTTTTGTTCTTGGAGTTTTTGTAGCTGATGGGTGCTTGGCATGTGGTTGGTGTTAGTGGATTGGTGTGTGACTTCTCTGCTGGCTGGCCTGCTGATGGTTTCCAATTTTCATTGAGCTAGTGTGTGGCTGTGAGAGTGTTTCGTGTGGTCTCTCAGAGGTGGTTTTGAGATGCTGGTGGTTGGGTTCTTCTACTGCTGCTCTTGGGTGTTTTATTTGCTAGTTTTTAGCCTATCTCAAGGCTTGTGTGTTTTGATACCCCTGGTTGTTTTTTGCTGCTTTTGGGGTCTGATTGGGTGTGTAATTAAATTACCTAAAAAAAAAGAAGCAAATAATACTGTTAAAGAAAGGAATTAATCTACAGTACATTTAAACATTGTTCACGTTTGCAAAATTCATTACTCAACCTCCAAACTCACCTACCACAATTAAATCCTACTCCCACTCAAACCTAACTTTTAGTGTTAAAGAAAGGAATCAAACGCATTTTCTTTTGATGTTTATTTTTCAAAGATTTTTAGTTGTTATGTAATGTATCAGGATAGGAAATGGGTTGAATTGCATGAAATTTGGTCTTAATTTAAAAAAAAAAATGCATTTTTTTGGAGCCAGCTCGAACTCGGCTTCCCCTTTCATCGAGCCGACCCGAGCAAAGAATTATGTGAGTCGGCTTAGATCGAGCTCGTTTTCCCATTCCCTTTCACGAATCGAGCTCGTTAAGCTAGAAAAACTCAACTCGGCTCAGCTCGTAAACAACCCTAGTCACTTAAGATTATAAGATGGATGGTTAATCCTGATGGGCATAATTATTTATGGGTGTTTTAAGTCGAAAACACCCCTGTGATTAGCCGCCTATGACCATCTCCAACTACAAACAGCAAATTGGTGCAAGTTTCACACCAAATTGGTATGATTTTTGGTGTGAAACACTATTACATCTCCAACCCATTGCACCAAATATTACACCAAAAAGAATATTCCTTAGAATATTCTCTTTCTTTTTCTTTCTATTAATAACCAACAATTAATCTATTTCATTAATTATTTTTGTATATATTAATTAAATATTGGGAACGATATTTTTATTAAATAATAATTACTTTGAAAATTATACTAATTTAATAAAATTAAGCATTTATTTAATAAAATAAACATTACATTTAATATAAAAAAACATTAATCTAATATAAAATACCACAAAAAATATAAAAACAACAACACAAAAGTAAAATTCCATATTGATAGTAATTTAATTTTTCGAATTAGTATATTCTTCCCAGAAATGATCAACTAGTGCATTCAAAGAGCATGGTGAGCCTCTGTTTCCTTGATTTGTCTATGTCGAGCAAGAAAATTTTGAAATCGGACATTTTCATCTACGACAATTTCAACTTCGGGAGTTGGCGCTTCCGTCTGATTCTCAATTGATGTATCAACATTATGATCATCCTCGATTATCATGTTGTGCATAATAATACATGCTGTCATTATATTATGTAATACATTTTTTTTCCCAAAAACGTGTCGGTCCTGCCACAATTGCAAACCACGATTGGAGAACTCTAAACGCACATTCCACATTTTTTCTAAATCCTTATTGTTTCATTGCAAATAATTTTTTTTAGGACCATGTGGATCATGAATAGTTTGTACAAGAGTAGACCACTTTGGGTATATACCATCAGCTAAATAATAACCCATATTATACTCTTTTCCTTGAATGATATAATGAGCGGGAGGAGCAATACCTTGAGTTAGGTTGGCAAATAGATAAGATGCCTCCAACACATTAATCTCATTGTTGGATCTTAGCAAACCAAAAAATGGATGCCATATCCAAAGATCATAATCAGCTACAACCTCAAGAATAATAGTTGGGGATCCACTACGGCCAGCATATTGTCCTACCCAAGCTGTTGGACAATTTTTCCACTTCCAGTCCATACAATCTAAACTACCCAACATTCTTAGAAAACCACATTGTTCACCAATATGACCTTTCACATGATCAACAATACGAATGAATAAATTTCGAGACATTTGAAATCGTCGACGAAACATGGAATCATTATATCATGGATTATCGAAAAATAATTGTTGAACAGATTGCGGTCAGCAATTTCCCGGTTATGATTGATGACTCTATGACCAAGAATTGATCCTCTACGAATCACCTGGTTGTTTTGTTGATTGAGATAGTGAAGGAGGAAAAGGTTGTTGTTAGCTCTTCTGTGAAGGATTGCTTCTTGCGCTGCATCAACCGCTTCAAGATCATTCATCAATTCCTCATCATCAATTTCATTGTCGGAAAATGATGACGAATTAAAAGATGATAAATGAGATGGACCAAAATTGAAATTCATCTTTGTCGATATATTAGTTGAATGATTTGGATGTTGATTTGGTATGAGCTTTTGTAGTTGAAGAAAATACTATTCTAGATAAAAAATAATAATTCAAAAAGATGTATTGTCTATTCAAGCTTTTGAGATTTGTGGCTTATTCAAAAAGATGTTCCATTCAAGCTTTTTAGGTTTGTGGCTTATTTCAAAAGATGTATTGTCTATTCAAACTTTTGAGACTTGTGGCTTATTCAAAAAGATGTATTGTCCATTCAAGGTTTTAAGAATTGTGGCTTATTTTAAAAGATGTATTGTCTATTCAAGCTTTTGAGATTTGTAGTTTATTCAAAAAGATGTATTGTCCATTCAAGCTTTTGAGATTTATATCTTATTCAAAAAGATGTATTATCCCTTCAAGCTTTTTAGATTTGTAGCTTATTTCAAAAGATGTATTGTCGATTCAAGTTTTTGAGATTTGTGGCTTATTCAAAAAGATGTATTGTCCATTCAAGCTTTTGAGATTTGTGTATTATTCAAAAAGATGTATTGTCCATTCAAGCTTTTGAGATTTGTGGCTTATTCAAAAAGATGTATTGTCCATTCAAGCTTTTAAGGTTTATGGTTTATTTCAAAAGATGTATTGTCCATTCAAGCTTTTAAGATTTGTAGCTTATTTCAAAAGATGTATTATTCATTCAAGCTCAAAAAGATGTGCTGTCCATTCAAGTTTTCAATTCAAACTTATGCTATAAAAGAGTAGACGACACATTAGTTTTGAACACATCTCTTCTATTTCTTCTTAGAAAAAAGAAAGCATATATCTTCTTCATTTGTGCTACAAAATGACTACACAACGAAGTTCTTTGTACACAAATGAAGAAGACATGCATCTATCTTGAGATGCCACAAAACCCAAATTCGTACAAATCAATCAAATCTCTCACCAAATTCAAAACAAAAAGTAAAAAAATGTACCTTTCTTGACCGTTGTCCACCTCCTCGCCTGAATTCTCGACAGTGTCCTCCTCTTCAGAACCATTTCCCAATTCTTCTCTCTGTTCTTATGCCGCTGTTGTCTCCTCTGCCTTTGGACTGCCTTGACTCATTAGATGATCCACTAGAGTGTCTTCTTCGACAACCTTTGAACTACTGGCGCCACCAGAGTCTAGGATTCGGAGTGGGGTTAAGTTTTCCTCCTCTTTATGAATATCAGCCATGGTTTTGTGTAAGGAAGCTTTAGGATTGAATATTTGTTAGAATTAGGGCACTGTCGTTGCCAAAAATCGCAGAGAAACGAAATGTGTTCGTCAGTCGTTTTTTGGGTATATGACTCTATTAAGCGATTTTGAAGGGTGGGGGCTCGTTTTAAAATTTCAAAATTTAAACAAACTTCCATTAATTATATTTTACCCTCGTGTTTAAATCCTTTTAGTTTAACCCGTTTTACATGTTTAATGAATCATAAGGGCATCTCCAACCCATGCTATTTTGGTGTGAAAAATAACAAAATAGCGTGAAACTGTTACTCCAATGCAGGGCCATTTGCTGCACCAATTTGGTGCAGCTGAACAGTGCCATGACAAATTTGGTACAACACTGTTCATCCACACCAAATTGGCATGGTACTGTTCATACATACTTTTTTTTTTTTTTTGGTTATTTGTATTTAAGTTAATTTGATTATTATTCATATTAATATTTATAATAATAAATTTATAATAATGATATAATTCAAAAAATGATGAAAAATTAAAAACAAAACTTTATTCAATGCAAATATTAAACTACAATAACTCAAAATAAAAATTAACACTAATTTAAAAACACTAAAATTAACAGAAAATACAACATAAACTAAAATAACAATTTAGTATTCCAGTAGATTAGTTTCGGATCCTGTAAGATCATCAAAATATTGGAAGGAACTAGAGTTATTTTGAGGTCCTTGACCTTGTTGTTGAGCTCTTTTTTGCATAATTCTTGATTGTTCATTTTGAAAAAACTCACGTAGGCTTGGATTAGTTATGGAATTCAAATCCTTGAATAAAATTTTGTTATCTTCTCGATATTCTGCCAAAGCCAATTTTTTCATTTGGATTTCATAATTTTGTGCCCTAGCTGAGTTGCCCCGATTGAAAATAGCAGCGAGATGTCGATTTTCTTCTTGAATAGTTTCAAAACTGTTCAAAACTTCTTTATCATTTTTGCTTTTAAATTTTGCTTTCTTCGCCCCAATGAATCGTTGAGCTGAACTACCCCCAATGTTTTCATCATTTATGTTTAGAGAATTTGACGACATGTCACAAGGCATCGATTGGGGAGACTTTGAAGTGGGAGTCTCTGATTCTTGTTATACAAACCTACCGGTTCGCCTTTGAAATACTTTTGCAGCGTTAACATTATCTTTAAATTTTTCAATATCCTTAGTATAGGCCACACATGACCAAATCTGAAACCTTTCTTGTAACTTTTATCTTATGCTAGTAACATTTTGGCTTGAATCATCTACAAAACAATATACATATAATGTTAAAATCAATTAGATAAAAAAAATTAATTAAATATAACAAATACTCACAATATCTTGCTCAGAAGCACCACTTGGATTCATATTTTCAATTTGATGTACGCATCCCCTCAATTTGGCAATAGCTTTAAAGATCAGTTGCATTCGACAATGCAAAGATCTTTTGTTTTGAACCTGAGTGAGAAACACGGGTTTGGAACTATTGTAGTCAAGCTCAACTCGAGACTAGAATTGATCACTAGATTGGTTCAAGATATATATGACATAGATGCATGCCTTCTTCATTTGTGTATGAAAAACTTCGTTGTGTAGTCATTTCATTTTGTAACACAAATGAAGAAGATATATCCTTTTTTTTTTTTCTAAGAGGAAATAGAAGAGATGTGTTCAAAACTAATA
The DNA here is from genome assembly GCF_008641045.1 of Pistacia vera. NCBI lineage: Eukaryota > Viridiplantae > Streptophyta > Magnoliopsida > Sapindales > Anacardiaceae > Pistacia > Pistacia vera. Next base: position 315,436 of record NW_022195034.1, on the reverse strand, counting down.
TGTTGTATGCTCTTTTATAACATATGTTTGAATTGAAAGCTTGAATGGACAACACATCTTTTTGAGCTTGAATGAACAGTACATCTTTTGAAATAAGTTACAAATCTAAAAAGGTTGAATAGACAATATGATAATCCGAGGATTATACTATTTTATTTAAGCTTTTAGGCTAGATTTTAGATACTTCTTAGTTCATTTATGCATGAATTGTTACTTAATTCTTTACATTTTGTGTTTCAGGCCAAAATGGACATTTTGAGCAAATAATGAGCGAATTGGAGTTTCTAGACTCAAAAGTAAGCAAATCTCTAAAGTTGGGAGAGTTCTAAAGCAGAGTAAAGCGCTATGAAGCTTGTTCCCATGGGAGAGCATCGAAGATCGAAGATTCAAGCAAAGAAGCAAGCGGAGGGCAATTATGTAATTTTAGAATTCTTCATGAAGATTTGCCGCAGCAAAGTTTGTTCTTTGCCGCGGCGAAATGAGTTACGCATGAGAGTTATGTTTACTTCGTTGCTGAGACGAGATTCCTTCTTCGTCGCGGCGAAGTCTGCGAATTTCAATTTTCTCTAAAACGCACAGTTTCATTTTAGGTAAAGTCTTAGGTTTTTAGGTGAAGTATAAAAGCAAAACTTTGCCATTTTGAGAGGGATGGTCGTTTTTTAGTCTAGAGCAGTTTATTTTCATTTTGCTTAGTTTAGATTTGACAAATTTTGGGTGGAAAAGTGAGAAGATTTGGGATTGAATCTGGTGGATCCTTCAACTAAGGAAGATCTCTTGTCTTTTCTCTGATTTCAATATGTTGAACCTTGTGTTTATTGTTTTTCTTGATGTGTATTTTGATTTAGCTATGAACTAACCCATTTTGGGTTAGGGTTTTGATGTAATTCGGATTTTCATGGATTGAGTAATTGATTTTTGTTATTTTCATATGCTATTGCATGGATTGTGTGGTTATTTTGATTTTATTGCTTTTAATTGATGAACATGATGAGATTGAGAAATGAGTCATGTTAAGCTTCTTTTTTAATCACCATTGTAGTATTTAATGCTATAGATAGATTTGAGAATCAATGAAATCAATCTAGGATTCCATGTGCTTAATGAGCTTAGAACTATTAATCTTCAAATTGTTGGGTGTGGAAGTTTAATAGGGAAAAGTTTAGAGAATTCGATTTACAATCAATGCATGTGAATATGGAAATAGCATAATTTGTAGGTTTAATCCATAGAGTCTGAATGAAATCAAAACCCTACCCATTGTTTTAAACTGATATTACCTTGGGGATTTTGGGGATTTTGCAATCTAGGCTGATTTTGCTAAATTGGTGGCGAATACTCCCTAGTTTTGGTAAGATTTCAAGTTCCCTAAGCTTTTAATTGCATAATTTCAAGTTTAGATTTGTGGATCTGAAAATTTTGATTATTGGTTGAGTTGTGAAATTTTAGTGCTTTTGTGCGTTGATTTTTTTTGAGGAAGTGTTGATTGTGCATTGTGTGGTATTGAGCAGTGTGGGTTTTGAATTTTGGAGTGTTTGGTTGAGTTTGGAAAAATCGTAGTTTGAGGGTCTAGGTCAAAAATTTTTGGAAGTGTTGTCCATTTTTGCAGGATTGATTATGGTTGTCGTGGGACAGTTAGGGTTGAATTTTTTTGAGTTGAATTTGTTAGAGTATGTGCCCTAGAGCCAATCAATTATTGTGGAATTGACTCTTTGTAATAATGTTCATTAATCAATAAAAGGCATTTTATACTATATCGCGTAAATCATTATTATTGCAATATGTATTGATATATGTCCTTAGAATGGTAGAACCTTGACGAAGGTATCAAATGTTTCAAATCTTGATAGTGAGAACCCTATGAGTGCATATGGTGGCCATTCTAGAAATGTCTGTAGCCCCAGTATTATTTTGAAGTAAGGGCACAGATAATATGGTAAGGTTATCATAGTGTTGAACGACCCTGTCGAAAGGCAGTGACAGATCTCACTTGTCAAGGTTTTTTGGTGACAACCTGGTATAACACATGGGTGTTTGTTGTAGGCGAATATACTGCAGCAAGTTCACTGGACTAACCCACCAGAGGATTCCATACGGATGGTAACCCCAGTGTCTATGGAACAAATCCTCTAACGAATAGTGGTACATGTGATCCTTAGACTTGAGATCACCGGAGCGCCTTGTGAACCGATTGGTGCAGTTTGACACTAGCCTAACGCAGTTTTATTCAGAGCTGTCAATACGGTGGTGATTGGCTGCATCAAGGAGTGTATCAAGACTATGGTGGATTGACAGGGGATTCATCACTCCCGGGTATGGGAGAAGTTATCTCACGGCACAATTCAGTATATGACAATGACACTAAAATTATGGCCACAGTGGGATTGAGTTGTTGCTCTATCTGGTTTATATTACAAGTCATTGGTCTAGAAACTAAATACATAATATCGAGAGTAACCGAAGGTTGACACTATTTCTATGCCTTCGTCTCGTCGAGATAACGTATGATGGAAGGATTGAATTGTACGGTAACCATATCGTTGACAGGTAGCTACTTTGCTGAATCCGAATCTATCGGGTAGCCATGATGCCTTGCTAGGGGCCAATCTTGGTCTGTGTATTAGTGAGACGATTAATTGGTATTAATCGCGATCGCAACACTATACACTGCCGGTATGATGAGGAGCCTATGGGTCACACATATAGAAGATAATTTAAGAGCCAAGAAGAAAGAAGGGTATTTTTGTCTTTTTGGGCAAAAGGGTATTTTGGTAATTTTACAGTGCAATTAAATTTGCTGAGGTTGTAGCCTTTATTTAATTTGTTAGAAAAATTAAATAAGTGAAATTACGTTTAAATATATGTTCGCACATATTTAATTAAATCATCATTATTGTTAAATGTTAATTAAATATTAATTGATTTTAATTAAGAAAATGATGAAATAAATAAAATATCTAATTGGGAGTGTTTGGTTACATGGGGTGTTTGGGTTGGAGCCCAAGCCTATTCCATATGGGAATAGGGCAACTTAGTTTGCCTATAAAAGAAAGGTGTGTGTGTGATTTTAATTAGATTTCCTTTTTGCTTGAAAAAGAAAAACACACAACCTTAAGAGAGAAACACTCCCACGCCACTTTTGGTTTAGCCAAAATCAAATCTCTTGTTTTCTTCTTCTTGATTCTTAAGGCTAAGGAGGATCTATCAAATCCCTCCTTAGTTCCTTATGATTGTCTTCGTGTGAACTTCGTGGGTTCGATCCTACACTTGGATCGGTAGCAAACACATTCAGAGACAAATTGGAGGAGCCTCCAACGTGGGTATGGATTTAAACTTTAGATTTATTTTTCTGCAGATTCTTGTAATATATAAACTGTAATTTCTGTGCCCTGATTTTGGGTTCTAAGGAACGATCCACTATTGTAAAATTTTTGTTTTTCCGCTGCGCAACTGGGTCGTTTCCTAACAGAATTGTTGAGTGGATTGGCAGTTGATAATCCGAGAATTATACTGTTTTTATTAGGCTTTTAGGCTGGATTTCAGATACTTTTTAGTTCATTTATGCCTGAATTGCTACTTATTGCTTTACATTTTGTGTTTCAAGCTAAAATGGACATTTTCTGGACTCAAAAGTAAGCGGATCTCAAAATTTAGGAGAGTTTTGAAGCAGAGTGAAGCACTATGAAGCTTGTTTCCATGGGAGAGCATCGAAGATCGAAGATTCAAGCAAAGAAGCAAGCGGAGGGCAATTCTGTAATTTCAAAATTCTTCATGGAGGTTCGCCGCGGCAAAGTTTGTTCTTCGCTGCGGCGAAATGAGTCACGCATGAGAATCCCTTTCACTTCATCGCTACGGCGAGATTTCTTCTTCACTGCGGCAAAGTCTGCAGTTTCTTTAAAACGCACAGTTTCAATTTTAGGCAAGTTTTTAGGTTTTTGGGCGAGGTATAAAAGCGAATCTTTACCATTTTGAGAGGTGGTCACGTTTTCCTTAGTCTAGAGCAGCTTTTTCATCTTCTTAGTTTGATTTGCGACGAATTTGTGCTAAAAGTGAGAAGATTTGGGATTATCTCCGGTGGATTCTTCAATTAGGGGAGATCTCTTGTCTTTTCTCTCATTTTTATTATGTTGAACTTTGGGTTTATTGTTTTTCTTGCTTATTGTATGGATTTAGCTATGAATTAACCCATTTTGGGTTAGGGTTTTGATGTAGTTCGGATTCTCATGGATTAAGCAATTGATTTTTCTTATTTTCATATGCTATTGCAATGATTGTGGGGTTGTTCTATTTTTAATGTTATTAATTGATGAACATGATAAGATTGAGAAATAATTCATGTTAAGCTTCTTGTGTAATCACCATTGTAGTATTAAATGCTAGAGATATATTTAAGAATCAATGAAATCAATCTAGGATTCTAGGTGCTTAATGAGCTTAGAACTATTAATCTTCAATTTGTTGGGTCAGGAGTTTAATAGGGAAAAGTTTAGAGAATTCGATTTACAATCAATGCATGTGAATATGGAAATAGCATAATCTGTAGGTTTAATCCATAGAGTCCGAATGAAATCAAAACCCTACCTGTTGTTTTAAACTGATATTACCTTGTTTTTAATCTTGCTTTCATAATTTAGTTTTGAATATTTAGAAATTTTGTTTTAGTTTTAAGTTTAATTTTCTCCCTTCAATCCAAAAACTTGATTGCTCCAACTTGAAAACAGTAGAAAACTTAGTGCTTAGCAACCAATCCTCATGGGAATGATACTCACTCATCACTTTATTACTTGTGCGACTAGTGCACTTGCTATTTATGCATGTTGTAGTTACAACGCATCAAATTTTTGGCACCGTTGCCGGGGATTGAGTTTTGTGTTAACATTAAAATTTTCTTGTGTTAGCTAGATTGGAGTGTTATTTTGACTTAATTTTTGTTTGTTTAATTTTCGTTATTTTTCTTTGTTTGGTGTGATTTCGCTCTTGCTATTTTTCTGTGTAGTTTATGCGAAGAGCAAGACGTCAGCCAGTGGTTCCTGTTGATCCTGAGATTGAAAAACCACTCAAAGACTGAACAGATAAAGAAGAGAAAGAGAAGCTACATTTGAACCAGAAGTAATAGTTGTAGAAATGGCAGAAAATAGAACACTAAGGGAATTCTCTATTCCCACAGTTGAAGGCAGTGGGTCGAGTATTACTAGACTAGTGGTACAAGCCAACAACTTCGAGATAAAGCCAGCAATCATCCAGATGATCCAGTAGTCGGTTCAGTTCAGCGGTGATTTGAAGGAAGATCCAAATCTACACATTGCAAATTTTTTAGAGATTTGTGATACTTTCAAGTCAAACGAAGTGTCAGATGATGCAATCAGATTGAAACTATTCCCATTTTCATTGAAGGATAAAGCTAAGGGATGGTTACTGGCACTACCAACAGAAACAATCACCACATGGAATGATTTAGCACAGAAGTTCCTAACCAAATTCTTTCCTCCAGCAAAGTCGGCAAAGTTGAGAAATGACATCACGTCATTCATTCAAGAAGAGTCAAAATTATTGTATGAGGCTTAGGAGAGATACAAAGAATTACTGGGAAGGTGTCCACATCATGGGTTGCCAGTTTGGATGCAAGTCCAAACATTTTATAATGGATTAATGGTGAATGTGCAAATTATGGTGGATGCAGCCTCGGGAGAAGCACTACAGAATAAGACTCCGGAAGAAGCTCACGAGTTGCTTGAGGTTCTGGCAAGCAACAACTATCAAAGACCTAATGAGAGGGTGCAACTGAAGAAATCTATGGGTCTTCATGAAGTTGATGCATATACAGCCATTTCAACCCAACTGACAGTACTTCAGAAACAGTTGGGAAGTATGCAAGTAAATTCCATTCAAGCTCCTCAACTAACTTGCGATTTTTGTGCAGGTAATCACATGAGCAGTGAATGTCAAGTAGGGAACACGTTTGCCTCATCATCGTCATCATCGGAGCAGGTTAACTACTTGGTTGGAAATCAAAGGCAACCAAACAATCTATACTCCAACATATATAATCCTAGTAGGAGGAATCATCCGAACCTATCTTGGGGCAATCAAAACCAATAGAATCAGCAAAACAATCAATGGAATCAAAGGGCATTGCCAAACAACCAAACAGGGGTAAACAACCAACAAGGAGACCCAAGAGTGACAAAATTGGAGGACATGTTTGGGAAGTTTATGCAAGAGACCGCGGGTTTTATGAATGAGACGAGAACTAATTTCAGAAATCAAGGGGCGTCCATTCGGAACTTGGAGGTACAGATGGGGCAGTTAGCTGAAAAGCTAAATAAGAGACCATAGGGGTCTTTACCAAGCAACACAGCGACCAACCCACGAGAGCAAGTGAACGCAATAACTTTGAGAAGTGGGATAGTCTTGGAAAAGGTGGAACAATCAAGGAAAGAGAAAACCCCATCAAAGAAAAATGAAGAATCTAATGAGGAAGTTGATGAAGAAATCATTGCTGAAGAGAACCCACCTAGCCCTATGAAGGATGAGCGGAAACGGGAAGAGAGGCAAAAGAGAAGGAAAGACAAATTGCCATTTCCCGAGATACCACCAGAATTAGCACATCACACTCCACCCGTGCCTTTTCCTCAAAGGCTCATAAAAGAAAAACAGGATAAACAGTTCATTAAATTTCTTAATGTATTTAAAAAACTGCATATTAACATTCCTCTTGCAGATGCATTGCAATAGATGCCGAGCTACGCGAAATTTCTCAAGGAGATCTTATCAAACAAAAGGAAGTTAGAGGATGAGGAAGCAATGATGTTGACGGAGGAGTGCAGTGCCATTCTTCAAAAGAAGTTACCTCTGAAACTCAAAGATCTAGGGAGTTTTACTATTCCTTGCATTATAGGAGATATTACTTTTGATCGTGTTTTATGTGATTTAGGTGCAAGCATAAATCTTATGCCTTTTTCTGTTTTCAGGAAATTAGGAATTGGTGAAGTGAAGCCGATAACCATATGCTTGCAGCTGGCAGATAGATCTATTAAGCATCCTAGGGGCATCGTTGAAGATGTGCCGGTCAAGGTAGACAAATTTATTTTTCTGGTAGATTTATTTGTGTTGGACATAGAAGAAGATAAGGAGCTTCCTCTCATCCTAGAACGACCATTCTTGGCAACCGAAAGAGCGTTAATTGATGTTCAAGAGGGCAAGTTGATCATGAGGATGCAAGATGAAGAAGTGACATTTAATGTCCTTGAATCTCTGAAAGCTCCACCAAAGCAAGAGTCGTGCTTCAAAATTGATTTGGTGGGTCAGTTCGCAATTGAAACTTCCCAACTTAATGCTCCTAATTCATCAATTAAAGGATGCACGATCAAGTCAAGGTGAACCAATGAGGAGGACCACAACCCAGAGAGCTTTACACCATTCCAAGATAGGCCACCACTGAGCATGTATCCTCACAAGGGATGGATTCCTCCACTTAAACAACCAGAAGAAAAACCAAGAAAACTGAAAGCTATTGGTAAGAATGTTCAAGCCATGAGAGGGATGACCAAGGAATGGAAATAGGTGGTTAAGCTCCCAACAAGAGCCTTAGGTGACAAAAATCATCAGCAATTGAAACTTTGGTGCAAGGACAATGCTCAGGAGTTGATGTATTTAGACAGTCCGAATTGACATGAGAACTTAAAAGAGTCGAGCTTTCCGACTATAAACAAGCGCTCCTTGGGAGGTAACCCAAGTGTTTTTATTTGTTGTTATTTAGTTTTAATTGTTTAGTTTTCTTATAATTTTCGATGAAGTTTAATTTGTGTGTTTTTTAGTGTTTCAGGTGAGTTATCGAATCAAGGCGGAAAACAAAATTGTCCAGTTTTCGCCACGGTGAAGCACATCTGTGAAAAATTTGAATTAAAAAAAGTCCCAAACTTCGCCGCGGTGAAGTATCTTTTTCGCCAAGGCGATTCGTCTCTGTAATTTTTTGCCGCGGCGAAGAAAGTTCTTTGCTAGGCCACGTAGCTACTGGAACTATTCACTGCGACGAAAAATTTATCTTCACCACGGCATCGACTGGGTTTTTAAAAACCCTAAATTCAACCTGATGAACTTCGCCGCGGCAGAGTCTTCTTTATATAAATACCCGCTTTATCTTTTTCATTTTTCACGCCACCCTTCAAACACATTTGAGAGAAAATTTTTCCACCTTCAATCTTCATCCTTTCCAGTGAATTTCCATCACTTCTTTTAACTCCTAAACCATCCCAAACACAAACACAACTCGATCTAACGAAGATTTTTGCGAAAAATTGAAGGAAATTTTGGGTTGAATAAATTAAGGGTTTTTGCGATCTAGGCGATTTTTGGCTAAATTGGTTGCGCATACTGCATTGTTTTGGAAAGATTTCAAGTTCCCTAAGCTTTTAATCAAAAAATTTCGTGTTTAGATTTGTGGATCTAAAAAATTTGATTGTGGTTTAGTTGTGGATTTTGGTGATTTTGTGCGTTAATTTTATGTTGGAGGAAGTGTTGATTTTGCATTGTGTGATATTGAGGGGTGTGGATTTTGATTTTTGGACTATTGGGTTGGTTACGGAAAATTCGTAGTTTGGGGGTCATTTTGTAGTTTTTAGAAGTTATGGTGCTTGTGTAGGATTGAGTGTGGTTGTTCATAGGGTGTTTTGGATTAAATTTGTTATGGGAAAAATGCTGGTCAAAGTACCATCCAAGGGGAAAGGAAAAGGAAAGAAAGTAGACAACCGATTTGTGAGTGATAAGGCCTGGAAACGCTATGAAGGGGCAGCCTAAAGGAAAGATAAAGGATTTATCCCCGAGCGTGGATTGACCACTGACCATGCTAACGAATGGAGTCAAGGGAGAGTTTGGGGGTTGTTATGAGTCAACCCGAGCATGCAGCCGTAGAACTGATTGTGAGAGAGTTCCATGCCAACCTCTTTGAGTGTAATGAGGGGGTTGTCTATGTGAGGGGGATTGATGTACCTTTTGATGTTAAGGAGATCAATAAATTCTTTGAGTTACCTAAAATTTCTCTTGATGATCATACGGAGTGGAAGTCGAAATGATTTCATGCTGATGCAATACTTCCGGTCTTAACAAAACTGGATACCACTTGGGAAGTTTCGAAGAAAGGAAAAAAGTCTATCAAGGGAACAAATCTGACTTTGATGGCTCGATTGTGGCCATACTTTGTGAGTGCGAGGCTGATTCCGGAGACACATTATAGAACCGTAACTTATGAAAAGACATTGCTTCTTTATTCCATTGCCACAGGGAAGAAAATTGATGTGGGGAATATCATCTTGAATAGTATGAAGAATGCAGCTCAACCAGGGCGAGGCAGTTTCCCATTCCCACAGCTCATTACAGCATTGTGCCTCAAAGCAGGAGTCGAGAAGACTGAAGATGAACCACTGATCCATGCTGCCCCAGTCCTCGACTCAAACTACTATCACAAGCACCTTGAATGTACAGATGATGAGCAACCTAGCGTCGGGACGAAATGACAGAGAACCACACAGGGAGCTGCCACATCATCCAGTTCCATAGCTATTATGAAGGAAATGATGCAGCAGATGATGGGTCAGATGAGACGTATGACAAAACGTCAAGAATTGCTGGCAGAGTAGACCCGGATAATGTTTGACATGCAGAAGAGTGGCTTCGACAAGCTCAATGTTGATACTGCGGCATTCCAATAGGCTAATTGGGATTCAGATGAGTGGATGGACTTCGAGTCAGAAGAGGACGACGCCGAGGGAGACAAGGAGGCCGACGAATGAGCCGGAACACCTGTTTTGTATTTTTTTTTTATTTTTTTATTTTGGTTTATTGTTGGGTATTGTGGAACTTTGAACTGATTTTTTATTTGTTTGTGGTTTGTTTTTGGATTGTTTTTTGTTTACTTTAAATTTGTGTTGAACTTTTTTAGTTGAAAAGACGAGATTAGGGTTGTAATATTTCCATAGTAGTTCGTGAATTTTCTAACACAGTGGACGCCACAGTTTTCAATTGTGTTTACAGATTTTGGTGATGAAAAAGTCAAGGACCAGGTCTGCTCAATGTTGAGCGACACTTCAGCTTCACGGATTAATCAGGGAACTGTCTCGTACTTTTACAAATTTTGTTTTTCTATTCCTAATTTATGCATATTGTGACATTAGGGACAGTGTCATCTTTAGTTTGGGGGTAGGAAAAATTTGAGAATTTTTGAACTGTTTATTTTATTTTATTTTATTTCTATGTTTTGTTGTGTATGCCAATGATGAATTGAATAAATCAATGATGACATTAAGGTTGTTGGGATTTTATTGTTGAAAAATGTTAAGCATTGCTTCAAGTTTTTGTTTATTGACTGGATTTTGATTGAGGTTTGTTGAGTGGTTCAGCCATAATTTTCATTTATTTTGGCATGCTTAGATTTATTTTATGTGGTTAGGTAAAGTTTTATAATGTTGGTGGACTCTAGAACCTAGTAGAGAAGTGCTTGAGGCGAAATTCTAGGAATAGATATTGTTGAGGAAATGATTTAGGCATTTTTTTGAACATTTGAGTCTTTCCAGCCAACCCACGAATGAATCTTTCCCTAGTCACTGTAAAACCCCTCCCTAGCCGGGTATTTCCTAAGTATCCCTTGGCCATTGAGAACCTAGAAAACGCACGCCTAGGAAAGAAGTTTATTTTAAAATCCTATTTAAAGAATAAACTTGTAGTTTAAAACATATATATAGATATATGTGTTTAATTTTTTTTTTTTCTATAATAAGTTCATTGTATAATCAAAAAATAGAATTTCCTTTCTTGGAGTAAATTATGAAATCCATAGTAATATTTACTAGAACATACACACTTTTATAAAATTTANCCCAAGGCTATTCCATATGGGAATAGGGCATTAAAGTTTTACTATAAAAGAAAAAGATTATTTGTAAAAAATACAAGTTATTTCATTTAGTTTATTTTCTTTGAAAAGGCAAAACACAACAGCCCCTTAAACACTCTTCCACGGCAGAATTTATTTTTGCCTAAAATCAATTTCATTGATTTTTCTTCTTGATCTTAAAGCTAAGGAGGATCTAGCAAATCTCTCCTTAGTTCTTTGTGATTGTCTTCGTGTGGACTATGTGGGTTCGATCCTACACTTGGGTCGGTAGCAAAATGTTCATTGACAAATTTAGAAGAGCCTCCAAACGTGCGTATGTTTTTCTAAACTCATGATTAATTTCTACAGATTTCTACTTTAACATAAACTGTAAAATTGTACCTTTGATCTTGGCTCAATGGGAACGATCCTTGTTATTATGATTTTGTTTTCCGCTGCGTCTATGGACCGTTTCCTAATAGTGGTATCAGAGCCTAAGGTACCAAATTTTATAGTTTTTATGTGGATGGTTGATAACATGTATTTGATGATATTATGTTGCCTTATAGAATCTGCCTAAAATCTGCCTTAAAAGCATGTTTTGAGAAATTTATTAATCCATTAATTTAATTTGTTGATGATCTGTAAGTTTGGTATATTGGTGATGGATTTTTGGTTGAAATCAGTGTGTGTGATTGATTGAAAATCCGTTTTGAGTGTATATGGTTACTATATGAACAGATCAGAAGCTACAGATCTGTGTACGCTCGCCGCGGCGATATAACCCATCGTCGCAGCGAGCGTTGTTCACGCTGACGCTGGTGACAAAACCAGCACTCGTCGCGGCGATATAAAGCATCCTTGCTGAACTGACCCATGATAATCCGAGAATTATACTGTTCTTATTAGGCTTTTAGGCTAGATTTTAGATACTCTTTAGTTCATTTATGCCTGAATTGCTACTTATTTCTTTACATTTTGTGTTTCAGGCTAAAATGGACATTTTGAGCAAATAATGAGCGAATTGGAGTTTCTGGACTCAAAAGTAAGCGGATCTCAGAATTTGGGAGAGTTCTGAAGCAGAGTGAAGCATTATGAAGCTTGTTCCCATGGGAGAGCATCGAAGATCGAAGATTCAAGCAAGGAAGCAAGCGGAGGGCAATTCTGTAATTTCAGAATTCTTCATGGAGGTTCGCAGTCACGCACGAGAATCCAGTTCACTTCGTCGCAGCGGCGAAGTCTGCAGTTTTCAGTTTCTTTAAAACGCACAGTTTCAATTTTAGGCAAAGTTTTAGGTTTTTGGGCGAGGTATAAAAGCGAAACTTTACCATTTTGAGAGGGAGTCGCGTTTTCCTTAGTCTAGAATAGCTTTTTCATCTTCTTAGTTTTAGATTGGATGAATTTGTGTTGAAATAGTGAGAAGATTGGGATGAACTCCGGTGGATTCTTCAATTAGGGGAGATCTTTTGTCTTTTGTCTCATTTTTATCATGCTGAACTTTATGTTTATCGTTTTTTTTGTTTATTGTACTGATTTAGCTATGAACTAACCCATTTTGGGTTAGGGTTTTGATGTAGTTCGGATTCTCATGGATTAAGCAATTGATTTTTATTATTTTCATATGCTATTGCAATGATTGTGGGGTTATTCTGTTTTTAATGCTATTAATTGATGAACATGATGAGATTGAGAAATGATTCATGTTAAGCTTCTTGGGTAATCACCATTGTAGTATTAAATGCTAGAGATAGATTTAAGAATCAATGAAATCAATCAAGGATTCTAGGGGCTTAATGAGCTTAGAACTATTAATCTTCAAATTGTTAAGTGCAGAAGTTTAATAGGGAAAAGTAGGAAAACATAGCCCGAGAAGGTATGTTTACAATTTAGAGAATTCGATCTACAATCAATGCATGTGAATATGGAAATAGCATAATCTGTAGGTTTAATCCATAGAGTCCGAATGAAATCAAAACCCTACCCATTGTTTTAAACTGATATTACCTTGTTTTTAATCTTGCTTTCATAATTTAGCTTTGAATATTTAGAAATTTTGTTTTAGTTTTAAGTTTAATTTTCTCCCATTAATCCAAACAACTCGATTGCTCCAACTTGAAAATAGTAGAAAACTTAGTGCTTCGCAACCAATCCTCGTGGGAACGATACTCACTCATCACTTTATTACTTTGTGCGACTAGTGCACTTGCTATTTATGCATGTTGTAGTAACAACGCATCAAGTTTTTGGCACCGTTGCCAGGGATTGAGTTTTGTGTTAACATTAAAATTTTCTTGTGTTACCTAGATTGGAGTGTTATTTTTACTTAATTGTTGTTTATTTAATTTTCGTTATTTTTCTTTGTTTGGTGTGATTTCACTCTTGCTATTTTTCTGTGTAGTTTATGCGAAGAGCAAGACGTCAGCCAGTGGTTCCTGTTGATCCTGAGATTGAAAGAACCACTCAAAGACTTAACAGAGAAAGAAGAGAAAGAGAAGCTGCAGTTGAACCAGAAGTAATAGTTGTAGAGATGGCAAAGAATAGGACACCGAGGGAATTCTCTGTTCCCAAAGTTGAAGGCAGTGGGTCAAGTATTACTAGACCAGCGGTACAAGCCAACAACTTCGAGATAAAGCCAGTAATCATCTAGATGATCCAGTAGTCGGTTCAGTTCAGGGGTGATTTGAAGAAAGATCCAAATCTACACATTGCAAATTTTTTAGAGATTTGTGATACTTTCAAGTCAAACGGAGTGTCAAATGATGCAATCAGATTGAGACTATTCCCATTTTCATTGAAGGATAAAACTAAGGGATGGTTACTGGCATTACCATCAAGAACAATCACTACATGGAATGATTTAGCATAGAAGTTCTTGACCAAATTTTTTCCTCTAGCAAAGTCAGCAAAGTTGAGAAATGACATCACGTCATTCATTCAAGAAGAGTCAGAATCATTGTATGAGGCTTGGGAGAGATACAAAGAATTACTGAGAAGGTGTCCACATCATGGGTTGCCAGTTTGGATGCAAGTCCAAACATTTTATAATGGATTAACAGTGAATGTGCAAACTATGGTGAATGCAGCCTCGAGAGGAGCATTACAGAATAAGACTTCGGAAGAAGCTCACGAGTTGCTTGAGGTTCTAGCAATCAACAATTATCAAAGACCTAATGAGAGGGTACAACCGAAGAAATTTATGGGTCTTCATGAAGTTGATGCATATACAGCCATTTCAGCCCAACTGACAGCACTTTAGAAACAGTTAGGAAATATGCCGGTAAATTCCATTCAAGCTCCTCAACTAACTTGTGATTTTTGTGTAGGTAATCACGTGAGCAGTGAATGTCAAGTGGGGAACACGTTTGCTTCAGCATCGTCATCATCAAAGCAGATTAACTACTTGGTTGGAAATCAAAGGCAACCGAACAATCCGTACTCCAACACATATAATCCTGGTTGGAGGAATCACCCAAACTTATCTTGGGGCAATCAAACCAACAGAATCAGCAAAACAATCAATGGAATCAAAGGGCATTGCCAAACAACCAAACAGGGGTGAACAACCAACAAGGAGACCCAAGAGTGACAAAATTAGAGGACATGTTTGGAAAGTTTATGCAAGAGACCACAGGTTTTATGAATGAGACGAGAACTAATTTTAGAAATCAAGGGGCGTCCATTCGAAACTTGGAGGTACAGATAGGGCAGTTAGCTGAAAAGCTAAATAAAAGACCACAGGGGTCTTTACCAAGCAACACAGTGACTAACCCACGTGAGCAAGCAAATGCAATAATTTTGAGAAGTGGTACAGTTTTGGAAGAGGTGGAAAAATCAAGAGAAGAAGAAAAGCCACCAAGGGAAAAGGAAGAATCTGATAAGGAAGTAGATGAAGAGATAGTTACTGAAGAGAAACCATCTAATTCTAAGGAAGAAGAACAAAAACGGGAAGTGAGGCAAAGACAAAAGAAAGAGAAATTGCCATTTCCCGAGATATCACCAAAATTGGCACATCACACTCCACCTGTGCCATTTCCTTAAAGACTGAAGAAAAAGAATCAGGATAAGCAGTTTTCCAAATTCATTGAAATATTTAGAAAATTGCATATTTACATTCCTTTTACAGATGCATTGCAACAGATGTCGAGCTACGCGAAATTTCTTAAGGAAATTTTATCAAACAAAAGGAAGTTAGAGGATAAGGAAACAGTGATGCTAATGGAGGAGTGCAGCGCCATTCTCCAAAAGAAGCTACCTCCGAAACTCAAAGATCCAGGGAGTTTTACTATTCCTTGCATTATAGGAGATATTACTTTTGATCATGTTTTATGTGATTTAGGTGCTAGCATCAATTTAATGCCTTTTTCTGTTTTCAGAAGATTAGGCATTGGTGAAGTGAAGATAACGACCATGTCGTTGCAACTTGCAGATAGGTCCATAAAACATCCACGGGGTATAGTTGAAGATGTGTTGGTGAAGGTGGACAAGATTATCTTTCCGGCAGATTTTGTCGTATTGGACATGGAGGGGGATAACGAAATACCTCTTATTTTGGGCCGACCATTTCTAGCCACAGGAAGAGCACTTATAGATGTGCAAGAAGGAAAGTTATTGTTGAGGGTTCAGGATGAAATAGTAACATTCAATGTGTTTGAGGCTATGAAGTTTCCATCCGAGACGGATTCATGCTTTAGTGTTGATGTGGTGGATAAACTAGTAGCGGAGACCATTGAAGAGAATATTCCATAACTACCTCTAGAAGCATGTATTGCACAATCAAGAACAGTAGAGGTAGAGGAATCAGCAAAGAATGAATGTGCTAGATTGTAGGAAGCACTTCAGCCGATTGATGTGAACCAAGATCTTGAATTTGAGGAATTTGATTTTGATAAAGAGAAGGCAAAGGAAAGAAATGAGGAAACTCCACAACTTGAATTGAAACCCTTACCTTCCCACCTCAAATACATGTATCATAGGGAATCGAAAACATTCCCAGTAATCATCATTTCAAAGTTGAGCAACTTGGAAGAAGGGCGATTGATTCGGGTTTTGAGAGAACATTGATCAACAATTGGATGGACTATTTCAGATATTAGAGGCATATCTCTATCTTTTTGCATGCATAAGATACTCATGGAGGATGATATCAAGCCTAGAGTTCAACCGCAATGAAGATTGAATCCTTCAATAAAGGAAGTGGTGAGAAAGGAGGTGGTGAAACTTCTAGATGTAGGAATAATTTATCCCATTTTTTATAGTCCATGGGTGAGTCCGGTGCAAGTGGTTCCGAAGAAGGGAGCTATCATAGCGGTAAAGAATGAGAGCAATGAATTGATACCAACTAGGACGGTCATAGGCTGAAGAGTGTGCATTGATTACCGGAAATTAAATGAAGCGACAAGAAAGGATCATTTCCCCCTCCCTTTCATTGATCATAGTTAGAGAGATTGGCCGAGCATGCCTACTACTGTTTTTTGGATGGTTATTCATGGTACAATCAGATTGCTATCGCTTCTGAGGACCAAGAGAAGATGACCTTCACTTATCCATATGGAACCTTTGCTTATTGAAGGATGCCCTTTAGGTTATGCAATGCACTAACCACATTTCAGAGATGCATGATGTCGACCTTTGGTGATATGGTGGAGAGGTTTATAGAAGTCTTCATGGATGACTTCTCTATTTTTGGTTCGTCCTTCGATCATTCTTTATCTAATCTTTCGTTTGTTTTGCAGCGATGTCAGGAGACGAACTTGGTGCTCAATTGGGAGAAGTGCCACTTCATGGTTCAGGAAGGGATAGTGCTTGGTCATAGAATCTCTAAAGACGGAATAGAAGTGGATCGAGCAAAGACGGACGTGATTGAGAAGCTACCACCACCTTCAAATGTTAAAGCAGTTCGAAGTTTCTTGGGGCATGCGAGGTTTTATAGACGATTCATCAAGGATTTTTCTAAGATTTCTAAACCCCTTTGCAATTTATTGATTTAAGATGTTGCTTTTGATTTTAATGATGAATGCATGCATGCTTTTCAAACTCTAAAGAAATTATTTGTATCTGCACCTATTATTGCAATCCCTGATTGGGGACTACCATTTGAATTGATGTGTGATGCTAGTGATTTTGCTTTAGGAGTAGTGTTAGGACAGCGGAAAAACAAAGTGTTGCATGTAATTCAATATGCTAGCAAAACACTTACTGATGCACAATTGAATTACACCACCATTGAAAAAGAATTGTTGGCTGTGGTTTTTGCTTTTGATAAATTTCGTTTATATTTGTTAGGTGCCAAGGTGATAGTCTACACGGACCATTCAGCACTCAAACACCTAATGGCAAAGCAATAAGTGAAACCTCGACTGATAAGATAGATCCTATTGCTACAAGAGTTTGAATTGGGGATACGAGATAAGAAAGGGTCGAAAAATGTGGTAGCGGACCACTTGTCAAGGATTGAGCAACCAATTCAGGGAAATGAAGAAGAAACCTAAATCAGAGAAACTTTCCCAGATGAGAAATTGATGAGAGTGGAGGAAGCACTGTGGTATGCAGATTTTGCAAACTACTTGTCAGTGAGAGTGCTCCCTATTGGCATAACCTTCCAACAAAAGAGGAAGTTTTTCTCAGATTTGAAATAATATTTCTGGGAAGAACCATTCCTTTATAGACACTATGCTGATCAGATGATACATAGGTGTGTGTCAAAAGAGGAAATGGAAAGTATTCTAAGGCATTGTCATGAGAGGGAAGTAGGTGGTCATTTTGAAGGAGCTAGGACAGCAGCCAAGGTTCTTCAATCTGGGTTTTACTGGCCAACCCTTTTTAAGGATTCTTTCCAAATGGTTCAAGAATGCGACTAATGTCAATGGAGTGATAATATTTCAAGGAGGGATGAGATGCCATTGAACAACATCCTTGTAGTTGAGCTGTTTGATGTGTGGGGAGTTGACTTCATAGGGCCCTTCCCAAATTATTTTGGGAACACATACATTTTGGTAGCAGTGGATTACATATCAAAGTGGGTAGAAGCAGTTGCATTGCCGTCTAATGATGCCAGGGTAGTGATTAATTTTGTGAGAAAGAATATTTTCTCAAGATTTGGAGTACCAAGGGCAATCATTAGTGATGGAGGATCGCATTTTTGCAATAGGCAATTTGATGCGCTGTTGGGAAAGTATGGGGTAAAACATAGAGTTGCAACACCTTACCATCCATAGACCAGCGGGCAAGTAGAACTGTCAAACAGAGAACTGAAGGGAATTTTAGAAAAGACAGTAAATGCATCTAGGAAAGATTGGTCACGAAAATTAGATGATTCATTATGGGCATATCGAACTGCATTTAAGACTTCGATTGGAATGTCTCCACTCAGGATGGTTTATGGGAAGGCATGTCACTTGCCGGTAGAACTTGAGCATAAGGCCTATTGGGCAGTAAAGCAGCTTAACATGGATTTACGAGCTGTTGGGGAAGAAAGGATGCTGACTTTGAATGAGCTCGATGAGTTCCGTCAAGAAGCTTATGAGAATGCTAGAATGTACAAGGAAAAGACCAAGAAGTGGCATGACAAGCATATTCGGAAGAAGCACTTTGAAGTGGGTCAGAAAGTGTTATTGTTTAACTCTAGACTTAGGCTTTTTCCAGGAAAACTTAGGTCAAGATAGTCCGGACCCTTCATAGTTACAAGAGTCTACCCATTTGGAGCAGTGGAAGTGTCACATGAAGAAAAAGGCACATTTAAGGTCAATGGCCAGAGGTTGAAGCCATACATCGACGGAGTGATGAGTTGCAAGTCAATTCCTCTCCGACTCGACATTCCAACATGAGAACTTAAAAGAGTGAAGCTTTCCGACTATAAACAAGCGCTACTTGGGAGGCAACCCAAGTGTTTTCAGTGGTTGTGGTTGTGGTTATTTTTAATTTTTTAGTTTTCCTATAATTTTAGATGAAGTCTAATTTGTGTGTTTTTAGGTGTTTCAGGTGAGTTATCAAATCAAGGAAAAAAACGGAATTATCCAGTTTTCACCATGGCGAAACACATTTGTGAAAAATTGGAATTCAAAAAGTCCCAGACTTTGCCACGGTGGTGCGTCTCTGTAATTTTTCTCCGCGACGAAGAAAGTTGAGCAAAATTTACAAAGGGAAATTTCGTCGCGGCAAAGAAAGTTCTTCACCGGGGCAAGCAGCTACTGTAATTTTTCACCACGGCGAAGAATTTGTCTTTGCCGTGGCATCGACTAGGTTTTTAAAAACCCTAAATTCGATCTGATGAACTTCGCCGCGGTGAAGTCTGCTTTATATAAATGCCCACTTTATTTTCTTCATTTTGCACGCCACCCTTCAAACACATTTGAGAGGAAATTTTTTTCACTTTCAATCTTGATCCTTTCCAGTGAATTTCCATCACCTTTTCTAACTCCTAAACCATCCCAAACACAAACACAACTCGATCTAACCAAGATCTTTGCGAAAAATTGAAAGAAATTTTGAGTTCAAGAAATTGGGGGTTTTTGTAATCTAGGTGATTTTTGGCTAAATTGGTGGCGAATACTCCATTTTTTTGGTAAGATTTCAGGTTCCCTAAGCTTTTTATCGAATTTTTTCATGTTTAGATTTGTGGATCTGAAAATATTGATTATGGTTGAGTTATGGACTTTGGTGATTTTGTGCGTTAATTTTGTGTTGGAGGAAGTGTTGATTTTGCATTGTGTGATATTAAGGAGTGTGGATTTTGATTTTTGGAGTATTGGGTTGATTGCAAAAAATTCATAGTTTGGGGGTCATTTTGCAGTTTTTGGAAGTTGTGGTGCTTGTGCAGGATTGAGTGTGGTTGTTTGTAGGGTGTTTAATTGAATTTGCGAGTTTAAATTGTTGTGAAAAAAAATGCCGGTCAAAGTACCATCCGAAGGTAAAGGAAAGGGGAAGAAAGTGGACAATCAGTTTATAAGTGACAACGCCTAGAAACGCTATAAAGGGGCAGCCCAAAGGAAAGATAAAGGATTTATCCCCGAGCGTGGATTGAACACTAACCACGCTGATGAATGGAGTAAAGGGAGACTTTAGGGGTTGTTTATGAGTCAACCCAAGCATGCGGCCGTAGAACCGATTGTGAGAGAGTTCTATGCCAACCTCATTGAGTGTAATGAGGGGGTTGTCTATGTGAGGGGGATTGATGTACCTTTTGATGTTACGGAGATCAATAAATTCTTTTAGTTACCTAAAATCTCCCGTGATGAGCATACTGAGTGGAAGTCGAAACTATTTGATGATGATGTAATACTTCCGGTCTTAACAAAACTGGGTACCACTTAGGAGGTTTCGAAGAAAGGAAAGAAGTCTATCAAGGGAACAAATCTAACTCCGATGGCTCAGTTGTGGCAATATTTTGTGAGTGTGAGGATGATTTCGGAGACGCATTATAGCACGGTAACTTATGAAAAGACATTGCTTCTCTATTCCATTGCCATAGGGAAAAAAATTGATGTGGGGAACATTATTCTGAATAGTATCAAGAATGCAGCTCAACCAGGGCGAGGCAGTTTCCCGTTCCCACATCTCATTATAGCATTGTGCCTTAAAGCAGGAGTCGAGAAGTCTGATGATGAACCACTGATCCATGCAGCCCCAATCCTCGACTCACACTATTATCACAAGCACCTTGAATGTACAGACGATGAGCAACCTAGCGTCGGGACAAAACGACAGAGAACCACATAGGGAGCTACCACATCATCCAGTTCCACAGCCACTATGAAGGAAATGGTGCAGTAGATGATAGGTCAGATGAGACATATGACAAAACGTCAGGAATGGCTGGCAGAGCAGACTCGGATAATGTTTGACATGCAGAAGAGTAGCTTCAACAAGCTAAATGTTGATACTGCGGCTTTCCAATGGGCTGACTGGGATTCAGATGAGTGGATTGGCTCCACATTAGAAGAGGACGACGCCGAGGGAGACGAGGAGGCTGACGAATGAGCCGAAACACTTGTTTTGTATTTTGTTTTTGTTTGTTTTTATTTTGGTTTATTGTTGGGTATTGTGGAACTTTGAACTGATTTTTGATTTGTTTGTGGTTTGTTTTTGGATTGTTTTTCGTTTAGTTTAAATTTGTGTTGAACTTTTTAGTTAAAAAGACGAGATTAGGGTTGTAATATTTTCATATTAGTTCGTGAAATTTTTTCTAACACAGTGGACACCACAGTTTTCAATTGTTTTATAGATTTTGATGATGAAAAAGTCAAGGACCGGGTGTGCACACTGTTAAGCAACACTTCAGCTTCACGGATTAATTAGGGAACTATCTTGTACTTTTACAGATTTTGTTTTTCTATTCCTAATTTGTGCATAATGTGACATTGGGGACAATGTCATCTTTAGTTTGGGGGTAGAAAAAATTTGAAAATTTTTGAACTTTTTATTTTATTTTATGTCTATGTTTTGTTGTGTATGCCAATGATGAATCGTATAAATCAATGATGAGATTAGGGTTGTTGGGATTTTATTGTTGAAAAATGTTAAGCATTGCTTCAAGTTTTTGTTTATTGACTGGATTTTGATTAAGGTTTGTTGAGTGGTTCAACCACCATTTTCATTTATTTTGGCATGCTTACATTCATTTTATGTGGTTAGGTAAAGTTTGATAATGTTGGTGGACTCTAGAACCTAGTAGAGAAGTGCTTGAGGCGAAATTCTAGGAATAGACATTGTTTAGGAAATGATTTATTCATTTTTCGGAACGTTTGATCTTTTCTAGTCAACCCATGAATGAATTGTCCCTAGTCACCCACTTGAGCCTTATGAGATTATCATTGCGTTTTATTTTCTTGCAAACCGAAAATTTCCCAATCCAACTACCCTAAACACATAATCATACCCTTTAGGAGAATGTTGGACTTAATGCAAACACAAGGAACGAAGAGTTGTATGAATGAACTAAAAGAATAGTTTGGGGCTTGTGAGATGAGCAAAAAGAATAAGAGAGTAGTTAACCTCAATTTGAATTATTTTTATCATGATTAAAAAAAAAAAAAAAAATATCTTGAGAACTGCATTGCAGAAGCAAAAATAAGAATTTTGCATGGTTGAGGGTTGTTAATTGGTTGACATATAGAGTGATGGTTAAGAAAGGAAGTGGGAGTTTGACTAAGTCTTAGTGTTTGCTTTAAGGAAACCAAATTCTTTTGTTTGTTTATCTTTTCCCTTTCCTTTGGAGCCCACTACCTGAGCCTAACGTTATAAGCTTACAAAGACCTTTTGATTCTTAGCAATGTCTAATCCTCATTAGTGGAGAATAGTTCTATATTTAGGCTTATGGAGTCTGCCACCATTTGATAAACTTTGCGTTTCTGCATAAAATAATTCGAGAAGTTGAAAGGTGGATTGAAGTGGGGATTACCTACTTGGGGGACCAATAGAGAAAGATAGTCGATGTTACTTATAACTTCTTGGAGTGTTAAACATTTTTCTAGTAATAATTTTGCAACAACCTTTGAGATTTGTATAAATTCTAGGCTCTTTGTGTGTTGAGCTGAATCTGATGTTTTTCTTTTTAATGTTTGTTAATTTTGCTATTTTGCATTTATTTGGGTGTTTGTTGTTTTTCTTTCATTTTGTTTTGTACTTGATGCTTGGGGACGAGCATGTCTTTAGTTTAGGGGTATTTGATAATTCAAGAATTATACTGTTTTTATTAGGATCTTAGGCTGGATTTTAGATACTCTTTAGTTCATTTATGCCTGAATTGCTACTTATTTCTTTACATTTGTGTTTTAGGCTAAAATGGACATTTTGAGCAAATAATGAGTGAATTGGAGTTTTTGGACTCAGAAGTAAGCGGATCTCAGAATTTGGGAGAGTTCTGAAGTAGAGTGAAGCACTATGAAGCTTGTTCCCATGGGAGAGCATCAAAGATCAAAGATTCAAGCAAAGAAGCAAGTAGAGGGCAATTTTGTAATTTCAGAATTCTTCATGGAGGTTCGCGGCGAAGTTTGTTCTTCGCCGCGGCGAAATGAGTCACGCACGAGAATCCAATTCACTTCGTCACCACGGCGAGATTTCTTCTTCGCCGCGGCAAAGTCTGCAGTTTTCAGTTTCTTTAAAACGCACAATTTCAATTTTAGGCAAAGTTTTAGGTTTTTGGGCGAGGTATAAAAGCGAAACTTTACCATTTTGAGAGGGAGTCGCGTTTTCCTTAGTCTAGAACAGCTTTTTCATCTTCTTAGTTTTAGATTGGATGAATTTGTGTTGAAATAGTGAGAAGATTGGGATGAATTCCGGTCGATTCTTCAATCAGGGGAGATCTCTTGTCTTTTCTCTTATTTTTATCATGTTGAACTTTATGTTTATCGTTTTTCTTGCTTATTGTATTGATTTAGCTATGAACTAACCCATTTTGGGTTAGGGTTTTGATGTAGTTCGGATTCTCATGGATTAAGCAATTGATTTTTATTATTTTCATATGCTATTGCAATGATTGTGGGGTTATTCTGTTTTTAATGCTTTTAATTGATGAACATGATGAGATTGAGAAATGATTCATGTTAAGCTTCCTGGGTAATCACTATTGTAGTATTAAATGCAAGAGATAGATTTAAGAATCAATGAAATCAATCTAGGATTCTAGGGGCTTAATAAACTTAGAACTATTAATCTTCAAATTGTTGGGTGCGGAAGTTTAATAGGGAAAAGTAGGAAAACATAGCCTGAGAAGGTATGTTTACAATTTAGAGAATTCGATTTACAATCAATGCATGTGAATATGGAAATAGCATAATCTGTAGGTTTAATCCATAGAGTCCGAATGAAATCAAAACCCTACCCGTTGTTTTAAACTGATATTACCTTGTTTTTAATCTTGCTTTCATAATTTAGCTTTGAATATTTAGAAATTTTGTTTTAGTTTTAAGTTTAATTTTCTCCCGTTAATCCAAACAACTCGATTGCTCCAACTTGAAAACAGTAGAAAACTTAGTGCTTAGCAACCAATCCTCATGGAAACGATACTCACACATCACTTTATTACTTTGTCCGACTAGAGTACTTGCTATTTATGCATGTTGTAGTAACAACGCATCAACCCACCAAAGGATTCCATATGGATGGTAACCTCAGTGTCTATGGAACAAATCCTCTAACGAATGGTGGTGCATGTGATCCTTAGACTTGAGATCACCAGAGCGCCTTGTGCACCGATTGGTGCAGTTTGACACTAGCCTAATGCAGTTCTATTCAGAGCTGTCAATACGGTGGTGATTGGCTGCATCAAGGAGTGTATCAAGACTATGGTGGATTGACAGAGGATTCATTACTCCCGGGTATGGGAGAAGTTATCTCACGGCGCAGTTCAGTATATGGAAATGACACTAAAACTGTGGCCACAATGGGGTTGAGTTGTTGCTCTATTCGGATTATAATACAGGTCATTGGTCCAGAAACTAAATACATAATATCGAGAGTAACCAAAGGTTGACACTATTTCTATGCCTTCGTCTCGTCTCGATAATGGATGATGAAAAGATCGAATTGTACGGTAACCATACCATTGATAGGTAGCTACTTTGCTGAATCTGAATCTATCGGGTGGCCATGATGCCTTGCTAGGGGCCAATCTTGGTCTGTGTATTAGTGAGATGATTAAATGGTGTTAATCGCGATACTATACACTGCCGGTATGATGAGGAGCCTATGGGTCACACGCATAGAAGATAATTTAAGACTAAGGAAGAAAGAAGGGCGTTTTCGTCTTTTTGGGCGAAAGGGTATTTTGGTAATTTCACAGTGCAATTAAATTTGCTGAGGTCGCAGCCATTATTTAATTTATTAGAAAAATTAAATGAGTGAAATTACGTTTAAATATATGTTCGCATATATTTAATTAAATCATCATTATTGTTAAATGTTAATATATAGATTAAATATATATTAATTAATTTTAATTGAGATAATGATGAAATAAAAATAAATATCTAATTGGGAGTGTTTGGTAACATTGGGTGTTTGGGTTGGAGCTCAAGGCTATTCCATATGGGAATAGGGCATTAAAGTTTTACTACAAAAGAAAAAAATTATTTGTAAAAAATACAAGTGATTTCATTTAGTTTATTTTTTTTTAAATGGCAAAAACACAACAGCCCTTTAAACACTCTCCCACGGCAGAATTTGTTTTTGCCTAAAATCAATTTCATTGATTTTTCTTCTTGATCTTAAAGCTAAGGAGGATCTAGCAAATCCCTCCTTAGTTCTTTGTGATTATCTTCGTGTGGACTACGTAGGTTCGATCCTACACTTGGGCTAGTAGCAAAACATTCATTGACAAATTTGGAGGAGCCTCCAAACGTGTGTATGTTTTTCTAAACTCATGATTAATTTCTGCAGATTTCTATTTTAACATAAACTGTAAAATTGTACCTTTGATCTTGGCTCAATGGGAACAATCCTTGTTATTATGATTTTGTTTTCCGCTGCGTCTATGGCCGTTTCCTAACATAGCATGCATGCCAATGGTGTATGTTAATACACGATCTTTAGTAAAGATAGTAAAATGGTGAGACGTAATAACAAAAACCCTCACAAATGATATTAAGTCAAACCTAAATAACCCGATGCCTTCCATCATCATGAATTTAACCAAACCACTATTCATTGTTACCTTCTTCACATCAGCAAAGATTATGCTTCTACTATGGGAGGTTGAAACATCATTAGAGTTTTCCTTAATGGTGATGGATCTGAGTTAACTAGGTGTGCTTTGTTTGTTCGCCTTAGCTGAAGGAACCATGTTGTGGCAAGCGCAAAATAATAATAATAAAAAAAAAATTCTTGCCATGGCACGATCCCATTTACCCAAGATCATGATTTCGACATGATAATCAACATAAATTAAATCATACAACCATACAAGGTTTGATTTAATACCTTCATTGGCGGCTCCTTCTCTGGATGTCTCCCATTAATCGTTATCAACCTAATGCAGGATTGAGTACGTCGGTATCCACATGAAGGCAGGCTCAGGATCACCCTAAGATTAATTGCTAAACCAATCTTAGTGCTTAAGGAAGGGAGGCGAAAATTAAGAGAATAAAATTCTCTTGGTGGCTAGGGTTTGGACGTGAGCTTTTAGGAGAGGGAGAAAAATTAATTTAATTTTTTTAAAAGATTTCTCTCAAAAAATCTCTCTTTAATTAAAATCTATTGCCCCTTTATATAGGCAACCCCAAACTAGAATCCTACAAAGATTATGAATCCTTGATTTCCAATTTGGCTTGGATTGAAATCTTTTAATTCCAATTTGAATGGGATTGCAATCCTTTATATTAGGGATAAGAATATCTCTTAAGATATTCTCCTAAATATAAATTTTAATTAAATAAATATTCTAATTAAATAAATATTTCTTTTTATTTAATCCATAAATATATATCATATTTAATTTTGGATTTTAATATATTTAATTTAAATTAAAAATATTCCTTCATATTAATTAAAATTAAAAAGACTCTAGTTTTGCCAAAATTCCTCCAATATAAATATTGAATAATGGCGCCAACCCTAGAAAAATTACCAAAGTGCCCTTTTTGCCCATAATGACGAAAATGCCCCTAGACTCCCAAATTACCAAAATATCCTTTTCAGCCCAAGGACAAAATTGTCCTTCCATTTCCATTCTCACTTAAGTACCTTCTATGTGTGTGACCCGAAGGCTCTCTACTTTGTCGGCGGTGTCTTGATAACTAATTAGGTATCAGCCAATTAGTGTTTTCGTACACCAATCAAGATTGACCTCTAGCAAGGCATCATGATTCCTTGGTAAGCAGAGATTCAGCGATCAAGCTTTCCTTGTCTATGGTATGGTTGTTGTGCAATTTGATCAATTTGATCATCTTATATCTCATCAAGGTTTGAGCTATAGAAGCAGTATCTACCTCAAACTATTACCTTGACATGTTCTATATTCAGTTCTTGAATATGATGACTATATGAGATTGGATTCGAGCACCAACTCAATTCTGCCGTGGCGATGACTTTGCAGTCATAGTTTTTTAACCAAATATCTTGCCGAGATAAGGTCTTTTGTAACTAGGAGTGATGAATCCTTTGTTGATCCACCATAGCCATAGATAGTGTACTTCCCAATGTAACCAATCACCACCATTATGGTAATCCCAAAGAGAGACAATGTTAGGTTGGTGTCAAATCACATTGATCTTTACACGTAGTGCTGTAGTGATCTCAAGTCGAAGGACCACATGCACCACCATCCGTAAGAGGATATATTCCATAGACACTAGGTTACCATCTTGTCTAGAATCCTTTGATAGGTCAGTCTAGTGGACGTGCACAAGCAAGCACCCATGTGTTGCGTCAAGTTGATGCTCACAACCTCTACATGTGAGACCTATCACTATCTTTTGATAGGGTCGTTCAACGCGATGATAGTCTCTCTGTATAATATGTGTCCTAGGTCGGATTTATACTATGACTATGGACGATTTAAGAAGGGCCACCATTTGTGCTCATAGGTTTCTCACAATTAAGATTTATGACACTTAATACCCTCGTCACTGGTTTCAACCTTTATAAGGACATATACTATTTTCTTTACACAGTAAATAGATATTGTAGTATATTGCTTATAAAGAAGCATTTTCCTTTTATTCATATAAAATATGGGTTTACAAGAGCTACATGTTGGCTCTAATGCACCTACTCTAACAATCTCGCACTTGCACTATAGCCAATCATTTATTCGTTAGATCCCAAATGATGATACATGCTTATCATGCTTCTGTTGCGATAGAGCTTTCGTTAGTGGGTCAGTGATGTTATCGTTAGCAGGTACTCTGTCAATTTGCATGTCATGTCTCTCTACTATTTCTCTGATGAGATGCTATTGTTGGAGTATGTGCTTGGATCTTTGGTGAGATCGTGGTTCTTTAGCCTAAGCTATAGCACCATTGTTGTCGTAGTAAAGCACTACTGGATCAACAATGCTTGAAACCACTTCTATTTTTGCCATAAACTTCTTGATCCAAACAACCTCTTTGGCTGCATTACCCAATGTGATGTACTCGGCTTCCGTTGTAGAATCTGCTACAATGCTTTGTTTTGAACTTTTCTAGCTTACTGCAGCCCCATTAAGATAGAAAACATAACCTGACTGTGATCGATAGTCATCCTTGTCAGTTTGAAAACTAGCATCACTGTATCCTCTTAAAGTGAGATCATCTTATCCTCCATAAATCAAGAACATATCCTTAGTCCTCTTTAGGTACTTAAGAATGTTATTGACTACTATCCAGTGTTTTTCACCTACATCCGATTGATATTTACTACAATTGCTCAAGGCATATAAGACATCAATCCTAGTACAAAGCATGGTGTACATGATGGATCCTATTGCCGAAGCGTAAGAAATACCACCCAACTTATCTCTCTCCTCCTATGTTTTAGGACACATATCCTTAGAGAGATACACACCATGTGACATTAGAAGATAACCTTTCTATGAATCTTCCGTATTGAATCTTTTTCAGTACTTTGTCAATGTATGTACTTTGACTTAGGCCCAACAACCTACGAGATCTATCACGATAGATCTTTATACCGAGGATGTAGGTTGCTTCCCCTAAGTCTTTCATGAAGAAGTGTTGAGTGTTGGAAATGCAGATTTATTTAATGATTTGGAGGTGAAACTGTAAGGAATTTAAGGTTTAATGTATGATTTATGATGTGATTTCTTGCATGTTTCATTATCTTCCGGAATCACAAGTGTTGTGTGTTTTTCAGGTATTCAGGTGCAAAAGAATAGATTATCCATGCTTGTGTTGGTGTTCGAACATCCTAAACTCATTCTAGTGCAAATAAATCAAGGTGAGAAGTAAAAGTGTGAAATTTTGACTTTGCGCTGTGGCTCAATTAAACTAAGCCGCGACATAAATGCGCTAGGGCGTAATTAAACTAAGCCACGGCGTAAATGTGCTGGGGCTCAATTCAAACGAGTTGGGGCGCAATTATGGTTCCAGGTGTTGTTGTTTCTTTTCCTTTATGTTGTATTTTGTTTTCTAGGGATTTGATGTAATTTAATTGAAGGCTTGTGTTTTATTGTTAATATATTTGTTTGATCCATTCTATTATGTTCTAGATTCATTCATTGCATTTAATTCAATCTTTAGTTAATATTAGAGCCTGATCAACCTTGATGTTAGTTAATTGATTGTATGAGACAAGATTGTGTGTGGAATGACTGATTTGTAGCCCTGCTCGGGTATAGATTAGTTATTTTCTTTAAGATTGTCTTGTGCTTAATGGGTTTTCGTTATTAGACTAGGCTATATACCACTAGCTAGTTTAGTTGATGCAAACACTAGGTTATTCCGAATGGCCATGGTAATACCTTAGAATCGAAAGACGTCATGCCCATCTTGATTAGCTCTATGAATGGATGATTTGAGTCTATGCAAATTGGTTCCTTCGTTGTTTAGACTAGGCTACGCGCCACTAGCTAGTTTGAATGATGAAAGTACTAGGTTGAACCCGATGATGTACAAACCCTAGAATGGAGGGGGCAGAACGATAGTTCGATGATGAACACATAGCCTGATAATTCTGATGGAGTTAAAGCCCTAGGATTCTTTGTATATAGTTAGATCTAGATTTACTTTAATGTTGTTTATATGTTTTCTTTATTTCAATTCTTGTTACTTTCATCAAGGCATAGTTTCTAGGATCACAACAACATCTCCAGTCTCTATGGGATCGACCCTTACTTGTGGACTATGATGCGATTGCGACTCGTGCACTTGCGAACGATTAAACTTTGTATGTCTGTCAAGTTTTTGGCGCCGTTGCCGAGGACTATTAAGTTGCTCTGTGATTTCTAGTGACTTTGCCTTGATTTATGTTGCTTTTGTGCGTTTAATTTTTGCTTGTTTAATTTTTGTTTTATGCATGTTGATGTTTTATTTCTTTTTGGTATGTTTTGTTTATCTTTTTGCTATTTTTGTTTAATTAATGTTTCCTATTTTCATTTACCATTCTGTTTCTTATCATTGTTTATTTGCTTTTATTTTGTTTTCAGTTTGAATAAACTTTATTTACTTTTATGTTGATTTCATTTTTCTTATTTGTGTGTTTTTTTTAATTTCCGCAAACTTTTTGATGACTAACCGACAACATGGATTCTATTCCAAGACACCATGTGTTCTTTCTTTTGTGTAGGTAGATTTCAAGTTGACTATGGGATGCACATTTAAATGGAGTTACTTCCGATGCTTTACGACTACTTTGTCTTGATGGCTACATTGGAGACAATGTAGGAATTTGGTTGGGGGTGGGAAAGTATGAAATTTATGTTTATGAATTCATGTTCATGCATGCCTATAATTTTTTTGTGAGTTTGTGGAATCTTTGTATTTCCTAGATGATGCCAAATGTCTATGAGATAACATGATTGCATGACATGTAGTGAATAGGAGAGGTCAATTTTTACCCTAGTCGAAGAACTATTCTGGATGTTGGTTTTGTTGTAGTTTGAAACTCTCGGGTATGTGATCTGTTTGGTTAGTTGATTCTAGCATTTAGGGATGTTTTGTGTGTAATCTTCCTGCGTTTTTGTGAGGTCCCTAAAATTGTAGAACCTATTTGATGATCACTTGAGGTGAAATCCTAGACGACGCATGATTAAAGAAATGACTTAGGCCATCTTTGGACTGTTTGTGCCTTTCAAGCCAACCTTATATGTTATTATCCGTAGTCACCTCGTTGAGCCTTATTGTATATATTTAGCCTTGATTTTCTTTCTTTTAACCTGCAATAACCTACCCACTTTAACTCTTAGACAAATTTTCTACCTTTGATATTCTTTTAAGAGGATTTAATCTAAATTGATGAAAGTGAAATGTGTGAGGTTTTGAGCTTTGTTATAAAATCTTGTGAAGATGTGTGAAAGAACTAGTTCAGGGTTGTTGTGTGAAAAAAAAAAAAAAAAATTGGTGATATCATTGCTTCCTAAGTTATGTATGTGTGAAAAAATATATATATGAATATAAAAAAAAAAAAAAAACAATAAGGAAGCATGAAAAGGGTACAAATTCAATTGTGGTTGGGGAGAGGGATGCAAAATAAAAAAAAAAAAGGGTTTCGAGTTTAAGTGAGTAAGTTGTTTTGAGCGATTGTATTCTTTGAATTGTAAAATTATTCCTCTTAATTGCTTGAATCCCTTACATTCTTTCATACCCAATACCCTAGCCTAACGTTATAAGCTTAATGAAGCCCTAATGATCTAAAGCTGTGCATTTGTTCTACATTAGTGGAGAGTGATCTGAAAAGTAGGCATCTGGAGTTGTGTTTTCAAAGTTTTCATTTTTATGGGATCCAAAAAAAAATTTCTCTTTGAAAGTTACATATAAAACCTTCTCTAGGGCTAGGATTGATGGTTTGTGGTATGGTTGTGTGGTTGAAAGTGGAGAATGAAGATGAAACTGATGTTTAGGGTGTTCTTAGATGGATAATTATTGCTTATTCTTTTTGCTATATGTGTACGCTTTGTATGAGACACATTCATTGCTTAATCTAGGAAATGTTTATTTTGTATATGTGTGTTAGGACTTGTAGGACGTTTGTGGCTAACATCGTTGAAAACCCCCACAAGACTATAACTCGTCCACTAAGGGGACCTAGGTGTTTAAAGGCTTATTGCATATGCTAAATGCAATCATGTCAACCTATGGAAATGGTTTAGTTAGGATAGTTTAGTTAGGTTAGATTTTATTTTTATATCACTTTCATTGCTAGGGACTAGCAATAAGCTGGTTGGGGTTTGCGTTGAGTGTTGGAAATGCATATTTATTTAGTGATTTGGGGGTGAAACCGTAAGGAATTTAAGGTTTAATGTATGATTTATGATGTGATTTTTTGCATGTTTCGTTATCTTTCGGAATCAAGGGTGTTCTGTGTTTTTCAGGTATTCAGGTGCAAAAGAATGGATTATTCGTGCTTGTGTTGGTGTTCAGACATCTTGGACTCGTTTGAGTGTGGATAAATCAAGGTAAGAAGTAAAAGTGTGAAATTCCGACTTTGCACTGTGGCTCAATTAAATTGAGTCGCGGCAGGGCGCAATTAAATTGAGCCGTGGCATAAACGCATTGGGGGTTGATAAGTGCTTGAAAATACACTTATACTTAGTGGTTTATAGGTATCGTTTGCGGGAAATAAGGATTAATTTGCATGAATTAACATAATTGTTTCATAAATGCCCTTTTTGGGATCACGGGTATTTTTCTTCTGTTTTTGGGGAATAAAGCTTAAAAATAATATTCGGATAGAGATGATGTTGGTGAGAGAATTTGTGGTGACTGGAAACAAACGGATCAAGAATCAGAGTTGAAACGAAGAAGTTATGGCGATTTGAAATTGAAGTGAAAATCCTGGAAAACTCTCCAGTTTTGAACATGCATCAGTAATTCAACAATAACTTGAGCTGTAGATTTTGGATTGATATGATTCTTGTACCGTTGGAAATCTGATTCAAAGGGCTACAATTCATATCTTTACCACTTGGCAAGATTCGAATGTTATCATGCTCAAAAACCACCGTCTTTTCGAGATTGCATGTTCTGAGGCAGAATCAACTGTGCCTAGGCACAGTGCCATGGCACAACTGCGATTCTGGAATTTTCTACATTAAATTTTTGACGTGTATTTCCTATTTTAAGAGTTCTAAAGTGATTAGGATAGTGGGAATCATAACCCTAAAACCCTGGGAGTATAAATATAAGTCTTTAGCTGATTTTTGGGGATCTTTGTAGAGAACAAAAGTACTCAATAATGTAGAGATTAAGAGAGATTGAAAGAGGCTTGGACAGAAGAATTGGGGAAGATCATCATCAACTCCATTGTTCTACCCAAGATTTCCTAAGTTTTTCTTATCTATTGTTATTATTTTGTTATTCCTTAATATGATTATGTTTTTATTCTTCTCCATGAGTAACTAATTCTTTTGTGATTGAGGGTGATTTCGAAGCCCTAGACATGTCTTGAAATTAATAAAATCTGCATTTATTTATCTTTTGATCCCTCTTGGTTATATGATTATTTTCCTGTGAATAGGGTTTAGATAGATTGTCTTAATTGTTTAAGTGCGTAATTAAATAGTTATGATTAATTTATTAATGTCAATTTAGGTTGTTTAGTACAAAATCGCTTTATTAACCTAAATAACTAGTGATAAAGTGTATGCCTGCATACATGGGGGGTAATCACTCAGGATAACTAAAACGATGCGTGCCAAACTGTGAGGGATTTCAGTTCTTAACACCCAATACTATTTAAATATTTAACATTCGCCACCTTCAAACCTTACAATGTCTAAAATTTTTTTTAGCCGCCATAATTATGCACAACCCTAGGTATAGTTGGTGAAATTAAAAACCATAGTTGGCGAAATTAAAAACCATAGTTGGCATGTGCCTAGTGTCAACCATCTAACTCACTCTAAAGAATGCAAATGGTTTAAAAGGGTTTATTTTATTTACAACCTTGTAAGATCCATTAATATTAAACTCATTTACTTTGTTCAAAAGTATTAAAACACCCCTGTAATTTAGTGATATATTAGAGTTCCATCAAATTTCAATTTCAAAATCAGTTTTACCACAGGGTAGGTTTTGGTTCCAAAAAATAGGAACCGATACTGTGCAGTTCCAGTTCCTGATCTTGTAGGGAGTAACCGAGAACTGATACTTAAATGAAATTTCGTGAAACTATGGGGGCTTTTATGATATTTTATGCTTCAAATAAAATAAAAAAAATTGCGATTGGGACATATACGAATTTAGGGTTCTCACTCAGGTTAAAGAAAATTGAAAAATCTCACTTTCTCTCTATTCTCTTTATTTGGGTGTTGCTTTGGAGAATCTGATATTTGTTTCTGCATTATATGTTGATTTCTAAAAATGGGTTGTTGCTATTTTCGTTTTTGTGCATATGGTTAGTAAGAAATTGGTTGTTCAGCTAATTCTTTAGTTGTTTATGCAAAAATTAGTGGATGGCATTTTTTTTTTTTGGTTTTGCTTTCTTCTTGATTTCTTTGTTTAAAGTGATGTTATTTGAGAACTTTGTATAAATTCTGCTTTGTTCTATTGTGTATGCGTGCTCTTTTGTGAATGTATACCAATTTCAGTGTCATTGCAAGAGTAGGAGTTTTTAAGTTTGATATTTTGTTCGAGCATTTTGTATAAGTTCTTCTTGGTTATTTTTTACGTGTGCTCTTTCCAGTTTAGCATGAAGCATCCTTTCCCTGTACTTCTTCAATTTTAATAAAATTAGTCAAATATTATTTATAATTACGTATGGCTCTTACACGAATTGAATGATGGTGGAATTGTTTAATGTAATAATTTGTGGCTAGAAAGTTAGTTAAGCTGATGTTTTACTAATTGTACACTTATATGGCTTCGGCTGAGTGATTTGAAGGGTGTTGGATTGTGATTTATTGCTGGGAAATTGTTTCGGTATAATGCCTTATGGAATGTCGACCTTGTGAATGTTTTTGGCTGGAATAAATTGAGGATTATGGGTGGTAATTTTTGTGTGCTGGAAATGGTGTAGAATGGAGTGGGAAAGATTATGTTGAATTTGGCATTTTCGTTTTGATGGAGTCTTGCATATGTGCCGGAAGTATGTTTATTTGTGTTGTTAATTTATAAGCTAAAATACATTGAAAAGAGAGAAGTTAAATTTTTGTTATGAATGCGGAATTGAAAGTGCCAAGTTTCATGCTTCTTTTTGTTTATTGCAGAATATTTAAGAATTGTGAAGGAAGATTTTTGTTATAATGTAGGATTATTTTATGAAAAATGCTATCCTTACAAAGACCCATACAAAGAGGGTTACAAAGTGACATCATCCAGAAAAAAAAAACGGAAAACGAGAGAGAGAAATCATGAAAATCAAAGGTGAGAATTGTTTTTGTATGTCCCCTTTATATGTGTCTTTGTAAAACTAGCATTGCTTTTATTTTATATACACACTATGAGGATTTTTGCACATGAATTATTTTATATACATACATTTCAAAAGGAATTTATTCCTTCTGAGCCTTTCTGTTATTAACTTATCATGTGATGTTATTGTGTAATGTAATTTTAATTTTGGGAGGATGAAACTTGATAGTTGATATGTTATTATGTTGTACTTGTGTTATTTAAAGTTTTAAAGTGTTATGTAATTTTAATCTAGGGAGGTTGAAATGGATATTGGAATAGTTGTAATTTTTGTAAAGTTTGTAGGGTGTATTTGTCATTTTTAAAAACTGTTAGGGGTGTAATTGTATTTTATGAGGGTTTATTTAACATTTTTTAAAAAGAGGGGGTAATTAATATTTTCCTGGGTACCCGAAACCGAAACCAGAACCTCCTATAACACAGATTCCAGTTCTGATTCCAATTCCAATTCCTTCAGAAAAAGGGCGGGTACCCAAAATCGCCTACCCCTACCTCTCGTCACTTACCAACTTAAAATAATTTCTCTACTTGATTTATGATAAAGTCTTATCGTCGGGGGTGTGACTAACAAAACTTGAAAGCTTTGAGAGCGGAGGAGAAGGAGTTACCAACTTAAATGAATTTCTCTACTTGATTTATGATAAAAGTCTTACTGTCAGGGGTGTGACTATCAAAACTTGAAACCTCTGAGGGGGATGAGGGCAGTGATAATAACTCTACAATTAAAGAACCTAGAAAATCATTACATTACAATACCTTTCACGTGGTGCT
Organism: Pistacia vera; assembly: GCF_008641045.1. Classification (NCBI taxonomy): domain Eukaryota; kingdom Viridiplantae; phylum Streptophyta; class Magnoliopsida; order Sapindales; family Anacardiaceae; genus Pistacia; species Pistacia vera. The sequence goes on along the minus strand of NW_022195034.1, from coordinate 279,802 downwards.
TCTCCCTTTTTAATTAAACCATTTGCTAATCCTTAATCTAATTAAAAGATAGCATCTCTCTTACTCGAATGTAAGAAACTCTATTTATAATTAAATAACCTTATTCCTTATTTTCCACAACGTGATAAGTGACATTTTGAAGTAATAGAATGCAAGATATATGGATTCATATCAAGCAATATATTACAAACTTTTACTGAAGTCATGACATGACAAGAGAGAGAACATCGCACAAAATTATCTTTTAATTTACTAACAGCAATCAGTGAAAAGAATAGTGTAACATCTTTCTAATTGTCTATACAGATCAAGTGTATCACAACACAATAACAAACAAAATTTTAGGTTGGAACATTGGAAACCAAAAATATGAGCCAAAAATTACAGGAACCCAATGGTGATATCTGATCATTGTTATTGTACCAAATAACCATCAAACAATATACTGAAGACTGGTTCAGGAAATAAATGAAAATTGGAGCTCACCTTGTGGAAAGATGATCACACTGCTACTAAAAGTCTGAGATTATAGTCTTGAACAAGAGTGGCAAAATTTTGAATGGGTCAGTGTAAATCTATGTAATTCAAACAAAATCCGCTGAGGTTTGTTTTTGCTGTTGGTCTTTAATGTCACAAATCTATGTAAAGCCACATCAATCTAACTGCCTGTCTTCTGGACTTTTTCCCCCATCCAAGTCTTTTGCATCTTCTCTTTCTGAGGGCGATGGGTTGGATCTCATCATGTATTTGCAAGTCCTGAAATACAATTCGTATAATCTAAGCGAACCAAAAAAAAAAAAAAAAAAAAAGAGGAGACTAGGGTTTCATTGATACTGCACAATGCAATCGAATACAAAAGAATAATTTAACCTAAATACAAATAGACTATATATAGGCTAAACAAAGAAAACTGAAAAAAATAAGGAAATAATGAAAANAAAAAAAAAAAAAAAAAAAAAAAAAAAGAGCATGATATACATTCGAAATCAGAAATAAAAAGAACAAAAAGATGGCCAATCTACAATATGGTTTTAAAATTATAATTGATATTCAATAGGAAATAGCAGAGCCGGATGCAATTGAAAAGATTGAATATCATGGTGTTACATTGGCAAAAACCTGCTACTGAACTGAACTTCAAAACTTCAGAAGTTATATAATAATCTTATATCACCTGTTCTACATTTCCAGGGCACACAGCTTACATAGATTCACATACTCTGGTTACAAAAGTTTTAAGAGGACCATGGGAACCTATGAAGCATAGGATTGAGAAGTGATTAATATAGGTAAAACTCTTCACAAGCGCATGCGAAGAACAGCTACAGCATCCCTAAACATAAGGTATGGATGGAAGATCCTACCAAGCATATCATATCCACAGGTTTATTCCGAGCTTGGATTGGTACATGGTGGATTTCAAGAAGACAAATACTTCTTTGGCTAAGCCTATAAAAGGTCGCAGATAGGGATTTTCTGTCTTACGTAATCAGATTTAAAAATAGGATCTGAGTGTGATAAATCAGAGTTTATTATATTAAACTTGACATTCAAAATAGAAAGAACTCTGCTCTTTGAACAGCCAGTATGGATATATATTTGTGAATACTTGTATGATAAATATCCTAGCAGAGGTTAGTGATAGACAAACATTACAAGTCAAGTGCCTCCGATTTTCTCATGATTTCACTTGACCATAATATAGGATCAGCATCCTTTGGTAACAAGTCCTGATGTCTGGTTTTCTCTTGCAGCCACTGCTCTGATTTATTGCACTCATCAATGACCTGAAAAGGAGAGAAGGCATAATACTAGATAGATTTACAAATCATCACCATCCCTGTAACAACCAACCAAGTACATGACAAGGATCTTACCGCATCTCTCATACTGGATGGAAGTGATCCTACAACCTTCCTGTAATCCAACGTACACTTCAGGAGATCCCTAGTAGCTTGTGCTCTGGCCTCTTCCTCTTTGTATCGATTTTCAATAGGATCAACAAACTATTAAAATTTTCAAATTAGTTAGTTATTTTGGTTAAGAATTTATCCAAGTGACTTCCCAAAGTTGTTCATAATCACCTTTTTAAGATCCTGTAGTTTTTCAATATAAACGTGTTCAGATTCATCAACTCCATCCTCATAAAGCCAGTTCTCAGTCTCTTGAAGATTTCTAGAGATTTCTTCCCTCTCTGCCTCGGAAGCAAAACTCTGGTATGTACTTAGAATCTGCTTGCATAATTGTGTTATTCTACTCTGTCCTGATAGCTTTTAATATAGCAATTAAATGTGAAATGTACCTTATCACGCATCTCATAGACATAGGACTCCAGGGCATTTTTCTTATCTTTGGTTCGCTCCATCTTCAAATCCTGCTGTGCCAACTGATTTTCTTTGTCGATAGCTTCTGAAAGCTCACTCTTTGTTATTCCACCATAGACACTCTGATTAATTGGAATTTCAAGCCTTTTGATGACCTTGCCATTTCTCACTTTATCTATCTGCATAAGGAAATTAAATCCATCATCTAAACCTGCCAACTTAACACATAATTCTGTGAAAATAAAATCAGTTCTTGACAACACAAGATACAAGTGATTAATTGATCCAGAACACAATATGGAAAAGCAGTAAATGTAAATATGTGTTGAGATGCATCTGCTGATATTCTTTTCTGTTCCCCCTTTATCTCTTTTTCTTTTATTTGTTTACTTTGATATGGATGTAAATGTAAATATGTGTTGAGATGCAACACTTATAATAAGGTAACTTAAGTGTGCAAAATGTGCAAGATTACAGACTTCAGTATCACTTGCTACAGCAGATATATCGTCAAGTTTGGCCTCTACTTCTGAAGGTGAATGAGCATCTCTCCTGGTCACAACGTCATCCAAGTATTCTTCTATTAACTGAATCCATTAAAAAGTATTAAGAACAACTTAGTCTAATTCCTTTGAGCATCCAGAAAGACAGAAAAAGAAAACAAAAATGGTTCAATGACCAGAAAAATAACCAGTAAATAGTCTGACAGAACCAATTTATAAGATTATATACTTACAGATGCTGACTGTATATTCACCACCCCATGAAGATCTAGCTGTACTTTGACCTTTACTTTTGCTGTTTTGGCATGGAAAGTTTGGAAAGGCCCGATCTACAGGAATATTAAATAATAAATTCAATAATATAAAAACAAATTTGAAACTAAAAATCAGAAAGCCAAAGGAGCAAAATACAACTGAAATACAAAGGCCTACTCTAGACAAGGAATGATAACACATTTCAGGCCCTTAATCATTGACTCGGTGATGGGAACCTGGGCACTTGCACTCAATTCAACCAAACAGAGCAATGAACTCACAAACACAAATCAATTAATAAGAGAAATCAATGTTAGGAACTGAATATTGTATTACTGAATTTTAAAGAATATCTCAATCAATATGATCAAGAACAGGAAAAGTAAACAACATAGAAATTAAGATAGCCTAGCAATTTGAGGAGCTAATGACCTCCCTTTCCAAATTCTATTAAAATATTCTGTGATTTTTTAAGAGGTCATAAACCAAGATTTATACCCAGATAACATCACGCATATTACCTTGACAGTGCCATGTGGCTAACAAACTTGCCCACTTGCATTCCCACACTATTTAGCCCTTTTATTCCTTTTGTAAATATGAGTTGAGGTACTATCACTCGGAAACATACAAAAGCACCTCTTGTTTTCTCTCTTTTTTTTTTTTTTTTTTACCTTGTGTCATTTAAAGTTAGCCATACCTAAAAACTAAAGCATAGCCCAACAACAGTAAAAATATTGAAATTAGCTCCAGTCACAGAGCATTATTATGCACATGATCACAGTTTTCTTGTACATAGATCCTTAAACATTAGTGATAGGATAAACTACAACATTTTGGTAAATTTACTTAAAAATGCAAAGAGATAAGAACATATATCACCACTCACATTTTCTAGCATCAAACAATCTACCTTGCTATTGGATAGCAATATGCTGCAAACAAACTACACATAAAGACAGTATGACTCAAAAGAATACCTAATCGGCATTCCCCCATACACTTACTAGACATACTTTACTTTCCTATCTCTTCGCTTGCAATAATCTAGAGAATCTTCATAATAGTCAACCAATTAACCAACTTTAAAAGCGGGTTGTTGCAGGAAGTCCAATGTACACCAGTCAATCAAGAAATAAATCATATTAAATATTTAAAATTTGTCGAGATCTTTTGGTACCCTTTTTTTTTTTTGGTAGTTTCCTAGCAAGTTTAACACTTACAAGGAATAGGAATACGGTTCTTACAGAGAATAGAAGTGCTACTACTACTATTAGGAATAAAAGATATTTTAATGTAACTATAAATATAGGGATGAGAATCATATATAGGATATGGGAGAATAAAGGATTACATAAGCTATGTTCTCTATCTAGATTTGAGAAGAGTGGTCTAAACACTTGGGTTGAGTGATGAGAGGAGGAATAATTTCCTACCTCTGTTATGTTGGATGTTTGATACCATGTTATTTGGGGCAGAGTCACATTAAATTATCTTCTTTTTTGCGTGATATAATTTTATTTCATGTGTTTTTAAATTGATGTTTATATGGTTACACATTAATAGAATGGAAGATTTAATGTATATAAATACATGAATTTATGATATTTGATTATAAACATCAGAGAGAGAGAGAGAGAGAGAGAGAGAGATGGATGGGTGTAAAATTGTATTAGCTTGGTTTGTTATAAAAAAAAAAATTTCAAGAAAAGGTTTACTACAAAATCAACATCCTGTGTATATTCAGAACAAAATGCTGAGCACTATGAAGGCCCAAAAGAAATTGTATGTCCAAACCACAACAATGCATAAGTTAAATCAACATGCATTTAGAAATAAATCTACATGATCTGCATATATCTAGGACAAGAAGCATGTATGAACAAAACCATACCATACAACTACTGATTTGAGGAGATACGTCAGATGGTAATTCATGTTGATCTGCATAGACAGCTTCTATATGGAAGTCATTAGTCCTATGCAAAGTAAGAATCTTAACACTGGGAAATGGTTGGCCTTTGCGGAAAAGCATGGCGTTTGACAGCGTGCGGATTGGACCTTTGTCAGATGAGAATCCAATGGAAAAAGGAAATGAATCTTGAACCTGAAAATGATAAGACTTGGTAACATTAAGTCTTGACAAGGAAAATATCACCATGCATGCAACATAATGCATACAAATGCATGCATATAGACATAAACAAGGCAGAACGGGAAAACAAAAATTGTTACTGTTGCAGCCTAATGAAATAAAATAACTTGTTGCAGCAAGCACCTTCACAACATATTTACTTCACTGAAAAGAATATTGCATCACATTAAAACCAACTGGTTTTTATAGAACTAAACACTTAACACTCACATGCACTTACGTAGAACAAAAAGGTGAATGGATTTAGTGACAACTACTTATCTAATGAAGTGCAGGTACCTAATTATTTTCTAGCAGGAAAAAAAAAAAAAAAAAAAAACGAAAAAATAACTGACAATAAACTCTCAACCCCTTCTTGTAAAAGAATACCTAGATCATTGTAATCGGCAATCAATAACCAAGAAAACCTATCTGTATCTGCTCAAGGAGAAGCAATAGAAGCAANGAATACCTAGTCGGTATTCCCCCATACACTTACTAGACATACTTTACTTTCCTATCTCTTCGCTTGCAATAATCTAAAGAATCTTCATAATAGTCAACCAATTAACCAACTTTAAAAGCGGGTTGTTGCAGGAAGTCCAATGTACACCAGTCAATCAAGAAATAAATCATATTAAATATTTAAAATTTGTCGAGATCTTTTGGTACCCTTTTTTTTTTTTTGGTAGTTTCCTAGCAAGTTTAACACTTACAAGGAATAGGAATACGGTTCTTACAGAGAATAGAAGTGCTACTACTACTATTAGGAATAAAAGATATTTTAATGTAACTATAAATATAGGGATGAGAATCATATATAGGATATGGGAGAATAAAGGATTACATAAGCTATGTTCTCTATCTAGATTTGAGACGAGTGGTCTAAACACTTGGGTTGAGTGATGAAAGGAGGAATAATTTCCTACCTCTGTTATGTTGGATGTTTGATACCATGTTATTTGGGGCAGAGTCACATTAAATTATTTTCTTTTTTGTGTGATATAATTTTATTTCATGTGTTTTTAAATTGATGTTTATATGCTTCCACATTAATAGAATGGAAGATTTAATGTATATAAATACATGAATGTATGATATTTGATTATAAACATCAGAGAGAGAGAGAGAGAGAGAGAGAGAGATGGATGGGTGTAAAATTGTATTAGCTTGGTTTGTTATAAAAAAAAAAATTTCAAGAAAAGGTTTACTACAAAATCAACATCCTGTGTATATTCAGAACAAAATGCTGAGCACTATGAAGGCCCAAAAGAAATTGTATGTCCAAACCACAACAATGCATAATTTAAATCAACATGCATTTAGAAATAAATCTACATGATCTGAGTATATCTAGGACAAGAAGCATGTATGAACAAAACCATACCATACAACTACTGATTTGAGGAGATACGTCAGATGGTAATTCATGTTGATCCGCATAGAAGGCTTCTATATGGAAGTCATTAGTCCTATGCAAAGTAAGAATCTTAACACTGGGAAATGGTTGGCCTTTGCGGAAAAGCATGGCATTTGACAGCGTGCGGATTGGACCTTTGTCAGATGAGAATCCAATGGAAAAAGGAAATGAATCTTGAACCTGAAAATGATAAGACTTGGTAACATTAAGTCTTGACAAGGAAAATATCACCATGCATGCAACATAATGCATACAAATGCATGCATATAGACATAAACAAGGCAGAACGGGAAAACAAAAATTGTTACTGTTGCAGCCTAATGAAATAAAATAACTTGTTGCAGCAAGCACCTTCACAACATATTTACTTCACTGAAAAGAATATTGCATCACATTAAAGCCAACTGGTTTTTATAGAACTAAACACTTAACACTCACATGCACTTACGTAGAACAAAAAGGTGAATGGATTCAGTGTCAACTATTTATCTAATGAAGTGCAGGTACTTAATTATTTTCTAGCAGAAAAAAAAAAAAAAAAGGAAAAAATAACTGACAATAAACTCTCAACCCCTTCTTGTAAAAGAATACCTAGATCATTGTAATCGGCAATCAATAACCAAGAAAACCTATCTGTATCTGCTCAAGGAGAAGCAATAGAAGCAAAACTTGCAACAAAAATAAAAAATGTAGATATATGATCATGGGAGTAAAAAGAGAAGAACACTAAACTGTCCAAAAACAATGTGTGCTTCCCTAAAGAAAAACACAAACCTCAAACTCTCTAACACAAAATATGGGGCTCAGCATTGCACACTGAAGAGCACAACCACGAGCCACACACTCACTAGCATTTATTGTCCGGCTTGGCTCCTTGTTGAACAGAGAAGCTAGCATCCTCGTAATAGCAGGTACCCGAGAACCTGAACCAACAAGCTCAACTGAATGAATTTTGTCCACGGACAGTTGAGAATCAGCCAAAGCCTTCTGACATGGAATTCTAATCCTCTCCAGCAAAACTGAAGATAGCTTCTCAAACTCTTCCCTCTTAATAAAGCCTTTAACATCTTTCTCATTCATCAAGCACTCTATATTTAATGGTGCCCCAGCATTTGCACTCAAGACTTTCTTCATTTTCTCACAGGATGCCCTCAACCGGATAACTGCCTTGATATTTGTATAAACATCTATGTTATACTGTTCCTTGAACTGTGCCGCAAAATAACTGAACAAAACCTCGTCAAAGTCTCTCCCTCCCAAGCTCCTGTCAAAAGCATGAGAAAGTATCTTCATTTTCCCACTCTCAAACGAAGCAACGCAAACCTGAGTGTCGCAATGACCAATGTCTACAAAAACAACATAAGTTGGATCCGCAATGAGAAAATCAGTCTTGTAAATACCATATCCAAGGGCAGTGGCAGTACAGTCATGCATCAATCTCAATGGCTTCAACCCAGCAATTGTCGCTGCGTCCCAATAAGCATGTCTCTGCTGATCCGTAAAGTAACATGGAATTCCAATCACACAATCTGAAGCGGGCATATTTATATTCTTCTCAGCTATTTGCTTCAAATTTGAAAGCAACATTCCTAATATTTGAACTGGAGTAAACATATGAGTTTCCCCCAAGTACTCCAACCTAACCAAAATTCCGCCATCATGACTTTCACAAGTTTCAAAAGGTAAAAGTTTAAGGTCCTTATGCGCATCAACTTCCCTAAATTTCCTACCAATCAATCTCTTAACCTGAGAAATTGTTGATCTTGGGTTCATCAAAGCAGAAGCAGCTCCAGCTGAGCCCATTAATCTCTGCTTCTCACTAAATGATACCACAGCCAGTGTCTCACGCTTTGATTCATCATTCAACAAAACATCAACTCCACGTTGCTTCACAACTGCAATCACACAATTCTCATTTCCAATATCAAACCCCAGCACACTCATTTTCACTGATTCAAATTAAAATCCCCAGAAGATTAACTCTCAAAATCACAAATAAATATACATTTTCGAAAATTCAATGTAAAAATCACAGAAACCACCTCCAAATTCCTCGAAATTGAAGCTTTTACTTACGGCATCAAAATGAAGCCACCTAGAGCAATTCAAAAGACTAAATTAGCCCAAGAGTAAAATAATCAATATGAGCTGAAATCGTTAGAATATACAACCTCAAGTTCAAAGGACTATAAAGACGCAGATATAGTGATCTCAGTTGAAATAAGACAAATTCGTGTATTATGAATAATTCTGATTACCAACTAAAATTTTCTTAGAGTTTCTCAGAAATCAAACAGAGAATTAAGTGAAATTTAAGAGATTGAAAACCTGCCTGGTTAAATTATGAATGTAAGATAGGGACCTTAAAAAATTAAGGGCTTCATTAGGTTTGAGAATTGGAAATGGACAGTTTCGGAAGATCTCTCTGACTCTGTAAGTAATTATCAATTGCAAATGTTCAATTAAGCAGAGAACATATGATTTTTTATGTAATAAGAGAGCGTGACGAACAGTGCTTTCAAAGCGGGTTTTTGCGTTGTCGAAGTCCAGGTCGGCAACAAGGAAATAAGAGTGGATTCTTGGAGGTTCCGTAAATTTTTCTTTTTTCATAAGAAACAATGATATGATAATGTGAGTGACGCCATTGACACCACCAAATTTTTCTTACTAACTTTTATTTTTAAATTTACTTCATTAAAATTTTTAACATTATTTAAATATCTAAATAAATTTCATACATTTCCAAAATAAAATCATTACATTTACATTTACATTTTTTTTATCATACTTTATTAATTTTTATTTTTAGCATATTCAACTAATTATCAGATTAACATGAAAGATTTAGATAGTGATGGGTAACATGTTTGATAATTGTATAGTGCTAATCACTAAATAACTCTGAATAAATAAGATTGAATTATATATTTATGACATGTTTGTTTGTAATTTTGAATATTTAATTATAAGTATTAAGTGTTTATTTTTTTACAAATTCTAAATTTCTGAAAACTAGTATTTTTTACATAAACATTCTTATTAATGTAAAGCATGATATATACTTATAGTTAGTATTACCAATCATGAACTTGATAAAATATAATAAAAATATTTGAATTTTGCAAATAATTTGATTCTTTTAATTGTGTGTATGTACTATGGGTGCTACAATGAAAGTAAAATAAAATGGTCAATAAAGTATGTTAACAAAGATTAAGGTTTTAAGGTATGATTGAAATTTGAAAATTAGAGTAATGGCAATTTTTCAGATGTCATTCAAGGCAAACAAATAAGCCTTTTGTATTAGTTTAAAAACCAATTTTTTTTTTAACTTTTTCAATTAAATTTTTTATTATTGATTATCAGTTTCAAGCAATGTTCTAAAACTCAGACCAGCTTGACCAGTTCAACTAGTCAAACCGGGAACCAGGGCCTTCACCAGTCCAAACCAAAGATAAATCTGGTTTTACTAATTATTCCAGAGTGACCTGTGGTTGGATCGACTGAACAATAGCGAACCATTGGTCCGTGTGGCCCACGGCCCAACCGGGTCACTAAAATTTAAAAACCCAGTTTATTATCTTTGCTCTTTTTCTTCCTTATTCTTTCGAATCGATTACATCTTTCAATTCCTCTTTCTTCCATCTGTGTAATCTTCATTCCAATTCCATTGGTTGATTCACACTTTCACTCAACTACAATCTTTGTTTTGTTTATTATCTGCTTGATCAAGGTATTGCTTTGTGTTGTTCATGATTGGTTTTGTTAGATTTTTGTTGTTCTTGTTCTCATTCTTACTTGCTTGGGTTTATATATTTGGTATGTCGATTTTGTTAGGATTAGTGTATTTTTGATTGTTAAGTAATATTGTTGTGTGTGATTTAGTCAAAAAGCTCAGAGATCCCAGAAACTCACAAAGCTATAGTCCGACCTAGAATCAGCATGATCTAGAGTAAGCTTAACCCAACTAAAGCTTGTCACAGCGACCAATCTTAACATTTGTTAGACTGATCAAGGATAAACTTCAATCTCTGATACTTCAAAAGAGATAAGATCAATATCGCTGGCAGCGCGATCTTAATGCTCAATCATTGAATTCACAGGATTGCATACCAAGTCTGATCACAATCCCGGATTTGTCTCTCATTCCTTTATCAAAACTGTATAAATACCCCCTCAAACGATGAGAGAGGGGTTAGCAAATTAGTATAGGATTTTACATATTCCCTTGTAAGCTCTCAAAGTAATAAGAGGAAAGTGGACGTAGGCTTAAGTCTCAACTTGGCTAACCACTTAAAAAATATGTTTGTGTTATTTATTTTACTGCATTTTTACATTGCATTGTTGATTTTCATTAAGTCATGTACACATCTGTTCTGATTCTGCCAAGGTCAATTAGATCTCTTTGGTTGTTGCGAATTTTCGTATCAATATTTTAGCACTAGAAGGAGGGCCCCCAACTAGCTCTCTTATTCCTAGCAAGGAAAGGCAATTTCAGTGAACAACCACTCACCTGAAATCCCCTATGGCTCGAACAAGATCCAAGGCAACCATTAGAAACCACGATAACATGGATACTAGCTAGCAGGGGGTGAGTCAGACCGTCGCTCATGGTTGTCCGCCACTAGTACCATTGACGCAGCAGGTTGCCAATCAGTTGGGGACATGGACTTCTAACCTAGAAAATAGCCAACTGATGGACATGATAAGGCCGCTGGTTGTACAAGTTGTGCAACAAAATGTGGCAGAGCTGAGGAAAGCAGTAGGCCAATAAAAACCTCGACTAGTCACACTTCACTAAGCCTACTTCCAACAGGCAAAATATGTCAGCTGGCAACCAATTTGGTTCGTCAACGGCAAGGAGCGACCATCACTCCTGATGAGAAAGGGCACATTCCTCTCATGAGTGTGAAGCTCGGAAACAAGCTAATCCGGGGAGGTGACTAGGCAAGCAGCCCATGGGGGACTGATGCGTGATTTCAAATGCATATTTAGCAAGTGCACTATTCGTAAAAAGTAATAAAGTGATCAGTAAAGTATCATTCCCACGAGAATAGTGTTACTAAGTACCGATTTCTCTACTTTTAGTCCTAATTGAACAACAAGAAATTGGATTTGTGGAAATTTAACAACCAAATACAAATTAACAACTAATAAATGATAAAAATTAAATTAAATACAAATCCCAAAATCCAAACAAATCAAATAGCACTAAAAAACGATAGAGTGTTGATTTTACCTAGATACGCAAACCCAATTCATAGAATCTATTACCCAAGTTCTAATTGTTTTTATTGAAAGTCAGAATTCCCTAAGTTGTTTGGTACTCCTTCTTAGGTTATACCACCCCACCTATTCCTATTAACCTTCCGAACCCAAAAATTGAAGTTTAATAGTTCAAGGTCTCTTAAGCTTTGTGGAATTCTATCTAGATTTTATAGATCGCGATTATCTATTTCTAGTTTTCGCTTAATCTAGGGTATTTATCCCAAGAGACACATATCACAAATCACTTCTCAGTCTTATTGTGAACAACACACATTTGAATGGTGATCAAGCATCCAAAAGTCATTAAGCAAAGGGATACAAACTCAATCATGAAATTAAAACTCAAAGTAAATCAATTCATATAAATTTGAATAATTGTGTTACATACCAATTTTGATAAAGGGTAAATGTTAATTAAATTGTATTTTAGGTGTTTTCTTATGGATTTCTTTGTTAATTAATATTGAGTTTATCTCAATAATTTAAATAAATTAGATTAGGATATAGATAAGTTTTATTTTAGTTGAATAAGTCAGCCATGTATTTAAGATTCTTTAGCTGGGGTTGAACATGTGTTTTGGTTTGTTTAAGTTGTTTAACGTGTTTTGCTATATAGTAGGGAAGTATGGTTGTAAGCTCCCATATATTTTCTAGATATCTATTGGAATGAATATGATGATTATTTGCATAAAAGGTTCTATTTGAACTCTGGAGGTTTCTAGCTCCCTCAATTGAGCAAGAATTGCTTTCTTCTCTATTTAATATCAACATAGGCCGAGGAAAGAAAACTTCTTCAAGCACGTATGTATAACATTGTATCAAAGTTATATCAAACCCTAGCTAAACAACTCTATTCATACTAAAAAAATAAAATAAATAAATAACAAAAACAAGTTGAATCAAGGTTTATCATTGAAAAACAAGCAAAAGATGGAGAAATTTTCTCTAATTTGAAGCCCAAATCTTCAATAATCTTCTCCTTCCAAGAGTTGCCTTCCAAATGACAAACCAATAGTAGGTGCCCTAAAGCCAATCAATTATTGTAGAATTGACTCTTTTTAATAATGTTCATTAATCAATAAAAGACATTTTATTCTATATCATGTAAATCATAATGGTATTATTGATATATGTCCTTAGGATGGTAGAACCGTGACGAGGGTATCAAGTGTTTCAAATCTTGATAGTGAGAACCCTATGATCATATATGGTGGCCATTCTAGAAATCTCCATAGCCCTAGCATTATTCTGACCAAGGAAATATATAATACGGTATGGCTATCATAGTGTTGAACGACCCTCTTGAAAGGCAATGACTGATCTCACTTGTTAAGGTTGTTTGCCAATAACTTGGTGCAACACATGGGTGCTTGCTGTAGGCAAGTTCACTAGACTGGCCCACCAAAGGATTCCATATAGATGGTAACCCTAGCGTCTATGGAATAAATCCTCTAACGAATGGTGGTGCATGTGATCCTTAGACTTGAGATCACCGAAGTGCCTTGTACACCTATCATCGATTGGTGTAGTTTGACACCAGCCCAACGTAGTTCTATTTAAAGCTATCAATATGGTAGTGATTGGCTACATCGAGGAGTGTATCAAGACTATGATGGATCAACAAAGGATTCATCACTCATGGGTACGGGAAAAGTTATCTAACGGCACAATTCTGTGAATGGTAATGACACTAATGTTATGGCCACAGTAGGATTGAGTTGTTGCTCAATCCAATTTATTATTCCAGTCATTGGTCTAGTACTTGAATACAAAGATATCAAGGATAACTAAGGTTGACACTATTTCTGTACCTCAGCCTCGATGAGATAATAGATGATAAAAGAATTTGATTATATGGTAACCATATCCTTGATAGGTAGCTGTTTCACTGAATCCAAATCTATTGGCTGGTCTTGATGCTTTGCTAGGGGCCAATCTTGGTCTGTTTGTAATGAGACGATTGATTGGTGTCAATCGCGATACTACTCATTGTTGATATGATAAGGAGCCTACAGGTCACACACTTAGAAGACAGTTTAAGGATGGTAAATTTTGGAAAGGTATATTCGTGTTTTGGATTAATGGACTTATTGGTAATTTTGCTGTGTAATTAAATTTATTGAGGTTGTAGCCTATGTCCAATTTTATTATTGGAGTAATTTAGCAAAATTATAAATTTAATTATTAGAGTTAATATTAATATTTAACTAAATAATTAAATAAGGGTTAATATGCATTTCTACCTGAGTTTGGGTTGTTGCTAAACTTTGGGGGTGAAATGGATATTTGCTTTATTATTTAAAGCAAGAAAAATTAGGTTTTACTAACCTAATTCATTTTTTCCATGGGTGAGAGGTTTCTGAAGAGAAAATCTCTCTCTTCTTTTCTTTACACTCAATCTTCCAAAATCCGTACTCCTTAAAGCCAAGAATTAATTCTAGCAAAATTAATTCTTGGTCATTGGCGTATTGTCTTCATGTGGACGACATGAGTTCGATTCCATTCTCGAATCGATAGCAAATCACATTCAGAGACATTGACAAAGCCTTCAATCACAGGGATAATCGAATTCTTGTATGGATTTATGTTATTTCAATTTAAGCATGTAAAATATGTATATATCAGACCCTGATCTAAGCGAAATTAGAGTAATCGATGGGCAAAATTTTTTGTTTTTCCACTGCCATTGTTCATCAATTACTAATAGTGGTATCAGAGCCTAGAGTTTTGATTATATATATATTAACTATGTTTTTTATTGATTTCCTAAATTGATTGTTAGAAAATGCGTGTTTGGGTTTTTTAATCTGTTTAAATTGATTAATATATAAACTGGGTTTGTTAAGGAATTCCTATTGGACCGATTTTGTTCTACGCGCGCATGAACAATATTCTGGAATTGCGATTTGCGTTGTAGCGTCGAGCTTTGTAAACTTGGAATACGTAAACACATCGCGGTGAAATAAAACTTTGCCGCGACGTGATTGCAGGATATGTTGAGCGACTGAAACGCATGAATAGGCTACGGCAAAATAAAACTTCGTTGCGGCGTGATCGCGTAATTGCATGATTTGAGCCATGGCGAAATAAAACTTTGCCGCAACATGAAAGCGTCGTAAAATTGTGCAACATGAAAATGATGAAGTAACACGTCAAATCGTAAAACTACGTGATCTCGCCACGATGTAATAAAACTGCACCATGGCGCGAATGCATCATCAAAGCGAGAGTTGCTGGATTTGCGTCATGGCGAAATAAAACTACGTTGTGATGCATATTCATTCTTGCGCTACGCCGCGGCATACTAAAACTATGTCGCGGTGTGAATGTTGTTGTAGCATTTTTACAATGCTAGACCAATATGTAATTCTGCAAATTCAAGAGGGTAATTTTATAAATCAACCAACCCAATTCAAAATTGATTGTTTTGAATGTATGCAATAATTCTTGTTTGAAAAATTGCATGGTGCCCGGTACATGAGTGTTAGACCTATGGTCAATGTTTTAAAATATATTTTTGGGTATGTATGATTGTAAATATTTTAAATTGGGCTTGCGTGCCTTGCCTTTCTCCTCCCTTCTTGATGTACATTCTTTTCTCATCTTATTCCCCTCAAATGTAACTCGAGATTCCTAAATTTATTGATGTAAAATTAGTGTAGAATTAATTTCACTGTAAATTTAGTTTGATGTATTTTGTAATGTACTTGAAGATAGAGCAAAAACGAAGCTACCATACTTGAAGATTCAAGATATTTACTATAGGATCCCTAGGTGACCCACCAATTCCTCTCAGCTCGAGGAAATCAGTTTTAGTTAGGCCATGCATGTACCGACATGTTTCCTTAAATGCTTAGAATGCATGCTAAGGGTGTATGTTATAACTCTAACATGCTAATAAAGATAAAACAAGTGAGACGTAAAATAAAGCCCTTAAATAAAGTATATTAAGTCATATGTAAGCCTTCCATCACCATGGGTTTAATCAAACCACTGTTCGTTGGAACCTTGTTTGCCAAAGCGAAGGGTACACTTCTACCAGTGGGAGGTTAAATTTCATTGGAGTTTTCCTTAATGGTGATGGTTCGACTTAAATGATATGTTTTGCTTGTTCGCCAAAGCGAAGGTTGATAAGCATATAATAGGCATAGTAGAGAAGTACACTTGTTGTGTATGTGGCAACATGTAGTGTCTATTCTACTGATACTGAGAATCACACTTGAGGATGATGGCTTCGGCCATTGAATTGTGCAATTGGCTTGTTGGCTTGTTTCACATTTGAGGTTGGTAGTGGGAGCTATCAACTAGTGCGGATTAAGTTTGTTGGCCTACTTAATCAACCCATTTTGGCTTGTTCGCCAAAGTAAAGGTTTGAAATGGGCTAGATGGGATCTCAGTCCACTAGGAAAGCCAACGAGCTTTTCCAAGTTAATAGTGAGGGCTATTGGCTTGAGGAAAATAGTGGGAGCATTTTTAATAAAAGACCTTATTACATAATAATGAACATTATAATGACTTTTAGTTTTTTGCATTTATAGATTCACCAATATGAGCAATACCAACCTACGATTGATAATCGAGAAAGAAAATAGGTTGGATGGATCTAATTTCTCGGCTTGGTATCGAAATCTTCAGACTGTATTGACGTTCGAAAAGAAATTATATATCCTTGACAAAATTTATATGGTTGAGCTTGATCCTGATGCCACTCGGGAAGTAAATGACACTTATCAAAGGTTCCTTGATGATGTTGATAATGTTGAGTGCATTATGCTGGCATCGATGACACCTGAGCTGCAAAAGTAGCATAAGAATATGGATGTTGCTGCCATAATTCTGCACCTTAAGGCTTGAGACTTTAGGAGGTTTGGTTTGGATGCAGACTTACAAGTGGATTTAATTATGCAATCTCTACCTGATTCTTTTTCACCATTCGTAATGAACTTCAATATGAAAACAATGGTGAAATCCTTGTCAAAGCTTCTGAACATGCTGAGGACTGTGGAGTAGGACATGAAAAGGTCCAAACTTGTTTTACTGGTTGCTACCAGTAAAGGAAAGGGTAAGGGAAAGGCCAAGGCCAATCCTAAACCTAAGCCCAAAAGACATGATGCTCTCAAGCTTGAGCATGGCGTTGGGAAAGGTGGGAAGGTAGTCTGCTTCTATTATGGTAAGCTTGGCCACTGGAGGAAGCATTGCAAGGCTTTCCTCACTAACAAGAAGAAGTTAGACGCTTCGACTTCAAGTATGTATGTGATTGAGATTAACTTCTCTCCTTCAACATCTTGGGTCATTGACATAGGATGGGTACTCACATTTGTACTTATGTGTAGGGCTAAGGCAAAGTAGCTTGCTTGTAAGGGAAAAGTGGACCTACGAGTTGGAAATAGAGCACATGTGGCTGCATTGGCTATAGGGACTTATTGTTTATCTTTGCCTACAGGTTTGTTATTGGAACTTCATGATTGTTATTTTGTACCTTCTATTTCCAATAATATTATTTCAGTATCTACTTTGGATAATATAGGATATCATTTTGAGATTTCTAATGGATTTTTGTCCTTTAGTTTGAATGGTATTCTATTTGGATTGCAAGATTAACGGATTTACGTTTGTGATTTAAACAATAAAAATATTCTCAATGTTGAAACTAAGAAAGCTAAACATAGCGATCGAAACCAAACATACCTCTGGCATTGTACATTAGGTCATGTTAATCAGACTCGTATTGCAAAACTTCAAAGGGATGGAGTTTTGGATCCTTTTGACTTCCAGGCTTTTAATGTATGCAAGTCATGCCTTTTAGGCAAGATGACCAAGTCGCCTTTCACAGGACAAAGTGAAAGGGCTACTAAACTGTTAGGCATCATCCATAGTGATGTATGCGGTCCACTAATAGTTAAAGCCAGAGGTGGATATTCATAATTCATCACATTTACTGATGATTTCAGTAGATATGGTTATGTCTACCTTATGAGACATAAATTCGAAGTCTTTGATAAATTTGAAGAATTTAGGATTAAAGTACATAATATGTTGGGCAAAAGTATTAAAGCTCCTCGGTTGGATCGAGGAGGTGAATACTTGAGCTTAGGGTTTTCTAAATACATGAAGGAATGTGGGATAGTATCGCAATTCACTCCTCTGTACACACCCCAACACAATGCAGTGGTTGAGAGGGGGAATAAGACCTTACTTGATATGGTTAGGTCCATGATGAGTTTTACTGATCTACCTACATCATTCTGGGGTTATGCCTTAGAGACTGCAACTCACGTACTGAACCATGTGTCGTCAAAGTCTATAGATAAGACTCCATATGAACTATGGAGTGGATGAAAGCCCAACTTGTCTTATCTAAGAATTTGGGGTTGTGATGTTTATGTTAAGAAATTGACTTCAAACAAGCTGGGCCCGAAATCCTATAAATGTATATTTGTGGGGTATCTTAAGGAGACCAAAGGATATTATTTCTACCATCTAGAAGAGCACAAAATTTGTGTCGCTCGTACAGGTGTCTTCTTAGAAAATGAATTTTTTCTAAGAAGTACTAGTGGGAGAAAAGCAGAACTCGATGAAGTTCTAGAACCACAAGATACATTAGACGAAGGACGGGAGATGTGCCACAAGAAGTGGTTGAATATCGTGAGGAGGTTACTCCACAATCTGTGGATCTAAGTGAACCACCTCAAGTAGCACAGGAACTACGTAGGTCTAGAAGAGTATGCCATGAGCCTGAGAGATATGGTTTTCTCGTGACTCAACATAGTGACGTACTGGTCTGCCAAGACAATGAACCCAGAACCCGCGAAGACGCTATATCGGATCCAAATTCCATTAAGTAGCTTGAAGCCCTAAAATCTGAGATGGACTCTATATACCAAAACCAAGTATTGTCTTTGGTGGATCCACTTGAAGGGATAAAACCCATAGGGTGTACATAGGTCTTCAAGAAGAAGACTGACATGGATGGCAAGGTACATACCTATAAGGCACGACCAGTTGCCAAAGGTTTCAAACAAATCCATGGTATTGACTATGAAGAAACCTTTTCACCAATTGCCATGATTAAATCCATCCGGATTATGCTTGCGATTGCTACATATCATGACTATGAGATTTGGCGGATGGATGTCAAAATGGTTTTCCTGAATGGAAACCTTGAAGAGGATGTGTATATGACATAACTCAATAGTTTCATTCTTGATGGACAAGCTAATAAGGTATGCAAGTTGCAGAGGTCCATTTATGGACTCAAGCAAGCTTTAAGGAGCTAGAACATTCATTTTGATGAAGTCGTAAAAGAATTCAGTTTTATCAAGAATGAAGATAAGCCTTGTGTTTATAAGAAAGTAAGTGGGAGCGCAGTGGCATTCTTGGTGTTGTATGTTAACAACATACTTCTGATCGGAAATGATATACTGAACTTGCAGTTGGTAAGAACTTGATTATCCAAGTGCTTTTCCGTGAAGGACTTAGGAGAAACAACCTACACTTCAGAATAAAGATCTATCACGATAGATTGCGTAGGTGGCAGCCTAAGTTAGAGTACATACATTGACAAGGTGCTGAAGAGATTCAATATGGAAGAATCCAAGAAAGGATTTCTTCCGATGTCACATGGTGTTCATCTCTCTAAGGATGTGTGTCCTAAAACATAAGATGAGAGAGATAGAATGAAGAGGATCCCATATGCGTCAACAATTGGATCCATCATGTATGCCTTGTTGTGCACTCGAATTGATGTCTCATGTGCGTTAAGCACTTGTAGTGGATATCAATCGAATCTTGATTATGCTCAAACTAACACACGATTATTGTATATAGCTGAGGTGTCGATCCCACGAAGAATGCGAACTATAAGAGAAAATGTAAACTTTGATTCTGAACAGTAAGGTTCTAATGAGAAAAATCTGAGTTTTATCAATGAAATTGTGAAAGTATGTTGAAGAATTCAATAAGAGAAATGACAAGGTTCCAGAATCCTTCCTAAGTTTGTTGCCTTATTCCCATCTAGACTCAATTATTTAATCTCAATTACTAATTTCACATCCCAAATCAACAATTGCTAGATATCCAATCAAAGCACGTGAATATCCTAATGTGATTGCCACTAATTACTCTTTAACTCCAACTCAAACACGCAAAGTCTATCTCATGAATTATCAAGAAGCAACAATATATTTAATAATAATACTGCAGTAATGGACAATTCTATAAGATAAATCTACCGGAATCAATTGCATCTAACAACTTTGATATAAGAAAAGCTTGACTAGACTTATATGGAGAAGAAGATTGCAATCACCGGATTAAGAAATTCTAAGAGAAGAAGAAGATAAATAAAGTTGTCAATTAAATTCAAATCCTTCTTATTTAATCAAAGAGTAAATTAATAAGCAATGTTTGACAATCAATCCATACAGCTGAGTCAAAGATAGAAACAAGAACAAGTACACCTAGAAGTTCATCCTTTCGCCTTGCTTGGAGTTTAGTTGGACGTGGAGTTCATTCTTTTGGAAGGAAAAAATGGAAGCTCTCTCTAACAAAACTTCACTGCCGTCTCCCCCCTGGTTAACCTAACACTCCTCAATAAATAACATGTGTTTTCCTTAATTCTCCCCCAGGACTCATGGAAAATCTTTCCTAGAAGTTTCCTAAAAGATAGACTTCCAAATTTGTCAAAATCTTATCAGATATGGAAAACAGAATTCGTCTCCAGCTTTCACCAGGATTCTCGTAATGAAAAAGATATTTTCTGGGCTTGGTCACTTCATAAAAATTGTAGTCCCAGATGTGTAGATGAATCTGGGCTTTTGAATCACCCACTTTCGATATCTGACGCTCTAGTTAGGCCTGTTCGAATATTCAATACTCAGCCAGGAAATCCTTCCGCGACTAGGATTCCAGGTCCGGTTTTGCAACAACTACTGAGAACCCAAACGAACTCGGATTCTCACCCATAATACCTTCCTGAAAAGCTTGATTCGTCTACTTTAATTTCTCTGAATAACACTTTTGCAATCGAGAAATCTAACTCCATGAAAAACCAGAAAATCGTGTCCACATCGCAGCGCAAACCAGAATTTCTCTTCGTTTTATTCTTCCGAAATCATTCCTTAAATCTGATATGCATAGAATCTTCGTGCTTTCCTCATTATTAGCCTTTCCATCTATTTTAAGTCCAAAATACCTGAAAATGCATCAAAATAAATCAATTTATTAAGAATGACGCTTAAGAATTATTAAGCCATAAATCTAGCCCTAAATCAATCTTAAATGCTAACAAATAAACACTAAAAAGATGCATTTTCTGACTCTCATCATAACCCCCAACTAGCTTTTTGCTAGTCTCTAGCAATTCAAGCGAAAGAAAGATGAAATGAGTTCCAAACTAGAAAATGAATAAAAACAAAACATAAAAAAAACTCAAAACAAGAACAAGCATGTTAGCGTTGATTCAAAAGTAATTCAACTTTTTGTCTCAAAAGTTGCACATAACACACAACACATAGAATCATTAAATTTCACCCAAGCCCAAAAACAATTCAAGTATCAACCTCATAGTTGTTATTGACTCTTAACATCCATCTTATCACAAACCACAAATCCAAACACTCGGATGATTTTATGCACAACATTCATGAACACAAGTCTTGGCCTCTAAAACATATTAAATTTCGTGACATCAATCACAAATCAAACTCCATAAGCTCACTTTTCAAATCACTCTCCACTAATATAGAAAAAGCACACTGCATTGGATCAATAGGTCTTTAATTGGCTTGTAACGTTAGGCTACGGTAAAGGTTAAGAAAGAATGGGAAGGATTAAACAAGTAAAAGAACTCAGTCTCTTAATCTTGAACACAACCTATCAAGCACTTAATAACCTTACTTCAATACCTCATTCATTCAACCATTTTTTCGAGCATTTCTCTCAATAATTCAACACTTTTTTTTTTTTTTTTTTTTATCAATTAACTTTTTTTTTCAGCACAAAATTTCTCACTTTTTTTTTCTCTTTTCTAGCTCATAACCATTCACCTCCATTTACATTCTTTTCTCTTCTCCATAACCCCCAACTCATCTCCTTTAATGTTCTTGGGCTGTGGTAGTACAAAAAAGAAAAATTCATATTTCCACCCTTACTCTTCTTTAGCGCTCTTTAACAACTGCTTATAACTAAGTTCTCTTAAAAGAATGGTAAGGATAAAATATTTTTAGGCTCATAAAGGTAAGTGAATGGGCTATCGAAAGAAACAAGGCCAATTTTTTCAAAGAAAAGGCTCAAACAGGTAACTAGTGATAAATATAACAAACGAAAGCGTGAAAGGCTCAAACGGGTCAAAGATGGCCTACATCATATCCTAAACAGTGTACATTCTAAGATTTTGCCTCGAGTGATTTTCAAATAAGTTCTAGAGCTTCTCGAGACCTCAAAAATATTAACAAAAACATTCGCACATAAAACTTTTCTAAATGTTTTAGACTAATCATGCAATCTTACCGCAAACAAGAGTCTCCAACTAAATGAAAATCGACACTTAAAATTATTCTCAAACCGAAGTAAGATTTAACTTCTTCTAAAAGCTATATGCTGTCACAATTATAATCATATCATTGACATGTGAATTGACTCTAAAACTAACACAAAACATGCTAAAAACAAACAAACAAATGTGAATTTTTTTATTTTTTATTTTTTATTTTCAAACTCCTATCAAGCAAATGAAAACGAACAAGATAAAGTGACACCAAACAATTCAATGACATGAAATAAGAAATGTGTTTCCTCCACCCCCAACTAAAAACTTGCATTGTCCGCAATATGAAAGAAAGCAAAAAAAAAAGTTAAGAAAAACTCCCTTGTTAATCAATAGTGCGAGAAGGCCGAAAACTGCATGTGCAGGACCATGCAAACTCCAGTTTGGTCCTCTTTTGGAATTTCAATCTCTAATCATAGAACAAAGGAAATAAAAAGAATGGAAACTACAGGGTAACGTTAAGATATTAATCAAAACCCAAAAATAAATAAAAACAACTTAAATTAATCAAAACTGAATAAAAACAAAAACTCAACAAAATTAATATACAAGGAACGAAAATACCCGATTAAGAGGGGTAAACCGGGGGCTCCAAAGAGATCTCTTCGGGCCTATCTTCAACACGTTCATGTTCCAAGTAGAGCTTTAACCTTTGGCCATTAACTCGAAATATATGAGCATCGAAAGGATCTTCAACTTCTACTACTCCATTCGAAAAAACACTCTTCACCATATAAGGTCCTGTCCATCGTGATCATAATTTTCCTGGATGGAACTGTAACCGAGAATCATAAAGAAACACTCGATTTCCTTGTTCAAAATTCTTCCGGAGTATTTTCTTATCATGCACTGCCTTCATTCTTGACTTTAAGTCCTTAGCATTATCATATGCATCATCTCTCAACTCCGCAAGCTCACAAAGTTGCAATTTCCTTTCTTCACCAGAGGTTGTCAAGTCATAATTAAAATTTCGGATAGCCCACAATGCTTTATGCTCTAGTTCTACCTGTAAGTGACATGCTTTGCCGAATACCAATCGATAAGGAGATGCTCTAAGAACCGTCTTGTATGCTGTTTGGTACGCCCAAAGTGCATCCGATAGGCGCAACGACCAATCTTTTCGATTTGGACTTACTGTTTTTTCAAGTATTTGCTTAATCTCCCTATTCGCAAGTTCCGCTTGGCCATTAGTTTGTGGGTGGTAAGCTGTAGAAACCTTATGGGTGACTCCATACCTGCGCATCAAAGCCTTAAAAGAACGGTTACAAAAATGTGACCCTTGATCACTGATTATAACACGTGGAGTACCTTACCTAGATAAAATATGATCTTTGAGAAATTTAACAACAACTTTATTATCATTAGTACAGCAAGGTATGGCTTCAACCCATTTAGAAACATAATCAACAGCAAGCAAAATGTAAAGATATCCAAAAGAAGGTAGGAATGGTCCCATAAAATCGATCCCCCAACAATCAAAGATTTCCACCACTAAGATCGGATTGAGAGGCATCATATGACGCGAGTTCATGAACCCAGCTTTTGACATCTTTCACATGAATGACAAAACTCATTAGTATCCTTGAACAAAGTAGGCCAATAAAAACCACATTGCAAAATTTTTGCTGTTGTCTTTTTAATAGAAAAATGACCACCACAAGCATAAGTATGACAAAAATTTAACACATTATCAATCTCTATATCCGGAATGCATCTTCTTATTATTTGATCAGGGCAATATTTTAAAAGATAAGGATCATTCCAATAAAACATTTTTACCTCAGCCAAAATCTTACGCTTATCTTGTGCACTCCATGTAGATGGAACTTGACCGGAAACCAAGTAATTTGCAATGTCGGCATACCACGACGTGTGAGAAAGGACGGCAAATAAATTCTCATCTGGAAAGGCTTCTCGAATGGGCAAAGTATCGGTATCATTCTTGAATTCCAAACGAGATAAGTGGTCCGCCACAACATTTTCTACCCCCTTCTTGTCCTTGATAGTCAAGTCGAATTCCTGCAAAAGCAAAATCCAACGTATCAAACGAGCCTTAGCATCCGTTTTTGAGAAAAGAAATTTAAGAGCGGAATGATCTGTGAATATAAGGATAGGTGAACCAATTAAATAAGAGCGAAATTTGTCCAAAGCAAATACTACGGCTAGTAACTCTTTCTCGGTTGTGGTATACATCATTTGAGAATGATTCAAGGTTCTACTAGCATAGTAAATTACAAATGGTTTTCCTTCCCTTCTTTGTCCTAAAACAGCCCCTATAGCATAATCACTAGCATCACACATAATCTCAAAAGGCAAGGAAAAATCGGGTGATTGCATAATGGGGGCGGTTGTAAGCTTAGAAACAAGTGTCCTAAAGGCTTTCTCACATTCGAGGCTCCACTTAAACTCAGTGTCCTTCAACAAAAGGTTACATAATGGTCTAGAGATAGCACTAAAATTTTGAATAAACCTCCTATAAAACCCAGAATGTCCTAGAAAAGATCTAACATCTTTAATGTTCCTAGGAGTCGATAATTTAGAGATTGTTTCAATTTTCGATTTATCCACTTCTACTCCCTTTTCGGACACTATATGGCCCAACACTATTCCGGAGGACACCATAAAATGGCACTTCTCCCAATTCAGCACAAGCCCTTTTTCTTCACACCTACACAACACATTTTCCAGATTAGATAAACATGAATCAAAAGAAGTTCCAAACACGATTACATCATCCATAAACACTTCCATACATTTTTCAACCATGTCACTAAAAATACTCATCATGCATCTTTGAAAAGTAGTTGGTGCATTACACAAACCAAATGGCATTCTACGAAAAGAGAAGGTACCAAAAGGACAAGTAAAGGTGGTCTTCTCTTGATCCTCTAAGGCAATCTCTATTTGGTAGTACCCTGAATACCCATCTAAAAAGCAATAGAAATGATGACCAGCTACATGCTCTAAGATTTGGTCAATAAATGGGAGGGGAAAATGGTCTTTCCGAGTAGCTGAATTAAGTTTCCTATAGTCAATGCACATACGCCACCCAGTCACTACCTTAGTTGGTACTAATACCCCGCTTCATTTTCTACCACAGTTACCTCGGCTTTCTTAGGGACTACTTGAGTTGGACTAATCCACTTACTATCGAATATCGAGTAAATGATTCCCGCGTCTAATAGTTTAATGACTTCTTTCTTAACTACCACTTTCATAGTTGAATTTAGTCTTCTTTGTGGGTCTGTATGAGGGTTAGCTCCTTCTTCTAGATAGATCCTATGGGAACAAATTAAAAGGTTGATACCTTTTATGTCGGCTATAGTCCAACCTAGTGCAAATTTATGCTTTCTTAACAAATTCAACAATTTATCACATTGCTCATCACTAAGTTCAGAAGAAATAATAACCGGAAAGGTATCACCTGGGCCTAAAAAGGCATGTTTGAGTCCTTTGGGCAGTAGAGCTAGATTTAGCGTTGGATGGTTTGGGTGGCTTCGGAGGATGGTTTGGGTGGCTCTCTCTCCTTAGGCAACTCCTTAAATCATGGCTGCCATGATTTCTTAATAAATCCCTGCGACTTATCAAAGACATCAACAACATTAACGGCATGGGAATAAGAATCATCTACATTAAAATCTTTAAGAAGGAATTCCCAAGGATTTGAATTATCTTTAATATACTCATCCTCCAAAATAAGGTCTTCGATCGTGTAAGTGTCGAAACACTCATCCTCTTCATGTGGCTACCTTGAGACTCGAAAAACATTCACCTCTAGAGTCATATTTCCAAATGATAGTGTCATTAGACCATTCCTACAATTTATGAGGGCATTGGTAGTGGCAAGGAATGGTCTTCCAAGTATCAATGGAGTTTTTGACTTCATATTCACAATGGAAATAGTATCTAGCACCAAAAAATCAACGGGATAATAGAATTTCTCAATCTGCACTAAAACATCTTACACAATACCTTTTGGTTTTCTTACCAATTCATCCGCTAGTTGAAGTGTCACAGAAGTCGGTTTAATCTCACCTAGGCTAAGTTGCACGTTAATGGAGTAGGGCATAAGATTCACACTTGCCCCTAAATCTAGTAATGCTTGACCACACGCTTTGTTTCCAATTTGGCAAGCTACTGTAGGGTAGCCTGGATCTTTATACTTGGGCGGTGTCTTGCTATCAAGTACCACACTTGCTTGTTTCATTAAGAACGCCGTCTTCTTCACATTTTGCCTCCTCTTGTGTGTGCATAGATCCTTGATAACTTTAGCATAACTCGGAACCTGTTTTATGACATGAAGAAAAGGAAGGTTAATTTTAACTTGCTTAAGTTGGTCAAGTATCTCACCTTTTAATGCCGAATTTCTCTCCTTAGGTTTAAGGAGTGCTCGGGAATCACTAGGGGCACCTTGATCCTTGGGAGCTTCAGCCTTGCTACTCATGGTGTTAGGAATCAAGTTTGATGGTGAAGTGGGTCCATCAATTTCCTTACCGCTGCGAGTAATCATGGCATTAACCTCTTTAACATTTTGATTGTCGACATTGGAGGTTTGTGCCATATGTTGTCCCCTTGGATTAGGTTGTGGCTGTGATTGAAAATGACCTTGTTCTTGAACCGTCAATAAATTTGTCAACTTGGTGAGTTGACTCTTTATCACCTTTTGTTCCTCGTTGACCCCTTGTTGCTCCTTTAGAAACCGTTGGTTTATCTTGC
Source organism: Pistacia vera (assembly GCF_008641045.1). Classification (NCBI taxonomy): domain Eukaryota; kingdom Viridiplantae; phylum Streptophyta; class Magnoliopsida; order Sapindales; family Anacardiaceae; genus Pistacia; species Pistacia vera. Next base: position 252,636 of record NW_022195034.1, on the reverse strand, counting down.
CTTGCTGTTCCACATTTTGGGCATGTGCCTGCATAAATGACTTAAAAACATCTTCCAAAGGTAAAGATTGTGGTGCATTAGGAGAAATTGGTTCCGGTCTCCATTGGGTATTAGATTGGGTAGAGGGTTGTGTATCGGTTCTACAACTAAAGTTATGATGATTCTTCCAACCGAGAGTGAAGGTGTTAGAGTAGGGCGAGTATGTTTTCCTAAAGGGTATACCTAAAGTATTACACTCTTCCTTCATCTCTCTCAACTCAAAATAGGTTTGACAATCCCTAGGTATATGATCTACTCTATTACACATAAAACAAGGTTCATGGGACTCTACCCTAACAACTGGTTCGGGGGCTCTAACATCCTTGGTTTTCAAAACCTCTAAACAGGCTTTAAGACTATCCTCCTCCCTAAGTTGATAAATTACAGCAGTTTGGTTTCTGTTAGTACTTTCTAAAGCATTGGGTCCCGTCCAAGTGTGGGCTTTTTCCGATAAATCATCTAGAAAGTCTATGGCTACATCGGGATCTTTGTGGAGAAAATCTCCATTACACATGGTTTCTACAAATTGTCTCTCCCTGCTTAGAAGTCCATCATAGAAGTAACTAACCACCTGCCAACTTTCAAACCCGTGGTGTGGACAAGAGTTCAAAAGATCTTTGTAACATTCCCAAACTTGGTATAAGGTTTCACTCTCTTTTTGTGCAAAGTTTGAGATTTGTCTCTTGAGGTTATTGGTCTTATGGGCTGGAAAATATTTTTGGAAGAAGGCTTGTGTCATCTCATCCCAACTACCTATAGACCGAGGCCTTAATGAATACAACTAAAACTTAGCATTATCCTTAAGAGAAAAAGGGAAAAACCTAAGTTTGACAGTATCTATCGTGTCAGCCCTATTTTGGAAGGTTGCTACTACTTCCTCAAATTCCCTAATGTGGACATAAGGGTTTGCATTCTCTAATCCATGGAAAGTTGGTAGCAATTGAATCATACCCGGCTTAAACTCAGGTAATTGAACATTAGGGGGGAACATGATACAAGATGGTGTGGCCGTTCGGCTAGGTTGCAAATAATCCCTAAGTGTTCTAACCATATTCTCATTGTTATTATCGGCCATGTATTAAAATTCCTTAAATCCTCGTTTGAGTGAGCACTATGATTTGATCTAGGTGAACTTTCACTATCAGACATGGAAGGAGAAGGTAACTCTATCTCAGGTCTTTTAATGAATCTACCTCGATTGTCTCTAAGTCTACGCATACACCAAAGGAACTAAAGGAAAGAGGAAAAACAGAATAAAATTAAAATAAATTAAAACAAAAAGCAAAGAACAATATTACTGTCTTGTCTCAAAGCCGCCAATCTTTTTTTGTAATTAAGCGCACTCCCCGGCAACGGCGCCAAAATTTGATTACGCTCAAACTAACACACAATTATTGTATATAGCTGAGGTGTCGATCCCACGAAGAATACAAACTACAAGAGAAAATGTAAACTATGATTCTAAACAGTAAGGTTCTAATGAGAAAAATCTGAGTTTTATCAATGAAATTGTGAAAGTATGTTGAAGAATTCAATAAGAGAAATGACGAGGTTCCAGGAATCCTTCCTAAGTTTGTTGCTTATTCCCATCTAGATTCAATTATTTAATCTCAATTACTAATTTCACATCCCAAGTCAGCAATTGGTAGATATCCAATCAAAGCACATGAATATCCTAATGTGATTGCCACTAATTACTCTTTAACTCCAACTCAAACACGCAAAGTCTATCTCATGAATTATCAAGAAGCAACAATATATTTAATAATAATACTGTAGTAATGGACAATTCTATAAGATAAATCTACCAGAATCAATTGCATCTAACAACTTTTATATAAGGAAAGCTTGACTAGACTTATATGGAGAAGAAGATTGCAATCACCAGATTAAGAAATTCTAAGAGAAGAAGAAGATAAATAAAGTTGTCAATTAAATTCAAATCCTTTTTATTTAATCAAAGAGTAAATTAATAAGCAATGTTTAATAATCAATCCATACAGCTGAGTCAAAGATAGAAACAAGAACAACTACACCTAGAAGCTCATCCTTTTGCCTTCTTGGAGTTTAGTTGGACGTGGAGTTCATTCTTTTGGAAGGAAAACACGGAAGCTCTCTCTAACAAAACTTCACTGCCGTCTCCCCCCTGGTTAACCTAACACTCCTCAATAAATAACATATGTTTTCCTTAATTCTCCCCCAGGACTCATGAAAAATCTTTCTTAGACGTTTCCTAAAAGATAGACTTCCAGATTTGTCAAAATCTTATCAGATATGGAAAACAGAATTCGTCTTCAGCTTGCACCAGGATTCTTGCAGTGAAAAAGATATTTTCTAGGCTTGGTCACTTCATAAAAATTGTAGTCCTAGATGTGTAGATGAATCTAGGCTTTGAATCACCCACTTTCGATATCTGACGCTCCAGTTAGGCCCATTCGAATATTCAATACTCAGCCAGGAAATCCTTCCGCAACTAGAATTCTAGGTCCGATTTTGGAACAACTACCGAGAACCCAAACGAACTCGGATTCTTGCCCATAATACCTTCCTGAAAAGCTTGATTCACCTACTTTAATTTCTCTAAAGAACACTTTTGCAATCGAGAAATCTAACTCCATGAAAAACCAGAAAATCATGTCCACGTCGCAGCGCAAACTAGAAATTTTCTTCGTTTTATTCTTCCGAAACCATTCCTTAAATCCGATATGCATAGAATCTTCGTGCTTTCCTCATTATTAGCCTTTCCATCTATTTTAAGTCCAAAATACCTAAAAATGCATCAAAATAAATCAATGTATTAAGAATGACGCTTAAGAATTATTAAGGCATAAATCCAGCCCTAAATCAATCTTAAATGCTAACAAATAAACACTAAAAAGATGCATTTTCTGACTGTCATCAAATCTAGGTGAGTGTCACTAAATAGCTATCAAGAACATCCTTAAGTACCTGAAAAGGACTAAGGGTATGTTCTTGATTTATGGAGGGGAAGATGAGCTCACTGTAAGAGGATATAGTGATGCTAGTTTCCAAATGGATAAAGATGATTATCATTCACAATCTGGGGTCAATGGGGGTGCGGTTAGCTGGAAGAGCTCCAAGCCAAGCACTGTAGCGGACTCTACAATGGGGCCTAAGTATATCGCATTATCCGATTTGACCAAGGAGGCGGTCTGGATTAAGAAGTTCATCACCAAACTTGGTGTGGTCTCCATGATTGTTGATCCAATAGATATCTATTGCCACAACAATTGAGCAAGAGCTCAAGCAAAGGAACCACGGTCTCACCAAAAGTCCAAACACATACTCAGACAATTTCATCTCATCAGAGAAATGGTTGACATGAAAGATGTGCAGATCAGTAAACCGCATACTGATGACAATCTCGTCGATTCACTGATGAAGCCTTTGTCACAACAGAAGCATGAAAAGCACTTAAGGTCATTTGGTATTATATACATGAATGATTGGCTATAGTGCAAGTGAGAGATTATTAGAGTAGGTTTCCTAGAGCCAATCAATTATTGTAAAATTGACTCTTTTTAATAATGTTCATTAATCAATAAAAGGCATTTTATTCTATATTGTGTAAATCATAATAGTATTATTGATATATGTCCTTAGGATGGTAGAACCGTGACGAGGGTATCAAGTGTTTCAAATCTTGATAGTGAGAACTTTATGATCACATATGGTGGCCATTCTAGAAATATCTATAGCTCTAGTATTATTTTGACCAAGGACATAAATAATACGGTAAGGCAATCATAATGTTGAATGACCCTGTCAAAAGGTAGTGACTGATCTCATTTGTCAAGGTTGTTTGCCAACAACCTGGTGCAGGATATGGGTACTTGATGTAGGCAAGTTCACTAGATTGACCCACTAGAGGATTCCATATAGATGGTAACCCAAGTGTTTATGGAATAAATCATCTAACGAATGGTGGTGCATGTGATCCTTAGACTTGAGATCACTGGAGCACCTTATGCACCGATTGGTGTAGTTTGACACCAGCCCAACGTAGTTCTATTTAAAGCTATCAATATGGTACTGATTGGCTACATCGAGGAGTGTATCAAGACTATGGTGGATCAACAAAGGATTCATCACTCCTAGGTACAGACGAAGTTATCTCACGGCACAATTCGGTGAATGGTAGTGACACTAAAGTTGTGGCCACAGTGGGATTGAGTTATTGCTCAATCCAATTTATTATTCCGGTCATTGGTCTAGTAACTGAATGTAAAGATATCAAGGATAACTAAGGTTGACACTATTTTTGTACCTCAGCCTCAATGAGGTAACAGATGATGAAAGGATTTGATTGCACGGTAACCATATCCTTGATAGGTAGCTATTTCACTGAATCCGAATCTATCTAGTGGCCATGATGCCTTGCTAGGGGCCAATCCTAGTCTGTTTGTAGTGAGACGATTGATTGGTGTCAATCGTAATACTACTCATTACCGATATGATAAGGAGCCTATAGGTCATACACTTAGAAGACAGTTTAAGGATGATAGATTTTGGAAAGGTATATTCATCTTTTAGATGAATGGGCACATTGGTAATTTTGTTTTGTAATTAAAATTACTGAGGTTGTAGCCTATGTCCAATTTTATTAATAGAGTAATTTAGCAAAATTATAAATTTAATTATTATAGTTAATATTTATATTTATATTAATATTTAACTAAATAATTAAATAAGGGTTAATAGGTAATTCTACCTAAGTTTGGGTTGTTTCTAAACTTTGGGGGCGAAATGGATATTTGCTTTATTATTTAAAGCAAGAAAAATTAGGTTTTACTAACCTAATTCATTTTTGCCGTGGGTGAGAGGTTTCTGAAGAGAAAATTTCTCTCTTCTTTTCTCTACACTCAATCTTCCAAAATCCATACTCCTTAAAGCCAAGAATTAATTCTAGCAAAATTAATTCTCGGTCATTGGCGCATTGTCTTCATGTGGAAGACGTGAATTCAATTCCATTCGCGAATCGGCAGCAAATCACATTTAGAGACATTGATGGAGCCTTCAATCACAGGTATAATCGAATATTTGTATGGATTTATGTTATTTCAATTTAAGCATGTAAAATATGTATATATCAGACCTTGATCAAGGCGAAATCAGAGTAATCGATGGGCAAAACTTTTTGTTTTTCCGCTGCCATTGTTCATTGATAACTAACACCAAGACCCTTTCCCCTTCCTTTTCATGTCAATTTATACCCCTCTCACTTAAGGATGAAGCCTTAGTGAGCGAAAACACGTCGTTTTATTTTTTTCGCATATGATGGAGTTTTGCCGCAACGAATCTTTTTCTTTGCTGTGGTGATGATATTTGGGCCACATTTGAGCACTATAATGTTTGAATATGGAATATTTGTACAATTTTATATCCATTTCAATTATCTTTCTACTCATTCAAAAATCAACCCAATCTGAGGTCTACATCTCACGTTATGGCCAATATACTGAAGCATGTCCAAATACGTTTTCTTCAATTTGCAACATGCTATTCACAACTTCAAGCCAAGTTTTCACCCTCTTCCAGTTAGAATTAGGAAAAACCCAAAACATGAACATTGTAGCTCTGCTTCGTAGCTTTCCAGAACTTCTAAACTCAGGTAACTCAAAGTTTCCAAATTCAAGTTACGCAATTTACGCTCAAAACCATCATTTATGCTCAAAATCATTGTTTGGCCTACAAAGTAAAATTAATAGAATTAAGTAGTAGTGATGGCCCAAATTGTATGAGAAGTATCATAAATCCTAAAAATTGTTCAAGGAAAATTATTCAATATTCTGAAAAGTCAAATTTGCAAATTAACCTTGCCCCTCTATTAGCTCCTCAAGTAAGTAATCCCCAATTCAATCCATCATTCACTTCTCAGATTATATATTATGCAAACAAGCAAAATCTCTTAGATAATTAACAAACTCCATAAGCCTAATTTTCGAATTACTTTTCACTAATGTAGACTCAACATTGCTAAGGATCAAAAGATCTTTGTAAGGTTGTAACGTTAGGCTTGGGTAGTAGGCTCCAAAGAAAGGATAGAATACGCAAAGTAAGAGAACTCGATTTTCCCTATGCAACACAAAGAGTCACTTCAAGTCATGACCTTCCTTTATTGCGCCCTTCAACACTAGCACACCTTTCACAACCCCCAAACGTATGCATTTCTTATTTTTTATTCTAAATTGAAATAATTTTTTTTCCTTCTTTTTTTAGAAATTATTTATATACATACATTGGAAAATCACTTGGGGTCACTTGCCTTTTGCTGCCTCTTCACAACCCCCAAACTTATGATTGATCAATCACTTATTCACACACTTTCGTTGCTCTTTATGATATGCATGTGGCATAGAGTTCTCTTAAAAGGTATGACAAAGTGTTTAGCCTGAAGGGGTTGGACATTGTTGGTTACACAAGAAAAATAAGGCAATATAATTAAAAGGCTTAAAAGGGTGACTAGAGACAATTCAAAATAGGGTTGGCTTGAAAGGCTCAAACGTTCCAAAAAAAAATGCCTAAATCATTTCCTCAACAATGTCTAATCTAGGATTTCACCTCAAGCAATTCTCAACTAGGTTCTAAAATTCATCAACATTATCAAGACTTCACAACATTCATATAAAATGTCTCTGAGCAAGTTCAAACAATGAAAATCTTGGTTGAACTACCCAACGAACTTCTAGCTAAAATAGAGTAAACCTAACTTCAACTTAAAGAAATACCTCATACTTTTCGAAAAATCAAATTCTCAACAATCAAATTCTCATCATGGACTTATATGAATCATCTAGGCATTATTTTCAACAATGCACAGAAACTAAAAACAAACACAACCAAAAAGCATTAAACACACAAACATGAGTAAAATAACTGTCACGACCCCATCTTACCGGAGGCACGGCCGAGTGGAGTTCACAAAACACCAACCCACTCTTCGTGACTCACAAGGTACTGTCCCCCTCCTTAAGGGATTTATTCGCCTCCCCCACCACTTGAACCCAAGACCAAGGGGCTATAGTCAATTGGAAGCTAGCCCAATGGTACTCACCATGCTTCCCAATTGACTATAGCCCCTTGGTCTTGGGTTTAAGTGGTGGGGGAGGCGAATAAATCCCTTAAGCGGGGGACAGTACCTTGTGAGTCACGAAGAGTGGTTTGGTGCTTTGTGAACTCCACCCGGCCATGACAATAACCACACACTTGAACAACAATACTTCAAACCAAATCACTCACACAAGAAACGCAAAAATAAATACACAAATCAAACAAACAAGAAAAATTTCAAAATTTTCCCTACCCCCAAACTTAAAATGACATTATCCTTAATGTCACACAATCAAGAACAAGGAATAGAGAAAACAAATTCTTATATGCATACTTGAGATGTGATGGTGATTTTTTGAGTCCCATGTTTAGAGTCTCTTCCAACACCAATTTTGACTTGTGCCCACTTACAAGAAATTCTGTAAATTGTTCCTTGTGAGATGAGTTGCTTGGTTGAAATATCCCTAATTATCTTGCCCACACTTTCGCTTTGAGATATTTTCTGCTTTATGATCTTTAAACTCTTCTCTTTGTCGAGGTTCCTCCAAAACTTCACCACTCCTTAATGTTATGGCATGAACCTGCTCTCTAGGATTAATTTCCGTTTTTCTTGGCAAGGAACCTTGAGATTTCTCCATCAATTGTTTCATCGATTGCCCCACTTGAACCTCCAAATATCGAATGGACGCTCCTTGATTTCTGAAATTTGTCCTTGTCTTATTCATGAATTTTTCAAACATATCCTCCAGCTTGGTTATTCTCTCCTTTAGTGGTTGGTAATTGGCTATTGGTCTTGTTTCTCCTTGATTGCTCCAAGAGGAATTCAGATGAATGGGTTGTATATGTTAGAGAAGGGGTCATTCTGCAACCTTTGTGAACTAGCCATGTAATTCACTTGCTCGATTGTTGAGAAGATGAATGGGTTTCTCATTTGGCATTCCACACTCGCATGGTTTCCTGCACAAAATTCACAAGTTAAAAAAGGTGAGTGAAAAATATTTACATTCGTACCTCCCAATTGTTCCTAAAACGTTAAAATTTGAGTAGATAATGTAATGAAGGCATCAACTTAATGTAGACCCATGCTCCTTTTAGGCATTGCTCGCTCATTAGGTCTTTGGTAGTTATTATTGGCCATCACCTCGAGCAGTTCATAAGCATCTTCCGGAGTCTTGTGATTTAACGCTCCTCCTGCCGCCATATCTACCATAGTTTGAATATTTCGTAGCAACACATTGTAGATTGTTTGGACTTGTATCCAAAACAGTAGACCATGATATGGACGTTACCTTAACAACTCCGTGTACCTCTCCTAAGCTTCATACAGTGATTCATCATTGTCTTTCACGAAAGAGGTAATGTCGTTTCTCATTTTTGTTGTCTTCACTAGTGGGAAGTATTTTGGAAGAAACTTCTGAGCTAATTCATCCCATGTGATGATTGTTCCAGCTGGGTGTGACATGAGCCAACCTTTCGCCTTATCTCTTAGTGAAAATGGGAACAATCTTAGCCTAATTGTATCGTCAATCAATCCATTGTGCTTGAACGTGTCACATATCTCTATAAAACTAGCGATATGTAAAATTGGATCCTCATATGAATTTCCACCAAATTGGATTGACTGTTGGATCATCTAAATTATTGCTGGCTTAATCTCAAAGTTCACTACAATAGGTGGCCTTGTAATACCATAATTACATTCTTTCACCATTGGCACAACATAATCCCTCAATGTTCTATGTAATTCTGCCATGTTTGCACTTGTTCTTTAACATTACAAGAAAAAGAAATCAAATTCAAAACTATACAAAATTTACAAGTTTCTACAAAAATGAAATAAAAGCTTCAATTTAGAACTATACTAGATACTATCAATATTAATAATCAACTATCTATTAGTTTTTGGATCGTTTACGCAGTGGAAATATAAAACTTTTCGATCACAAAAACCATAAAATCAATTATCCAATTACAGATCTACATCAATTTAATACAAGAAAAAATATTTAAACCAAGTTAAATGTCATACTGACGTTTGGAGGCTTCTTCGACTGATGTGATTCACTCCCACTCCAGGTTAGGAATGATCTCCCGGTATCCACACAAAGAAGGGACAAACGTCGTTGAGGAACTATTAGGCTAGGTAATTCACTCAACTAAAGGAATAAAAATCTACATAATTTTTCTTTGAGAGAAAAATTCTTCTCTCACCAATGGAGGCTCACGGTTTAGAGAGATAGAGAGGAGGCTAGGGTTTCTTTTAATTTTTGCAGTACTATTTCATTCAACTTAATGAATTAATTTTAGTTGCACTTAAATAGTGCACACGAAAACCCTATTCCAAATTGGAATAGCCACCTATTCCAATTGGAATATTGGAATAGATTATCGTTGCCACCAAACATGGCATTTCAATTCAAATTTAAAAACAAAATTGGAATTCACATTATCAATATTAATATTGGATAATATATATTATATTTAAATATATATATATATATATATATATATATATATTTAAATATATATAATCTCACTAATTTAATTTCCATATGAAATTAAATTTAGGTAACAAACTCAGCAAATTTAATTACATTGTGAGATTAACAAAATGCCCTTTCATCTTAAAAGATGAAAATGCCCCTCTCATGAATTTTATTCTTAATATGTCTTCTATGTGTGCAACCCGAAGTCTCCTAATCATATCGATAGTGAATAGCATCGTGACTGACAATTAATCAGTCGTCTCACTAGACACACACCAAAGTTGGCCTCTAGCCAGGCATCATGGCCACTCGATAGATTTGGATTCAGCGAAATCATGGCCACTCGATAGATTCTGATTCAGCGAAACTGCTACCTATCAATGATATGGTTACCGTGCAATCCAATCATTTCATCATCTATTATCTCATCAAGGCCGAGGCATAGAAGTAGTGCCAACCTCGGATTTCCTTGATATCTCGGTATTCGGTTATTGGACCAACAACCAAAATAGATTGGATTGAGCTACAACTCAATCCCAGTATGGCCACAGATTTAATGTCAGTGCCATCTACCGAATTACTTAGTGAGATAATATCTCCCGTACTTGAGAGTGATGAATCCTCTATCGATCCACCATAGTCTTGATACACTTTTCAATGTAGCCAACCACTACTGTTCTGATAGTCTTAAGAGGACTACGTTGGGCTAGTGTCAAACTACACCAATCAATGCACAAGGCGCTCTAGTGATCTTAAGTCTAAGGATCACATGCACCACCATTCGTTGGAGGATTTGTTCCACAAACACTAGGGCAACAATCTATGTGAAATCCTTTGGTAGGTCGGTCTGGTGAACTTGCCTACAGCAAGCACCATGCGTTGCACCAGGTTATCACCAAACAACCTTGACAAGTGAGATCTGTCACTTCCTTTTGACAGGGTCGTCCAACACTATGATAACCTTACCGTAATATCTGTGCCCTAGGTCAGGATAATACTGGGGCTACGGACGTTTCTTTGAATGGCCATATATGCTCATAAGGTTCTCACTATTGAGATTTCAAACACTCGAAGCCCTCTTCACGATTCTACCATCCTAAGGACATATACCCTTTTCTTATACGAATATAATTAGATTATATGGTATAGATAAGTGCCTTTTATTGATAATAAAACATGATTACAAAGAGTCAATTTACATAATTGGATTGGCTTTAGGGCACCTACTCTAACAATCTCACATTTGCACTATAGCTAATCATTCATGTATTTAATACCAAATGACGTTAAGTGCCTGTCATGCTTCTACTGCAACAAAAAATTCAATAGTGGGTTACTAGGAATTCTACAAATTTTAACATCCCCTCTCTAATTGATTTCTTAAATTAGATTGAATCAACTAAGTATGTGTTTGGATCACTGCTGAGACCGTGGTTCCTTAGCTATAGGTATTGCTCCATTATTGTCGTAGTAGATCTTTACTAGGTCAGTAATGCTTGGAACTACATCAAGTTCAGTAATAAACTTCTTGATCCAAACCGCCTCCACGACTACATTAGATAATGCGATATACTTGGCATCAACTGTGAAATCCACTACAGTACTTTGCTTCGAGCTCTTCCAGCTTACTATAGCTTTATTGAGACAAAATACAAAGCTTGACTATGATCGATAATCATCCTTGTCTATTTGAAAACTAGCATCATTGTATCCTCATACAGTGAGCTCATCTTGCCCTCCATAAACCAAGAACATATCCTTAGTTCTTTTCAAGTACTTAAGGATGTTCTTGATAGCTATCCAGTGTCGCTTACCTAGAATCGATTGATATCTACTACATGTGCTTAATGAACATGAGACATCAATCCAAGTACATAACATGGCATGCATGATGGATCCAATTATTGACGTATATGGGATCCTCTTCATTCTATCTCCCTCATTGTGTGTTTTAGGACACATATCCTTGGAGAGATAAACACCATGTGACATTGGAAGAAATCCCTTCTTGGATTCTTCCATATTTAATCTCTGCAATTCCTTGTCAATGTATGTACTCTGACTTAGGCTCTGCAACCTATGCGATCTATCGCGATAGATCTTTATTCCGAGGATGTAGGCTGCTTCTCCTAAGTCCTTCATGGAGAAGTACTTAGATAACCAAGTATTTACCGACTGTAAGTTTGGTATATCATTCCTGATCAGAAGTATGTCGTCAACATACAACACCAAGAATGCCACTACGGTCCCACTTACTTTCTTGTAAACACAGGGCTCATCTTCATTCTTGATGAAACTGAATTCTTTTACAGCTTCATCAAAACAAATGTTTCAGCTCCTTGAAGCTTGCTTGAGTCCATAAATAGACCTCTGTAACTTGCATATCTTATCAGCTTGTCCATCAAGAATGAAACCATCAGGTTTTGTCATATACACATCCTCCTCAAGGTTTTTGTTTAGGAAAGTTGTTTTGACATCCATCTGCCAAATCTCATAATCGTGATATGCAATAATCGCAAGCATAATCCAAATAGACTTAATCATGGCAACCGACAAAAAGGTTTCTTCATAGTCAATGCGATGAATTTGTTTGAAACCTTTGGCAACCAGTTGTGCCTTATAGGTATGCACCTTGCCATCCATGTCAGTCTTCTTCTTAAAGACCTATTTACACTGTATGGGTTTTACCATTTGATAATTCGAGAATTATACTATTTTAATTAGGCTTTTTGGCTAGATTTTAGATACTTCTTAGTTCATTTATGCCTAAATTGCTACTTAATTCTATACATTTTGTGTTGCAGGCCAAAATGGACATTTTGAGCAAATAATGAGCGAATTGGAGTTTCTGGACCCAGAGTGAAGCACTATGAAGCTTGTTCCCATGGGAGAGCATCGAAGATCGAAGATTCAAGCAAAGAAGCAAGCAGAGGGAAATTATGTAATTTCAGAATTCTCATAAAGGTTCGCCGTGGCGAAAGAAGTTAAGCACGAGAGTCATTTTTACCTTGTCGTCGCGGCGAAACTCTTTCTTCGCCGCGGCGAAGTCTGTGAATTTTTGTTTCTCCAAAACACACAGTTTTATTTTAGGAAAGTTTTTAGGTCTTTTGGGCGAGATATTTAAAAAAAAACCTTACCATTCTGAGAGGGGTCGTCTAGGTTCATCTAGTTTCGTCTGGTTTTCATTGAGTTTTGAATAGATTTGACATTTTTGTTAAGAAAGTGAGAAGATTTGAGATTCAACCTCATGGATTCTTCAATTAGGGGAGATTTCTTTTCTTTTCTCTTTATTTCAATATGTTGAATGCTACATCTACTGTTTCTCTTGCTGTTTGTGTTGATTTAGTTATGAACTAACCCATTTTAGGTTAGGTTTTTGATGTAACTCGGATCTCTATGGGTTTATCAATTGATTATTGTTATTTTTATATTCTATTGCACATATTTTGTGGTTATTCTATTTTTATTGATTTTATTTGATGAATATGATGAGATTGAGAAATGAATCATGTTGAGCTTCTTGGGTAATCACCATTGTAGTATTGAAAGCTAGAGATATATTTGAGAATCAATGAAATCAATCTAGGATTCCATTAGCTTAATGAACCTGGATCTATTATTCTTCAAATTCTTGGGTGTGGAAGTTTAATAGGGCAAAGTAGGAATTCATAGCCTGAGAAGACACCAGTACAAGTAACAAAAATTTTGTGCTCTTCTGGTTAGTAGAAATAATATCTTTTAGTCTCCTTAGGATATCCCACAAAAATAAATTTATTAGATTTTGAGCCCAACTTGTTTTGTTAAAGCAGATGCCCTAGAGCCAATCAATTATTGTAGAATTGACTCTTTGTAATAATGTTCATTAATCAATAAAAGGCATTTTATTCTATATCGCGTAAATCATTATTATTGCAATATGTATTGATATATGTCCTTAGAATGGTAGANACGTAATTTAAATCATGTTTCTCCATATTGGGCGTTACAATTCTCCCCCACATTAAAAGAATTTCATCCCTGGAATTCAAACGAACAGCTCCAAGTAACGGTTCTGCATGTCTTGCTCTGTCTCCCATGCAGCTTCTTCAACTTTATGATTTCTCTAGAGGACTTTCACTAAATGAATACACTTGTTTCGGAGCTCTTTAATTTTTCTGTCCAAAATCTGTACTGGTTGCTCCTCATACACAAGAGTCTCTTCTAAGTCTACGTCCTCTATGCTCAGAATATGGGAGGGATCACTTATATACTTGTGAAGCATCAAGACATGAAATACATTGTGAACTCTGTCCATATTGGGTGGTAGTGCTAATCTGTAGGCCACTTTTCCTACTCACTGTAACACCTCAAATGGACCAATGAATCTCGGTGCTAATTTTCCTTTATTACCAAAACGCATCACCCGTTTATAGGGGGAAACTTTTAGAAAAAACTTTGTCACCCACTTCAAACTCAACTTCCTTTCTTTTTTAGATCAGCATAGCTTTTTTGCCTATCCTAGGCTTGTTTCATTTTGCTTCTAATCAGCTTTACATCTTCTATCATTTTCTGAGTCATTTCTGGCCCAAGAGCTATATTCAACTCATCTCTCTCGCCCATCTCATCCCAATGCAGTGGAGATCTACACCGTTTACCATACAAAGCCTCATAAGGAGCCATTTTAATTGTAGACTGGTAGCTGTTATTATAAGCAAACTCCACCAAGGGTAACATCTCATGCCAGGATACTTTATAATCCACATAGCATACTCTCAACATGTCCTCAAGCACTTGATTTGTTCTCTCTGTCTGGCTATCTGTCTGAGGATGATAGGCAGTACTAAAAGCCAATTTGGTACCCAAATTCCTCTATAAACTCATCCAGAAAGCTGAGACAAATCTGAAATCTCTGCTTGATACTATTGTCTTGGGTACACCATGAAGTCTCACTATTTCTTTAATATACATCTAGGCCAATTGATCCGAAGTGGTACTCTCCTTTACTGGAAGAAAATGGGCTGATTTCGTCAATCTGTCTACTATCACCCATATAGCATTATATCCCCTTTGCACTCTAGGGAGACCTGTAAAAAAATCCATCGAAATACTCTCCCATTTCCATTTAGGAATACTAAGTGGCTGAAGCAACCCTGATGGCCTTTGGTGTTCTGCTTTCACTTGCTGACAAGTCAGGCATTTAGCTACAAACGCTGCAATATCTTTCTTCATCCCTGGCCACCAATAGCCTTTCTTTAAATCTTGATACATCTTGGTTACTTTAGGATGAGCAGTGTACAGTGTATCATGAGCCTCTGTCATGATACTCTTTCTCAACTCATCATCTTGAGGAACACACAACCGACTCCTAAAACAGAGAACATCATCCAACAATCTAAACTCTGATGTCTTGCCCTCATGCACTTGCTGAACTGTTTTCTGACACACTCATCAATTAGCTGTTTTTCTTTAATTTCTTCTAGTAAGGTAGACTGAACCTCTAATCTGGCAATTTTTCCTGGTATGACCTTAATCTGCTCTTTACACAACTCTTTTATTAACTCTTTCTGTCTTGTGAGTCGGGACAAATAAGCTTTCCTGCTTAGAGCATCGGCTACTACATTAGCTTTCCCCGGTTGATACTTAATCTCACACTCATAATCTTTAACCAGCTCTAACCATCTTCTCTGTCTCAAAGATTCAAGGAGTTTTACTATTCCTTGCATTATAGGAGACATTACTTTTGATCGAGTTTTGTGTGATTTAGGTGCAACATCAATCTAATGCCTTTTTCTGTTTTCAGGAGATTGGAAATTGGTGAAGTGAAGCCAACGACCATGTCGTTGGAACTTGCAGATAGATCCATCAAACATCTGAGGGGTATAGTCGAAGATGTGTTGGTGAAGGTGGATAAGATTATCTTTCCGGCGGATTTTGTTGTATTGGACATGAAAAAAGATAAGGAAATGCCTCTTATTTTGGGCCAACCATTTTTGGCCACCGGGAGAGCTCTCATTGATGTGCAAGAAGGATAGTTACTATAAGAGTTCAAGATGAAACAATAACTTTCAATGCGTTTGAAGCTATGAAGTTTGCATCCGAATCGGATTCATGCTTTAATGTTGATGTGGTGGATAAACTAGTAGTAGAGGCTATTGAAGAGAACACTCCACAACTGCCTCTAGAAGCTTGTATTGCCAAATCAAAAATAGTAGAGGTAGATGAGTCGGCAAATAATGAATGTGCTAGATTGTTGGAAGCACTTCAGCCGATTGATGAGAGCCAAGATCTAGAATTTGAGGAATTTAATTTTGAGAAGGAGAAGGAGAAGGAAAAGGAAAGAAGGGAAGAACCTCTGAAGCTTGAACTGAAGCCCTTGCCTTCCCACCTCAAATATGTGTATCTTGGTGAAGCAGAAACCTTCCCAATAATCATCAGTTCAAAGTTGAGCAAATTGGAAGAAGAATGGTTGATTAGGGTACTAAGAGAACATAGATCAGCAATTGTATGGACCATTTCAGATATTAGAGGCATCTCTTCGTTGTTTTGTATACATAAGATACTTATGGAAATTGATGTCAAGCCTAGGGTGCAACCACAAGGGAGACTGAACCCTTCGATGAAGCTAGTGGTGAGAAAGGAGGTGGTGAAACTTCTAGATGCGGGCATAATTTATCCTATTTTTGATAGTCCATGGGTGAGCCCGATGCAAGTAGTTCCGAAGAAATGAGGTATCACAGTGATAAAGAATGAAAGCAATGAATTGATACCAACTATGACGGTCACTGGTTGGAGAGTATGCATTGACTACTGGAAATTAAATGAAGCGACAAGGAAAGATCATTTCCCACTTCCTTTCATCGATCAGATGTTGGAGAGATTGGCAGGGCATGTTTATTACTGTTTCCTGGATGGTTATTCAGGATATAATCAGATTGCCATCGCTCTTGAGGTTCAAGAAAAGACGACCTTCACTTGTCCCTATGGAACCTTTGCTTACCAAAGGATGCCCTTTGGGTTATACAATGCACCAACCACATTTCAAAGATGCATGATGCTATCTTTGTTGATATGGTGGAGCGGTTTATAGAAGTCTTCATGGATGACTTCTCTGTTTTTGGTTCATCTTTTGACAATTGCTTATCTAATCTTTCACTTGTTTTGCAGCGATGTAAGGAGACGAACTTGGTGCTCAACTGGGAGAAGTGCCACTTCATGGTCCAGGAAGGAATAATGCTTGGTCATAGAATTTCAAGGGATGGCATAGAAGTGGATCGAGCAAAAACAGACGTGATTGAGAAGCTACCACCACCCTCAAATGTTAAAGCAGTTAAGAGTTTCTTGGGGCATGCGGGGTTTTATAGACAGTTTATCAAGGATTTTTCTAAGATCTCTAAACCCCTTTGCAATTTATTGATTAAAGATGTTGCTTTTGATTTTAATGATGAATGCATGCATGCGTTTCAAACGCTAAAAAAATTATTAGTATATGCACCTATTATTGCAGTTCTCGATTGGGGACTGCCATTTGAATTGATGTGTGATGCTAGTGATTTTGCATTAAGAGTAGTGTTACGATAGAGGAAAAACAAAGTGTTGCATGTAATTCAGTATGCTAGCAAAACACTCACTGATGCAAAATTGAATTACACCACCACTGAAAAAGAATTGTTGGCTACTGTTTTTGCTTTTGAAAATTTTTGTTCATATTTTCCAGGTGCCAAGGTGATAGTCTACACGGACTATTCAGCACTCAAGCACCTATTGGCAAACCAAGAAGCAAAACCTCGGCTGATAAGATGGATCCTATTGCTACAAGAGTTTGAGTTGGAGATACGAGATAAGAAGGGGTTGAAAAATGTGGTGGCGGATCATTTGTCAAGGATTGAATGACCAATTTAGGGAAATGAAGAGGAAACCCAAATCAGAGAAACTTTCCCGGATGAGAAATTGATGAGAGTAGATGAAGCATTGTGGTATGCAGATTTTGCAAACTACTTGTCATCGAGAGTGCTCCCAATTGGCATGACCTTCCAACAAAAGAGGAAGTTTTTCTCAGATTTGAAGTATTGCTTCTAGGAAGAGCCATTTCTATATAGACACTATACTGATCAGATGATACATAGATGTGTCCCGGAAGAGGAAATGGAGAGTATTCTAAGGCATTGTCATGAGAAGGAAGTGGGTGGCCATTTTGGAGGAGCTAGGACAACAGCCAAGGTTCTTCAATCTAGGTTTTATTGGCCAACCCTTTTCAAGGATTCTTTTCGGATGATTCAGGAACGCGACCAATGTCAACGGAGTGGAAATATTTCAAAGAGAGATGAGATTTCGTTGAACAACATCCTAGTAGTTGAGTTGTTTGATGTGTGGGGAATTGATTTCATGGGTCCTTTCCCAAATTCTTTTGGGAACACATACATTTTAGTAGCGGTGGATTACGTATCGAAATGGGTGGAAGCAGTCACATTGTCATCCAATGATGCCAGGGTGGTGGTAAATTTTGTGAGAAAGAACATTTTCTCAAGATTCGGAGTACCACGGGCAATCATCAGTGATGGAGGATCACATTTTTGCAACAGGCAATTGGATGCACTGTTGGGAAAATATGGAGTGAAACACAGAGTTGCGACACCCTACCATCCACAGACTAGCAAGCAAGTGGAATTGTCGAACAGAGAACTAAAGGGAATTTTAGAAAAGACAGTCAATGCATCAAGGAAGGATTGGTCACGGAAGTTGGATGATGCATTATGGGCCTACCGTACTGCATTTAAGACTCTGATTGGTATGTCTCCATTTAGGATGGTATATGGGAACGCATGTCATTTGCCAGTAAAACTCAAGCATAAGGCCTACTAGGCAGTCAAACAGCTAAACATGGATTTACGAGCTGCTGGGGAGGAAAGAATGCTGACTTTGAATGAACTCGATGAGTTCCATCATGAAGCGTATGAGAATGCTCGAATTTACAAAAAAAAAGACAAAAAGGTGGCATGACAAGCATATCCAGAAGAAGAACTTTGAAGAGGGTCAAAAAGTGTTGTTGTATAATTCTAGGCTTAGGCTATTCCCTGTAAAACTTAAGTCTAGATGGTCCGGCCCCTTCATAGTTACAAGAGTTTACCCATTCGGAACGGTGGAGGTGTCATATGAAGAAAAAGGCACATTTAAGGTCAATGGACAGAGGTTGAAGCCATAGATCGATGGAGTGATGATTTGCAAGTCAATCCCCCTCCGACTTGACATTCCGACATGAAGACTTGAGAAAGTCGAGCTTTCGACTATAAACAAGCGCTCCTTGGGAGGCAACCCAAGTGTTTTCATTTGTTGTTGTTTATTTATTGTTTTTAAGTTGTTCAGTTTTCTTATGATTCTTAGATGAAGTTTAATTTGTGTGTTTTTTGGTGTTTCAAGTGAATTATTGAATCAAGGCGAAAAATGGAAATTTTCCAGTTTTCGCCGCGGCGAAGAAGTTTCTTCGCCGTGGTGAACTGCAATGTGCAAAAAGTGGAATTCGAAAAGTCCCAGACTTCGCCGCGGCGAAGTATTTTCTTCGCTGAGGCAATGTAGGCTCTAGAAATTTTCGCCCCGGCAAAGCATTTGTTTTCGCTGCAGTGAAGAAAGTTGGACGAATTTAACTAAAGGAAGTTCGCCACGGCGCTATATGCACTGGATTTTTTCGCCGTGGTGAAGGATGTTTCTTCGCCGCGACATCGACCTGGGTGAAATTTCAAAGAAATGAAAAACTTCATTGCGGGGAAACCTGCTTTTATAAATACTCACTCGCGACTCTTCATTTTGCGAAAAACTTCCAAAACACATCCGAGAGAAAAAATTTGCCTATTTCAATGCAGAGTTCTTCCAACAAATTCCCATCACTTTTCCTCATTTCTTAACCCTCCCAAACACCAAAACAACTCATTTTAGCAAAGATTTTTGCGAAAAATTGAAGAAAATTTTGGAAACCCTTGGTTTCCAAAATTTGGGGATCTTGCCATCTAAGCCGCAATCGATGAAATTGGTGGTGAATAGTTCTTGGGATTGTAAGATTTCAAGTTCTCCAAACTTTTTATTGATCAATTTTGATTTTTAGAGTTGAATATGAGATTTTTATTGTTGAGTGAGTTGTGGATTGTCAGTGGTGTTTGTGCTTTGATTGTGATTTAAGAAGTGTTGATCTTGAATTCTGTGGTGTTGAGGAGTTAGGGTTTTGAATTTTGGAGCGTTTGGTTGAGTTTGGACAATGAGTAATTTTGGGGTCTAGGTGCAAATTTTTCAAAATTTTGGTGGTTGTGCAGGATTGATTGTGGTTGATAGTAGGGTGCTTAGAGTTGAATTGTTGCGTTAGATTTGTAGTTTGGGGAAAATGCCGCTCAAAGTACTTTCCAAGGGTAAAGGAAAAGGGAAGAAGGAAGACGATCGATTTGTTAATGAAAAGGCTCGAAAATGATATGAAGGGGCAATCCAAAGGAAAGATAAAGGATTTATTGCCGAGTGGGGTTAACCACTGTTTATGCTGAAAAGTGGAGTGTAGGGCGAAAGTGGAATGCATTTATGGATGAACCTGCACATGCGGCCGTAGAGCCAATAGTAAGAGAGTTTTACGCCAACCTCCCTGATTGTGATCCTAGTCATGTGTTTGTGAGGGGTACTAATGTGCCATTTGATGCGAAGGTCATCAATGATTTTTTTCACTTGCCTTTGATTGACCCTGATGAGTATCTGGAGTTTAAGAAGAGACAATTTCAGGAGGATGAGATCCTTAAGGTTATAGGAAAACCAGATACCCCTTGGGAGGTTTCAAAAAAGGGAAAAAGGAGCATCAAGGGAACCAATCTGACTCCGACAGCTAGGTTGTGGCAGTATTTTGTGTGTGCATGGATGATGCCGGAAACACATTATAGTTCAGTAACTTTTGACAAGGCATTGCTGCTTTACTCCATTGCCACCAGAAAGAAGATGGATGTGGGAAGATCATCTTGAATAGTATACAGAATGCAGCCCAACCAGGGCGAGGGAGTTTCCCTTTCCCACATCTCATCACCGAGCTGTGCACTAAAGCAAGAGCACAGAAGGAGGATGATGAACTACTTATCCATGATGCCCTAGCTCTCGACACAGCCTACTGTCGGAAGGTACTTGAGTGTCAGCCCAGTGAGCAACCCAGCGTTGGGACAAAACGACAGAGAACCACCCAAGGCACTACCACATCATCCAGTTCCACAGTCACTATGAAGGAGATGATGCAGCAGATGTTGGGTCAGATAAAACGAATGGCGAAACGTTAGGATTGGCTAGCAGAGCAGACCCAGATGATGTATGACATGCAGCACAGTTGCTTCACCAAGCTCAACGTTGATACTTCGAGCTTCTAATAGGCTGACTGGCATTCAGAAGAATGGATGGGCTCTCATTCAAAAGAGGACGATACCGAGGGAGAGTAGGACGCCGAAGAATGAACCTGAACACCTATTTTTGTATTTTATTTTCTTTGTTTAGTTGTTTTTGTATTTCATTTCGAACATTGAACTAAATTGCTTTTTGTTTTGGATGGTTTAAAGTTTGTTTTAAATTTCCTAGTAGTTGTAAAGGTGAGATTAGGATTGTAATATTTTCATATTAGTCAATGAACTTTTCTAACACAGTGGACACCACAGTATTTCAATTGTTTTTACGGATTATGGTGATGAGAAAGCCAAGGACTGGGTGTGCATGCTGTTGAGCAAAACTTCAACTTCACCGATTAATCAGGGAACTATCTCGTACCTTTGTAGATTTTGTTTTTCTATTCCTAATTCGTACATAATGTGACATTGGGGACAATGTCATCTTTAGTTTGAGGGTAGGAAAAATTTGAAAATTTTTGAATTGTGTTTATTTTATTTTCATGTTTTGTTGTGTATGCCAATGATGAATTACATAAGTCTATGATGAGAATAGGATTGTTGGGATTTTATTGGTGAAAAATGTTAAGCATTGATTCAAGTTTATGTTGATTGATTGAATTTTGCTTGAGGTTTGTTGAGTGGTTCAACCACCATTTTTATTATTTGGGCATGCTTAGATTCATTTTATGCGGTTAGGTAAAGTCTTGATAATGTGGGTAGACTCTAGAACCTAGTTGAGAAGTGCTTGAGGTGAAATTCTAGGAATAGACATTATTGAGGAAGTGATTTAGGTAGTTTTTGGAACGTTTGAGCCTTTCCAACCGACCATGAATTTTATCCCTAGTGACCCATTTGAGCCTTGTGAAATCATCGTTGCCTTATTTTTCTTGTGAAACCAATAATGCCCAAAACCCTTTTCCCTAAACACATCCGCAACCTTTAAGAGAATTCTAAACTTAATGCAAACACAAAAATTTTGGAGAGTTGTGTGAATGAACTGAAAGAATAGTTTGGGGGTTGTGAGAAGGGCAAGAGGAATAAGAGGGGTAATTAACCTCAATGTTATTGTTATTTAAAAAAAAAAAAAAATTAGAGTTCCATTTCGAGAACTACATTGTAGTAGCAAAAATAAGAATTGTACATGAGTGAGGGTTGTAAAATGGATGCCATATTTAGTGGTGGTTGAGAAAGAAAGTGGAAGTTGATTAAGTTTTAGTGTTTGCTTTAAGGAAACCGAGTTCTCTTGTTTGTTTATCCTTTCCTTTCCTTTGAAGCCCACTAACCGAGCCTAACGTTACAAGCCTATAAAGACCTTTTCATCTTTAGTAATCTCTAATCCTCATTAGTGGAGAGTAGTTCGATACATAGGCTTATGGAGTCTACCACCATTTGATAAACTTTGCATTTCTACATAAAATAATTCGTGAAGTCGGAATGTGGATTGAAGTGGGGATCACCTACTTGAGGAACCAATAGAGAAAGATAGTCGATGCAACTTTTAACTTCTTAGAGTGTTGAACATTTTCTAGTAATAATTTTCGAACAAACTTTTCAGACTTGTGTAAATTCTAGGCAATTCTTATGTTGAGTTTGAGTCTAATTTTTGTTTGTTCGTTTTCAGTTTTGTTGTTTTGTATTTTTGGTGGTTTGTTGTTTTTCTTTCTTTGTGTTTTGTACCTGATGCTCGGGGATGAGCATGTCTTTAGTTTGGGGGTATTTGATAATCCGAGAATTAAACTGTTTTAATTAGGCTTTTTGGCCGGATTTTAGATACTTCTTAGTTCATTTATGCCTGAATTGCTGCTTAATTCTATACATTTTGTGTTGCAAGCCAAAATGGACATTTTCAGTAAATAAGGAGCGAATTGGAGTTTCTGGACCCAGAAGTAAGCGGATCTCAGGATTTGGGAGAGTTCAGGAGCAGATTGAAGCATTATAAAGCTTGTTCCCTTGGGAGAGCATCGAATATCAAAGAATCAAGCAAAGAAGCGAGCGGAGGGCAATTCTGTAATTTCAAAATTCTTCATGAAGGTTCGCCGCGGCGAAGTCCACTCTTCACCAAGGCGAAAGAAGTTAATCACGAGAGTCCATTTTACCTCATCGCCGCGGCGAAGTCTGCGAATTTTAGTTTCTCCAAAACGCACAGTTTTATTTTAGGAAAGTTTTAGGTCTTTTGGGACGAGCTATATAAGAAAACCCTTGCCATTTTCATGGGAGGGGTTCGAGTTTCGTCTGATTTTCATTGAGTTTAGAATAGATTTGACATTTTTTGTGGAGAAAGTGAGAAGATTTGAGATTCAACCTTGTGGATTCTTCAACTAGGGGAGATATCTTTTCTTTTCTCTTATTTCAATTTGTTGACTGCTATGTTTAATGTTTTTCTTGCTATTTGTGTTGACTTAGTTATGAACTAACCCAATTTTGGTTAGGATTTTGATGTAACTCAGATTTCTATGGGTTAATCAATTGATTATTGTTATTTTCATATTCTATTGCAAAGATTGTGTGGTTATTCTGTTTTTATTGATTTTATTTGATGAATATGATGAGATTGAGAAATGAATCATGTTGAGCTTCTTGGGTAATCATCATTGTAATATTGAATGCTAGAGATAGATTTGAGAATCAATGAAATCAATCTGGGATTCCATTAGCTTAATGAACTTGGATCTATTATTCTTCAAATTGTTGGGTGCGAAAGTCTAATAGGGAAAAGTAGGAATTCATAGCCTGCGAAGGTATGTTTGACAACTTAGAGAATTCGATTTACAATCCCTGCATGTGAGTGTGAAAATAGCATAATCTGTAAAAGTCACCATTGGTGGAATTTGCTTATAATAATAGTTATCAGTCCACCATTAAGATGGCTCTTTATGAAGCCTTATATGGTAGACGATGTAGGTCTCCACTACATTGGAACGAAGTAGGAGAGAAAGATGCTTGGAAACAGCTCTTGGGCCCAAGATAACTCAAAAAATTATAGAAGATATCAAGTTGATCAAAAATATAATGAAACAAGCCCAAGACAGACAAAAGAGTTATGTGGATTTAAAGAGAAAAGATGTAGAATTTAAAGTGGGTGAGAAGGCATTTATTAAAATTTCCCCCTATAAGCAAGTATTATGTTTTGGCAGAAAAGGGAAGCTAGCTTTGAGATACATTGGTCCCTTTGAAGTGTTACAATGAGTAGGAAAGGTAGCTTACAAATTGGCACTACCACCAAATATGGATAAAGTGCATAATGTGTTCCATGTCTCCATGCTTCGAAGGTATGTTAGTGATCTCTCACATATATTAAAAGTAGAAGAAGTGGACTTAGAAGAGAATCTTGTTTATGAGGAACGCCTAGTGCAAATATTAGAAAGAAAGGTTAAGGAGCTCCGAAACAAGAGTATTCCATTAGTAAAAGTCCTATGGAGGAATCATAAAGTAGAAGCTACATGGGAAGTAGAACAAGATATGCAAAACCGCTATCCCAAATTTTTCGTTTGAATTTCAGGGATGAAATTCTTATAGAGTGGAGGGGGGGATGGGGGGGATCGTAACGCCCACATCAAGGTATGTAACTTTATCCCTTAGTTGAATCTTGTTAGAGTTATCTTGGACAAGTGTTAAAGAAATTCTTTAAAATGTTATTAGGGGTAAAATGGTCATTCCACTTATAATTAGATGAAAAAGTGGGGAATGAAAAGAAGTAGAATAACATGGAGAAGATAATATAAATGAAGGCATTATTGTAATTGACTAAGGGACATAGATGAAATTTTTAGAAAGTGCAAGGGTAAAATGGGAAACTACATATATTATTATGTAGTAATAAGAGTTCAAGAGTTGAAACCCTAGCCACTCCACCCATTGTTCACGCCACCTTCACCCCAATTTCTCTCAAATTTCTTCATTAAATTTCCAAGGAAATTCTTAGGATTTTGGCTAGATTTTGATAAATTTTCAATCCTAAGCATTCAAGGTAAGATTCTTGCACCAAGATGTGAGATTAAATTTTAAAGTTCTGAATTCTTATGGCTTTATATGCTTAGGGTTAAGAAGAAGGGGAATTCTACCAAAGAGAGATTATAGTGTTGGAATTGCTCAAATTCAAGGTAAGTAAATCCAACTTTAGCTTTGATTGAATAAATACTTGGGTAGAGAAATTTCGTATATGTTGTATGTGTGTTTGGATGATGAGAATTATGGATTGAAATTGAGGTTGTTTGATTTGTGAATCTTTTGGCCATGAGAAGTGATGTATTTGTATGTGTTGAGTTGATGAAATATGAAAGAATGGATGTGGAAGGTGAAATTCGGCCAGGGTGGTTGTTGGCCTTAGGGAGTTTTTTTAGCTCCAATTTTGGTGGCTTGAGAAATATGTGGAAGTGTAACCAATTTAGGGTTTGTATGTGCATGTAAAGTGTTTGATGAAATTTCAAAGAAAGCGCATATACATGAGTATGTTAGATTATTACTTTGCTATGGAAATGTTGTTGGTAGAGAATACTAGTTCCATAATGATATCTTTATATGACATAATGCATTATTACATTTGAGCATTTGCATTTAGAAAGAATAGCAAAGAATGAGCATATTTACATGCACATATACATATATGAGAACATTAAGGAATAAAGAGAAAGAAAGAAAATTAATTGTAGAATCATTATCTAAAGAACATAATTAAAGAATACCTCAAATCTGAAATTTTATTTAAAGAAATATAAAAAGAGAAGAAGAGAAGATTGTTGCGATGGGGAACCCGTGAGTGACAGAGAAGAAGAATATTCCCATATGCACGCCGCCTTAGTGAGCGGCCTAAGAATAAGAAAGAAGAATTTGTACAGTCCGTAAGAAGTGCATGTGGATGAGTACTGTACCCAAGAAAGAATTTAAGAATACACTCACATGGCCAGGGTTCCGAATCCATGCCTCAACCGAGTCCAATCGACAAAGAAAGAATAGAAAAGAAAAGAAAGAAAGCATAGAAAAGCAAGGAAGAATAGAAAATAAGAGAAATAGAATAAGAAAACAGAAAAGAAAATGCATTGCATAGAAAAAGGTTGTGCATATGCATCATGCCATTTCTACTACCCTGAGTTCGTTTCGGGTAAGTGAGAAACTCAAATCTTAGAAAGAGTAGAGAAGAATTGAGAAGTTTGATATAAGGAAAGAAAATCCAAGATTTGAGTAACGGAAGAAGGAATTTTTTTTTTTTTTTTTGGGTGACTTTATTACTTGATGTAGAGATTTGTATATAAGATCTGAGTCAAAGACCTACTAGCTAGACAGAGTATTACAGGAATCGAACTCACGTCATCCACACGAAGATAATACGCCAATGACCGAGAATTAATTTTGCTAGAATTAATTCTTGGCTTCAAGGATTCAAGTATTTGGAAGAATGAGTGAAGAGAAAAGGAGAGAAAAAAAATTCCCTTAAAAACACTCCACGGCCAGGGAATGAAAATTAGGTTGTATAAACCTAATTTTTCTTTACTTATATAATAAAGTAAAATATCCATTCCACCCCTCAAGTTCAGCATCAACCTAAACATTAGGTAGAATTGCATATTAACCCAACTTAATTATTTAGTTAAATATTAATATTAACTCGAATAATTAAATTTATAATTTTGCTAAATTACTCCATTAATAAAGTTGGACGTAGGCTACAACCTCAGTAAATTGAATTACATAGCAAAATTACCAATGTGCCCATTCATCTAAAAGACGAATATACCCTTCCAAAAAGTCAATATCCTTAAATTGTCTTCTAAGTGTGTGACCCATAGGCTCCTTTTATTTTGGTTGTGAGTAGTATCGCTATTGACACCAATAAATCGTCTCACTACACACAAACCAAGATTGGCCCCTAGCAAGGCATCATGACCACCCGATAGATTCGGATTTAGCGAAATAACTACCTATCAATGATATAGTTATCGTGCAATCAAATCCTTTCATCATCTGTTATCTCATTAAAGCTGAGGTACAAAAACATTA
Organism: Pistacia vera; assembly: GCF_008641045.1. Taxonomy (NCBI): domain Eukaryota; kingdom Viridiplantae; phylum Streptophyta; class Magnoliopsida; order Sapindales; family Anacardiaceae; genus Pistacia; species Pistacia vera. Next base: position 225,680 of record NW_022195034.1, on the reverse strand, counting down.
CCAACCTCGGTTATCCTTGATATTTTTGTATTCAGTTATTGGACCAATAACTGAAATAATAAATTGGATTGAGCAACTGTTAGAGTAGATGTCCTAGAGCCAATCATAATAATGTTCATTAATCAATAAAAGGCATTGTATTCTATATCGCGTAAATTATTATTATTGCAATATGCATTGATATATGTCCTTAGAATGGTAGAACCGTGACGAGAGTATCAAGTGTTTCAAATCTTGATAGTGAGAACCCTATGAGCACATATGGTGGCCATTCTAGAAACGTCCGTAGCCCCAGTATTATTCTGAAGTAAGGGCACAAATAATACGGTAAGGCTATCATAGTGTTGAACGACCCTGTCGAAAGCTAGTGACTGATCTCACTTGTCAAGGTTGTTTGGTTACAACCTGATGCAACACATGGGTGCTTGTTGTAGGCGATTACACCGCATCAAGTTCACTAGACTGACCCACCAGAGGATTCCATATGGATGGTAACCCTAGTGCCTATGGAACAAATCCTCTAACGAATGGTGGTGCATGTGATCCTTAGACTTGAGATCACCGGAGCGCCTTGTGCACCGATTGGTGTAGTTTGACACTAGCCCAACGCAGTTCTTTTTAGAGCTGTCAATACGGTGGTGATTGGCTGCATCAAGGAGTGTATCAAAACTATGGTGGATTGACAGAGGATTCATCACTCCCAGGTACGAGAGAAGTTATCTCACGGCGCAATTCAGTATATGGCAATGATGTTAAAACTATGGCCACAGTGGGATTGAGTTGTTGCTCTATCCAGTTTATAATATGGGTCATTGGTCTAGAAACTGAATACATAATATCGAGAGTAACCGAAGGTTGATACTATTTCTATGCCTTTGTCTCATCGAGATAACATATGATGAAAGGATCGAATTGTACGGTAACCACATCGTTGACAGGTAGCTACTTTGCTAAATCTGAATCTATTAGGTAGCCATGATGTCTTGCTAGGGGCCAATCTTGGTATGTGTATTAGTAAGATGATTAATTGGTGTTAATAGCGATACTACTCACAACCAAAATATAAGGAGCCTATGGGTCACACACTTAGAACACAATTTAAGGACATTGACTTTTTGGAAGGGTATATTCATCTTTTAGATGAATGGGCATATTGGTGAGACGATTAATTGTACGGTAACCATATCATTGACAGGTAGCTGCTTCCAAGTGTGCAGGGGCTAAAATATAAAGTTTCAAAACTTTTAGACCACATGCAGATTTGTAAATTGTCAAGGGGTAAATTGTAATTAACCCACTAAATTCAAAAAAAAAAAAAAAAAAAAAAAAAAGATTGTTTTTGAAATGTATGCTTTGTACTTGTTTGTATATTGTATGGTGCCCAGTACATGAGCCTTAGACCTAAGGGTCAATGTTTTAAAATATTTTTGGGTATATATGGTTGTTTAATTTATTAAATAGGGCCTGCGTGTCTTGCCTTTCTCATATTCTCGATGTACACTCTCTTCTCATCTCATTCCCCTCAAATGTAAATCGAGGTTTCTAAATTTATTGATGTAAAGAATTTGTATAATTATTTATTGTAAATTTGGAAGGATATTTTTTGTAATGTACTTGAAGATGGAGCAAAGGACGAGGCAACCATACTTGAAGACTCAAGATGTTTATTACAGGACCCCTAGGTGACCCACCCATTCCTCTAGGCTCGAGGAAATCAGTTTTAGCTGGGCCATGTACCTGCACGTTTAATTTTTGTTTAGAATGCATGTTAAGGTTGAATGTTTGATAACATGCCAAACAATGTCATTTTAACAAAGATAATAATCTGATGAGAAAATAACAAACCCCTCAACTGAATTATATTAAGTCACGTAAGCCTTCTATCACCATGGTTTTAATCAAACCATTGTTCGTCGAAACCTTGTTTGCTAAAGCGAAGGGTACACTTCTACTAGTGGGAGGTTAAAATACATTGGAGTTTTCCTCAATGGTGATGGGTCGACTTAAAATGACGGTTTTGCTTGTTCGCCAAAGTGAAGGTTGATAAACGCGTCGTAGGCATAATAGAGTAGTACACATATTATGTGTACGTGGTGACATGTAGTGTCCACTCTACTGATACTGAGAATCACATTTGAAGACAATGGTTGGAGCCATTGGATTGTGTGATTGGCTTGTTGGCTTTCTACATTGAAGTGATAGTGGGAGCTATCAACTGGTGTGGATTAAGTTTGTTGGCCTACCTAATCAACTCATTTGGTTGTTCGCCAAAGCGAAGGTTTGAAATGGGCAGGAGGGATCTCGGTCCACTAGGAAAGTCAACGAGCTTTCCCGAGTTAATAGTGAGGGCTATTGGTGAGTAAAATAGTGGGAGTATCGTTTAATAAAATAACATATTAAATAATAATGAACTTTATAATAACTTTATCTTTCTGCAATTGTAGATTCACCAAAATGAGCATTATGAACCTGCGACCGATAATCGAGAAAGAAAACAGGTTGGATGGATCCAATTTCTTATACTGGTATCGTAATTTCGGATTATACTCAAGTCAAAAAAGAAATTGGATATCTTGAAAAGCCATACATGGCTGAGCCTAATCTTGATGCCACAGGAGTTAAGGATACTTATCAAAAGTCCTTGATGATGCTGATAGCGTTCAATGCTTGATGTTAGCATCGATGACACCTATGCTGCAAAAGCAGCATGAGAATATGGATGCTTCTTCCATTATGCACATCTCAAGGAGCTTTACGAAACAAATGCTCGACATGAAAGGTACAAGGTGTCGAAAGACTGTTTGGAGTCACCTGACTGAGGGAGCCAAGTTGGTCCTCATGTGTCAAGATGACGGCACATAGAGGCTTGAGACTTTGGGATGTGGCTTAGATGCAGATACAAATTGATTTAATTTTGCAATCTTGCCTAACTCTTATGCTTCGTTCATAATGAATTTCAATAGAGCCCGATGGAGAAAACCTGTCAGAACTCTTGAACATGCTTAGGACTGCAGAACAGGACTTGAAAAAGTCCAAGCCTATTTTACTGGTTGCTACCAGTAAACCAAAGGGTAACGGTAAGGGCAAGGCCAGGCCAAACCCAAGCCAAGCCTAAAGGACAGGTTGCTCTTGGGCTGAGAGTGGCATAGGCAAGGGCAAAGTGTTTGCTTCTTTGTGACCAGCCTGGCCACTAGAGAAAACACTGAAAGGTTTTCCTCGCAAGCAAGAAGAAGTCAAGGCTACGACTTCAGGTATTTTTGTGATTGAGATTAACTTCTTCCCTAAACATCTTGGGTCATTGACACAGGATGTGGTACTCACATTTGTACTGATGTGCAGGGACTAAGGCAAAGTAGAGTGCTCGCCAAGGGAGAGGTGGACCTACGAGTTGGAAATGGAGCACGTGTGGCTGCATTGGCTATAGGGACTTATTGTTTATCTTTGCCTATGGGCTTGTTATTGGAACTACATAACTGTTACCATGTACCTTCTATTTCTAGAAATATTATCAGTATCCGCTTTAGATAATATGAGGTATCATTTTGAGATATCTAATGGATTGTTGTCCTTTATTGAATGGGTTCTATTTGGAATTGCAAGGTTATATAATGGATTATATGTTCTTGATTTAAACAATAAAGAATTCTCAATATTGAAACCAACAGAGCTAAACATAGCGATCCAAACCAGACATAACTTTGGTACTGTAGATTGTGTCATGTTAATAACATCTGCATTGCAAAACTTCAAAGGGGTGGAGTTTTGGACCCTTTGACTTTCAGTCATTGAGGGATGTGAGTCATGCCTGTTAGGCAAGATGACCAAGTCTCCTTTCACAGGATAAGGTGAAAGGGCTACGAGGTTAGGCATCATCCATAGTGATGTAGTGTGGTCCATAACAGTTGAAGCCAGAGGTGGATATTCATACTTCATCACATTTACTAATGATTTTAGTAGATGGTTATGCTACTTATGAGACATAATCTAAGCCTTTGATAAATTCAAGGAATTCAAGAATGAAGTACAGAATATGTTGGGCAAAAGTATTAAAGCTCTTCGGTTGGATCGAGGAGGTGAATACTTAAACTCGGTTTTCAGAGTACCTGAAGGGATGTGGGATAGTATCAAACTCACCCCTCCTTAGACTTGAGATCACCGGAGTGCCTTGTGCACGATTGGTGTAGTTGACACTAGCCTAAACAATTCTTTCAGAGCTGTCAATACGGTGGTGATTGGCTGCATCAAGGAGTGATAAAGACTATGGTGGATTGACAGAGGATTCATCACTCCGGGTACGGAGAAGCTATTCACGGCGTAATTCAGTATATGGCAATGACGTAAAATGTGGCCACAATGGGATTGAGTTGCTGCTCTATCCAGTTTATATACGGGTCATTGGTCAGAAACTGAATACATAATATGAGAGTAACCAAAGGGTGACACTATTTCTATGACTTCGTCTCATCAAAATACATATGATGAAAGGATCAAATTGTACTGTAACCATATCATTGACAGGTAGCTACTTTGCTGAATCCGAATCTACGGGTGGCCATGATGCCTTACTAGGGGCCAATTTGGTTTGTGTATTAGTGAGATGATTAATTGGTGTTAAAGACAGATTTGGAGTTTATGGACTCAAAAGCAGCGAAAGGCAATTCTGTAATTTCATAATTTCTCAGGAAGCTTCGCCGCGGTGAAATCAGCTAGTCAAGCACCAGATTCCGCTTCTTTGTCGCCGCAGCGAGATTCCTTCTTCGCCGCGGCGAAGTTTGCATTTTCCATTTTTTAAAATGCACAGTTTTACTTTTAGTTTTTTTTTTTTTCTTAGGAGTTTGGGGGAGGTATAAAAGAAAAACTTAGTCTTTTTGCGAGGGGTTGGTCTTGGAGTAGGGTTTGGAGCTATTTACATTTGCTTAGATTCATTTTTGAGTGATTTTGGATTAACAAAGTGTAAAGATTCGAGGTGAAACCAGGGGATTCGTCTTTAGGGAGATTCTTTTCCTTTTCTCTTGTTTCCATGATGTTGAACTTGCAATTTTTCGTTTCTTTTAATTGTATTATTGATTTAGACATGAACTAACCTAATTTGGGTTAGGGTTTTGATTGTAGTTCGGAATTCATGGGTTAATTAATTGAATGATTTTATTTCATATGAACTTGATTGATTGTGTGAATACTCTGAATTAACTATTTATTGTGATGAACATGATGAGATGAGAGAAATGAATCATGTTAGGCTTCTTGGGTTTCACCATTGTAGTATGGACGCTAGAGATAGATTAAAGAACCAATGAAATCAATCGGATTCTTGTGTTTAATGAGCTCAGTTTTATTAACTTTCAATTTGTTAGATGCGGAAGGTTGATAGGGAAGAGCAGGAAAACATAGCCTGAGAAGGTATGTTGGACATTTTAAGAGAGCTGTTGTCAATTAATAGTAATATGAATTTGGTTTATTCTAGTTTTAACCATGAGTCCGAAGAAGTCAAAACCTACCGTTTGTTGAATGATTTATCCTTTTTTAAAATCTTGCTTTCATGTTACTTTATTTAGTAAATTTTGGTTCAGTTCTAGTTTAACAGCACAGCGAAGAAGCTCCGGGACGGTCAAACCGGAGAACGTTTCTCTCTATTACTTGAGGGGTATTTGCTACGGTGCATCAAGGCCGGAGGTAGAGTTCACTTCAGAAAGGGTTAGAAAACTTGTAGTGGCATCTATGGGAAGCGTTCTCCTTATCTTGTGGTAGTCCCCTTTGTACCGAGGTTGAGAGAACTGTCTTGTGTTATGCACTCTGAGAGAGTGCCGTTAACACAGGGATGGGGGAAAGGAGGAGGCTACCGTGTTGAACGGGGGAATGGCTGTTGATGGCAGAAGAACAGGAAAGGGATTCTCAGTTCCCACAGTAATGGTAGGTTCGAGCATACGAGACCAGCAGTTCAAGCCAACATGTTTGAGATAAAGCTGGCAATCATCCAGATGACAGCAGTCAGTAAGGTTTAATGTGTGATTAAAGGAAGATCCGAACAGCATATGCGAACTTCTTGGAAATTTGTGACACCTTCAAGTTAAACGGAGTGCTAGATGACACCATTAGGTTCAGGTTATTCCCATTCTCATTAGAGGATAAGCTAAAGGGGGGGGGGGGGGGTTAATGGCACTACCATCGGGAACTATCACAACATGGAATGATCTAGCACAGAAGTTCTGACCAAGTTCTTTCCTCCAGCAAAATCAGCAAAACTGAGAAATGATATCACATAATTTCTACAAGATGAATCCGAGTCCTGTATGAGGCTTGGGAGAGGTACAAGGAATTGATGAGGAAATGTCCACACCAGGGTTGCCTATTTGGCTTCAAGTCCAAACATTCTACAATGGACTAATGGGTAGTGCAAACCATGGTGGATGCAGCATCAGGAGGAGCCTGCAAATAAGACACCAGATGAGGCTTATGAGTTGCTTGAGGTTTTGGCAAGCAAAAACTACAAAGACCAAATGAGAGAGCAATATCAAGAAAATCTAAGGTCTTCATGAAGGTGATGCTTTCGCAGCCATCTAAGCCCAACTCACGGCACTCGAAAATAGTTAGGAAGTATGTAGGTAAACTCTATTCAAGCACCTCAACTAACTTGTGATTTTTGTGCAGGGAACCATGTGGGCGCGAGTGTCAGTGGGGGAACACATTTGTTCGTCATCTTCATACGGAGCAAGTGAACTACTGGCAGGAAATCAGAGGCAATCAAACAACCCGTATTCCAACGCATACAATCCGGGGTGGAGAAATCATCCAAATCTGGCTTGCGGCAATCAGAACCAACAAAATAATCAATGGAACCAAAAGACATTGCCAAATAATCAACCAGGAGATCCAAGAGTGACAAACTGGGAGGACATGTTTGGGAAATTCATGCAGGAGACCACGGGTTTTATGAATGAGACGAGGACGAATTTCAGAAATCAAAGGGCATCCATTCAGAATCTTGAGGTACAGATGGGCCAATTAGCCGAGATGCTAAATGAGGGACCGCATGGGTCCTTACCAAGCAATACAATGACTAACCCACGTGAGCAAGCAAATGCCATAATTTTGAGGAATGGGACAATTTTGGAAGAAGTTGAACAAGCTGGAAAGGAAGAATCTGAAAAGGAAGTTGATGAAGAGATTGTAGTTAATGAGAAACCAAGCGGTTTGGAGGAACAGAATAAGAAGAAGAAAGAAAGGCAAAAGAAGAAGGAGAAATTACCATTCCCCGAGATACCACCAAAGTTGGCACATCACACTCCACCCGTGCCTTTTCCTCAGAGACTGAAGAAAAAGAATCAGGATATGCAGTTTTCAAAATTTGTTGAAATATTTAAAAAATTGAATATTAACATTCCTTTTGCAGATGCATAGCAGGAAATGCCGAGCTACGCGAAGTTCCTTAAGGAAATCCTATCGAACAAAAGGAAGTTAGAAGATGAGGAAACGGTGATGCTTACGAAGGAGTGCAGTGCCATTCTCCAGAAGAAGTTACCCCCGAAGCTCAAAGATCCAGGGAGTTTTACTATTCCTTGCATTATAGGAGATATTTCGTTTGATTGTATTTTATGTGATTTAGGTGCTGTATTAATTTAATGCCTTTTTCTATTTTCAGGAGATTGGGAATTGGTGAAGTGAAGCCAACGACCATGTCGTTGCAACTAGCGGATAGGTCTATAAAACATCCGAGAGGGATAGTGGAAGATGTGTTGGTGAAGGTGGATAAGATAATTTTTTCGGTAGATTTTGTTGTGTTGGATATGGAAGAGGATAAGGAAATTCCTCTTATTTTGGGTCGACCATTCTTGGCCATGAGGAGAGCACTAATAGATGTGCAAGAAGGAAAGTTACTGTTGAGAGTTCAAGATAAAACAGTAACTTTCAATATCTTTGAGGAGATGAAGTTTCCATCCGAATTGGATTCGTGTTTTAGTGTCGATGTGGTGGATAAATTGGTTGTAGAATCTATTGAAGAAAACACCCCACAATTACCTCTAGAAGCGTGTATAGCCAAATCAAAAACAGTAGAGGTAGATGAGTCAGGGAGTAATGAATGTGCTAGGTTGTTAGAAGCACTTCAACCGATTGATGAGAGTCAAGATCTAGAATTTAAGGAGTTTGATTTTGAAAAAGAGAAGGAAAAGGAAAAAAACGAAGAACCTCCAAAGCTTGAGTTGAAACCTTTACCTTCCTACCTCAAATATGTATATCTTGGGGACTTAGAAACCTTCCCGGTGATCATCAGTTCAGGTCTGAGTAAATTGGAGGAAGAGCAGTTGATTAGGGTGTTGAGGGAACATAGACTAGCAATTGGATGGACTATTTCAGACATTAGAGGCATCTCGCCATCATTTTGCATGCATAAGATACTCATGGAGGATGATATTAAGCCTAGGGTGCAACCACAGCGGAGATTGAATCCTTCGATGAAGGAAGTGGTGAGAAAGGAGGTGGTGAAACTCCTAGATGCGGGGATTATTTATCCTATTTCCGATAGTCCATGGGTGAGCCCGGTACAAGTGGTTCCAAAGAAGGGAGGTATCACGGTAGTAAGGAATGAGAGTAACGAATTGATACCAACTAAGACGGTGACGGGCTGGAGAGTGTGCATTGATTACCAAAAATTGAATGAGGCAACTAGGAAGGATCATTTTCCTTTACCTTTCATTGATCAGATGTTGGAGAGGTTGGCAGGAAATGCCTATTACTGTTTCCTGGATGGGTATTCAGGTTACAACCAGATTACCATCGCTCTTGAGGATCAAGAGAAGACGACTTGCACTTGTCCCTATGGCACTTTTGCTTACCGAAGGATGCCCTTTGGGTTATGCAATTCACCAGCAACATTTCAGAGATGCATGATGTCGATCTTTGGAGACATGGTGGAACGGTTCATAGAAGTCTTCATGGATGACTTCTCAGTTTTTAGTTCGTCTTTTGATAGTTGTCTAACTAATCTTTCTCTTGTTTTACAGTGATGTAAGGAGACGAACTTGGTGCTCAATTGGGAGAAGTGTCACTTCATGGTCTAAGAGGGAATAGTGCTCAGTCATAGGATTTCAAAGGATGGAATAGAAGTTGATCGAGCAAAGACAAAAGTGATAGAGAAGCTGCCACCACCATCAAATGTTAAAGTAATCTGAAGTTTCTTGGGGCATGCGGGGTTTTACAGACGATTCATCAAGGATTTTTCTGAGATTTCTAAACCCCTGTGCAATTTGTTGAATAAAGATGTTGTGTTTGATTTTAATGATGAATGCATGCATGCATGTCTTTCTAACTCTTAAGAAATTATTAGTTTCTGCACCTATTATTGCAATTCCCGATTGGGGAATGCCATTTGAATTGATGTGTGATGCTAGTGATTTCGCTTTAGGGATAGTGTTAGGACAGAGGAAGAACAAAGTGTTGCATATAATTCAATATGCTAGCAAAACACTCACTGATGCACAATTGAATTACACCACCGCTGAAAAAGAATCGTTGGCTGTGGTTTTTGCTTTTGACAAGTTTCGTTCATATTTATTAGGTGCAAAGGTGATCGTCTACACAGACCATTCAACACTTAGGCACTTATTGGCAAAGCAAGAAGCGAAACCTTGGCTGATAAGATGGATCCTGTTGCTTCAAGAATTTGAGTTAGAAATTCAAGATAAGAAAAGGTCGAAAAATGTGGTGGCAGATCACTTGTCAAGGATTGAGAGACCAATCCAGGAAAATGAAGAGGAAAGTCCAATTACAGAAACATTTCCGAATAAGAAGTTGATGAAAGTGGATGAAGCACCATGGTATGCATATTTTGCTAATTATTTGTCGTCGAGGGTGCTCCCTAGTGGTATGACTTTCCAACAAAAGAGAAAATTCTTCTCAGATTTGAAGTACTACTTTTGGGAAGAACCATTTCTGTACAGACATGTGCTGATCAAGTGATAGGGAGATGTGTCCCGGAGGAGGAGATGGAAAGCATTCTACGACATTGTCACGAGAGGGAAGTGGGTGGCCATTTTGGAGGAGCTAGGACAGCAGCCAAGGTTCTTCAATCGGGGTTTTATTGGCCAACCCTCTTTAAAGATTCTTTCCGGATGATTCAGGAGTGCGACCAGTGTCAACGGAGTGGTAATATTTCAAAAAGAGATGAGATGCCGTTGAATAACATCCTGGTGGTTGAGCTTTTTGATGTGTGGGGGATTGATTTCATGGATCCCTTCCCAAATTCGTTTGGGAACACATATATCTTGGTAGCGGTGGATTACGTATCGAAGTGGGTAGAAGCAGTTGCATTGCCAACTAATGATGCTAAGATAGTGATTAAGTTTGTGAGAAAGCATATTTTCTCAAGGTTTGGGGTACCATGGGCAATTATTAGTGACAGAGGTTCCCACTTTTGCAATAGGCAATTGGATGCACTATTAAGTATGGAGTGACACATAGAGTTGCAACACCTTACCATCCACAAATGAGCAAGCAAGTGGAACTGTTTAATAGAGAGCTTAAAGGCATTTTAGAAAAGACAGTTAATGCATCTAGGAAGGATTGGTCACAAAAATTGGATGATGTGTTATGGGCCTACTGAACTGCATTTAAGAATCCAATTGGTATGTCCCCATCTAGGATGGTTTATGGGAAAGCATGTCACTTACCGGTGGAACTCAAGCATAAAGCATACTGGGCAGTCAAGCAGCTAAATATGGATTTAAGAGCTGCTGGAGAGGAAAGGATGCTGACTTTGAACGAACTTGATGAGTTCCGTCTCAAAGCATATGAAAATGCTCAAATTTATAAGGAGAAGACAAAAAGGTGGCATGACAAGCATATCAAGAAGAAGAATTTTGAAATGGGGCAAAGAGTGTTGTTGTTCAATTCTAGACTTAGGCTATTCCCCAGAAAACTTAAGTCTAGATGGTCCGGACCATTCATAGTTACAAGAATTCACTCATCCGGAGCAGTGGAAGTTACACATGAAGAAAATGGCACTTTTACAGTCAATGGACAGAGATTGAAGACATACATTGATAGGGTGATGAGTTGCAAGTCCATCCCGACGGCTTGACATTCCGACTTGAGGAATTGAGAGAGTCGAGCTTTCAACTATAAACAAGCGCTCCTTGGGAGGCAACCCAAGTGTTATTATTTATTTTTCTTTATTGATTTGTTTGTAGTTGTTTAGTTTTGTTTGATATTGTGATTGAATTTTAATTGATGTGTGTTTGTTTTGTTATGTTTCAGGTGAAATTGGGAATCAAGGAAGAAAACTGAAAATTCCAGTTTTTGCCGCGGTGAAACAATTTTTGACAATTTAGAAGGCAAAAAGGTTCCAGACTTCGCCGCGGCGATGCTTGTTCTTCGCCGCGGCACTGTACTCTCGGTAAGTTTTCGCCGCGGCGAACTAATTTGGTGAAACTTTGATTAAGGGAACTTCGCTGCGGCAAAGATAGTTTGTCGCTCGGCATTGTGGCCTCGGTAATTTTTCGCCGCAACGAAGTAGTTTTCTTCACCGCAGCGAGACGTGGGTTTTGAATTTAGGGTTTATGAACGAAGAACTTCGCCGCGGCGAAGCTTTTCTTTGCCACGGCGAAGAAGGTTTTATATAAATACTCACTTTCGCCTTTTCATTTTCACGCAACTGATCAAACCCATTTCAGAGAAAAAATTTTCAAACTTCAATCCAAAGCCTCCCCAATGATTTCCAAACAAAAAATTTTCACTCCTTAACCTTCCTAAACACCAACCCAACGCATTTCAACACAGATTTTTGCCAAAAGTGACAAAATTTTTTGAGTTCAACGATTTGGGGGTTTTGCATTCTAGGTTGATTTTGGCTCAATTGGTGGCAAGTACTCCATACTTTGGGTAAGATTTCACATTCTCTAAGATTGTTTCTCAAAAATTTCGAGTTTTAAATTGTGAATTTGAAATTTGTGGATTGTTGGTGGATTTGCGAAATTTTGGGTGATTGTGCCTTTGATTTTGTTTAAGGAAGGATTGTGTGTGTGTGGTGTGATATTGAGGAGTGTGGACTTTTAATTTTGAAGTGTTTGGGTGATTGTGGAAAAATTTGTAGTTTGAGGGTTGAAGTGCAACTTTTTGGAAGTGTTGTCAATTTTCTTTTTCAGGTTTGAATTGGTTAACGTAGGACACTTAGGTTTGAATTTTTAAGTGCATTGTTGAGTTGATATCTAGTTTTAGAAAAATGTCACTCAAAGTCAAAGCACCTTCCAAGGGCAAAGGGAAAGGAAAGAAAGTAGATGATCGGTTTGTAAGTGACAAAGCTCGGCAAAACTATGAGACAGCAGCCAAAAGAAAAGAGAAAGGATTTATCCCTGAATGTGGGCTGACTGCCACCGAGGCTGATGAGTGGAGTCAAGGGAGAAAGTGGGAGAATTTTATGGATGAACCCGAACATGCGGCTGTGGAAAAACTGGTGAGAGAGTTTTATGCCAACCTCCCTGAATGTGATGAAGGGGTTGTCTTTGTAAGGGGTATTGATGTGATTTTCACGGCAAAGGTCATCAATGATTTCTATGGCCTACCTCAGATTAACAATGATGAATATGAGGAGTTTAGGAGGACACATAAAAATGATGAGGTGATTCTTAGGACCATAGCGAAACCAGATGCCTCCTGGGATATTTCAAAAAAGGGCAAGAAAACCATTAAGGGTACTAGTTTAACACCAATGGCTCAGTTGTGGCAGTATTTTGTTTCAGCTAGGATGATGCCGGAGACGCACTATAGTACAATGACGTATGATAAGGCAATCTTGTTATATTCTATTGCCACAGGAAAGAGAATGGACGTGGGGAACATCATTCTGACGAGTATTCAACTTGCAGCCAAACTAGGGCGAGGCAGAGTTCCGTTCCCACAACTCATTATAGAGTTGTGCACTAAAGCAAACATCGAGGTACAGGCTGATGAGCCACTGATCCATGCTGCCCCAGTTCTCAACACAGCCTACTTCCGTAAACATCTTGCGCATCAACCAGAAGCAGGGCCCAGATCAGGCACCAAGAGAAGGAGAACCACAAAAGCGGCCACCGCATCTAGTTCGACAGTCCCAATGAGAGAAATGATGTAGAAAATGACGGGTTTGATGAAATGTAATAGCTGCTTTCTACTCAAGTACTCACAAAATATACATAATGAAAATACATATAAGATAGTAAAAAGAGTTGGGCCCAAATTTTTCTTTTATTAAACATATTCATTCTTTATACAAAAGTTGGGTTATGTACAAAAGTTATCAAAAACATGGTGGACAGTGTAACCATTTCTCCTCTCGTGCCGACGTCCATCCAACCGTATCCTCACCTAGATCCTGCAAAAACATAGGAAACAACAGGGTGAGCACAAAACAATACTCAGTAAGTAAATCCTCTACTCATCTATCCCTGTAACTCTCTCTAATTCTTTCCTTACAATTCTCATTTATTCTCTCTCTTTTATACTTCTCTCTATTTTCTCTTTCTCATAACTCTTTTCTACTAACTCTCTTTTGTAAGTCACGGCCTCATCTTACTGGAGGCACGGTCGGGACTCGCTCCCGCTCTCCGTGACTTCTACTCGTTCTAGCCGATTAGACTCAGTTATGCATGGATTCGAAACCTTTGGCCATGTGAGTGTATAAACTCTCTCTCGGGTACTCTCAGGTATAGCCCTCATCCGCATGTACTCTCACGAGCTACACCACTTTTCTCTCTCATACTCAAGCCACTCTCTCTCTTTGAGACGTACATACGGGAATACTCTACCCATTACTCACGGGTTCCCCATCGCACAACCTACTCTATTATCTTTTTCTCTCTTTTCTCTTAATGAAGCTCACACTCAAAGTTCTCTACTCTTTCTCTACTCTCTTTCTCTAATGCAATTAATGCATATGAATGACTCATGCTCATTAATACACTCATGTAATGCAATTATGCCATGTAGCAAAATTTAAGGCTTTCTACTCTTATTCATGCTTCTCTTGAGCATTTCATCATACAACTCATGTGCATATAAAACTCTATTTTAACAATAACTTTTCTCTTTCTTTAATCATCCAAAAAATGGGAGAAAAACTCCCTTATACACTCTAAACTCCTGTCAAAGAAAAACACTCCTATAGGGTTTGCTCAAAACTTCCTTCAACCTCAAACAAAACTCAACTCAACATCATAAAAATCTCAACACTTCTCATATTCCAATATATTCAATACTCATCAATAACTAATAATCTCATCTCATCTCATCTCAACAAACATAATACATACACATTCATACACAAATCTCTACTCAAAGGAGTTCTTACATCTCAACTTGGGTTGGATTTACTTACCTTGTGAATAAGTGGCTTCTCTAACACTTCTCCTTCCCTTTTTGTGGCCTAGCTTTTCTCTGCAACTTTAAACAACAATAGCAACATAAGACTTCAATAAATCATAAGCAAATTCTTATCTAAAGCAAGAATTCTTACCTTAGGATGATTTAGATGAAATCTCTACTAAAAACTACCCCAAAAACCTTAGAAACTCTTGGAAAATTGAATGAAGAATTGAGAGAACTTAGGAAATGAGAATGGCAGTGGAAATGGGTGAAATGAAGGTTTTACTACACTTAATCCCTTGTTAGCTCAATTTACATTCAAACATTCCCATTTTACCCTTACACTTTTTTAGAAATTCCATCTTTACCCTTTAATTATTTGCAAATACACCCTCATCTCCAACACATTCTCTACTAAATTTCCTTACATTTTACTCCCCACTTTTCCTGCTAATTTTCCTTACATTTTACTCCCCACTTTACCTGCTAATTAGGGGTAGAATAGTCATTTTACCCCTATGGAGAATTCTCTAGAAACTCAATTAAACTTTTCTACCGTCCTTTTGCCGCAATGAAGCAATTTATGTCACCCCGGCGAAAACTTGTAGAGCCGACACCGCAATTACAAAGCCAACATCGCTGTGGCAAAGACTGTAATTCCAAGATTCCTCAAGTCTCAACCAATCTCAAGGCAAACACTCAACCAACCATGACAACCTACAAACTCAATTGAAACTGAATCGATGAACATTTAAGTACTACAGCAAATCTTAACTACGGCGTTACATGAAAAGAGTGGAGTGACGTCAGGATTAGCTGACAGAGCAGGCCAGGAAGACACATGAGTTGCAAATTCGTTGCTGCGACAACATCGGGATTAGTACTTCAGAACATCAGTGGGCTGAATGGGACTCAGATGAGTGGATGGGCTCCGAGTCGGAAAAGGAAGAAGAGGAAGAAGAGGAAGACGAGGGAGGCGAAGAATGAGCACACTGGAGCACCTGTTTTGTTTTTCTTTATTTTTATTTGTTTTTAGTTGATTTTGTTTTTCATTTCAAACATTTAAATCAGTTTATATTTTTGTTTTGGATTGTTGTAGTTGTTTTCGTTGTTGCAAGGACGAGATTAGGTTGTAATATTTTCAATTTAGTTGGTGAATTTTTGCTAACACAATGGACACCACAGTTTAAATTGTTTTGACAGATGTTGGGTGATGAAAAAGTCAAAGACCGGGTGTGCACTGTGGAGCGAAACTTCATGGATTAACCAGGGAACTATCTCATACCTTTGTTATTTTTAATTTTCTATTCCTAATTTATGCGTAATGGGATATTGGGGACAATGTCACCTTTTGTTTGGGGGTAGGAAAATTAGAAATTTTTGAACTTTCGTTTATTTTTCCTTAGTTTGATTGTTTTTGCCGATGATGAATTGTATAAATCAATGATGAGAATAGGGTTGTTGCGATTTTATTGTTGAGAAATGTTAAGCATTGTTTCAAGTTTATGTTTATTGACTGGATTTTGATTGTGGTTTGTTGAGTGGTTCAACCACCATTTTCACTTTTTCGGCATGCTTAGATTCATTTTATGTACTTAGGTAAAGCTTTGATAATGTTGGTGGACTTTAGAACCTAGTAGAAAAGTGCTTGAAGGGTAGGAAAATTAGAAATTTTTGAACTTTCGTTTATTTTTCCTTAGTTTGATTGTTTTTGCCGATGATGAATTGTATAAATCAATGATGAGAATAGGGTTGTTGCGATTTTATTGTTGAGAAATGTTAAGCATTGTTTCAAGTTTATGTTTATTGACTGGATTTTGATTGTGGTTTGTTGAGTGGTTCAACCACCATTTTCACTTTTTCGGCATGCTTAGATTTATTTTATGTACTTAGGTAAAGCTTTGATAATGTTGGTGGACTTTAGAACCTAGTAGAAAAGTGCTTGAAGGGTAGGAAAATTAGAAATTTTTGAACTTTCGTTTATTTTTCCTTAGTTTGATTGTTTTTGCCGATGATGAATTGTATAAATCAATGATGAGAATAGGGTTGTTGCGATTTTATTGTTGAGAAATGTTAAGCATTGCTTCAAGTTTATGTTTATTGACTGGATTTTGATTGAGGTTTGTTGAGTGGTTCAACCACCATTTTTGCTTTTTCGGCATGCTTAGATTTATTTTATGTACTTAGGCAAAGCTTTGATAATGTTGGTGGACTTTAGAACCTAGTAGAAAAGTGCTTGAAGGGTAGGAAAATTAGAAATTTTTGAACTTTCGTTTATTTTTCCTTAGTTTGATTGCTTTTGCCGATGATGAATTGTATAAATCAATGATGAGAATAGGGTTGTTGCGATTTTATTGTTGAGAAATGTTAAGCATTGCTTCAAGTTTATGTTTATTGACTGGATTTTGATTGAGGTTTGTTGAGTGGTTCAACCACCATTTTCACTTTTTCGGCATGCTTAGATTTATTTTATGTACTTAGGTAAAGCTTTGACAATGTTGGTGGACTTTAGAACCTAGTAGAGAAGTGCTTGAGGTGAAATTCTAGGATTAGACATGGTTGAGGAGATGATTTAGGCATTCTTTTTGGAACGTTTGAGCCTTTCTAGCCGACCCATGAATGAAATTGTCCCTAGTCACCCATTTGAGCTGTATGAATTATTATTGCTTATTTTTCTTAGCAAACCAAAAATTGTCTGATCCTTATACCCTAAACACTCTGTCGTACCATTAGGAGAATTCGATCCTAATGCAAACACAAAGAACATGAAGAGTTGTATGAATAAACTAAAAGAATAGTTTGGGGGTTGTGAGAAGGGCAATAAAAACAAAAGAAGTAGTTCACCTCAATTCAATTGAATGATTTTATTTTCAAAAAAAAAAAAAACTTGAACCCGGGCGCCACTGTAGCAGTACTGTTCACCCCTGTCTTTTGCCAAGTTTAAGGGTATCTCGGCTAGAAACCAGTAACCGCCTTAAAAACTGCCTAGCAGTACTTGGCGACCTCTGGTATAACAACGCCATGTACACCTTAGACGCACTTCCCCCGCGGCATATATGATATCAGAAATAAGAAAGTTACAAGTTTAAGGGTTGTAAATTAGTGGACACGTTGATTGGTGGTTGAGAAGAAGGGAGTTCGATTTGATTTGAGTGTTTGCATGAGGAAAACCGAGTTCTCTTACTTTGTTATTCCTATCCTTTTTCTTGGAACCCACTACTCGAGCCTAGCGTTACAAGCTTATAAAGACCTTTTGATTCTTATCTTTGTATAGTCCTCATTAGTGGAGAGTAGTTTGATATTTAGGCTTATGGAGTCTGCCACCATTTGATAAACTTTGCATTCCTACATGAAATAATCCGAGAAGTCGGAAGGCGGATTGAAGTAGGGATTACCTACACGGGGGACCAATTGAGAAAGAAAGTCGATGCAACTTATAACTTCTTGGAGTGCTAAACATTTTTCTATTAATAATTTTGCAACAATGAATCACGCATCAAGTTTTTTGTCGTTGCCGGGGATTGAGTTTTAAGTTAACATGAGTTTTTCTATAGTTAACTAGATTGGAGTTTTAATTTTTGTTTTCAATTTTCAATGGTTGGTGATCTCACTTCCGTTTGCCTTTCTGTGTAGTATTACGAAGAGCAAGACGTAGCTAGTGGTTCCTATTGATCCTGAGATTTAGAGACTGCCAAACGACTTACAGAGAGAGAAGAGAAAGAGGGATACAGTGGTTTGAATCGGGAGAAATGGCTGTTGAAATGGCAGAACAAGAAACAGGACACTAAGGGAATTCTCAGTTCCCACAGTAATGGTAGTGGTTCGAGCATTACGAGACCAGCAGTTCAAGCCAACATGTTTGAGATAAAGCTGGCAATCATCCAGATGATCCAGCAGTCAGTAAGGTTAATGGTGGTTTAAAGGAAGATCCGAATCAGCATATGCGAACTCTTGGAATTTGTGACACCTTCAAGTTAAACGGAGTGCTAGATGACACCATTAGGTTCAGGTTATTCCCCATTCTCATTAGAGGATAAAGCTAAAGGGGGGGGGGGGGGGTTAATGGCACTACCATCGGGAACTAAACAAAATGGAATGATCTAGCACAGAAGTTCTTGACCAAGTTCTTTCCTCAGCAAAATCAGCAAAAATGAGAAATGATATCACATAATTTCTACAAGATGAATCCGAGTCATTGTATGAGGCTTGGGAGAGGTACAAGGAATTGATGAGGAAATGTCCACACCATGGGTTGCCTATTGGCTTCAAGTCAAACATTCTACAATGGACTAATGGGTAGTGCAAACCATGGTGGATGCAGCATCGGAGGAGCCTTGCAAATAAGAACACCAGATGAGCTTATGAGTTGTTGAGGTTTTGGCAAGCAACAAACTATCAAAGACCAAATGAGAGAGCAATATCAAGAAAATTACAGGTCTTCATGAAGTTGATGCTTTCGCAGCCATTATCAGACCAACTCACGGCACTTCAAAATATTAGGAAGTATGTAGGTAACTCTATTCAAGCACCTCAACTAACTTGTGATTTTTGTGCAGGAACCATGTGGGCAGCGAGTGTCAAGTGGGGAAACACATTTGCTTGTCATCTTCATCATGGAGCAAGTGAACTACTTGGCAGGAAATCAGAGGAATCAAAAAACCCGTATTCCAACGCTACAATCCGGGGTGGAGAAAATCATCCAAATCTGGCTTGCGGCAATCAGAACCAACAAAAAATCAATGGAACCAAAAGACATTGCCAATAATTCAACCAGGAGATCCAAGAGTGAAAAACTGGGAGGACAGTTTGGGAAATTCATGCAGGAGACACGGGTTTTATGAATGAGACAGGACGAATTTCAGAAATCAAGGGCATCCATTCAGAATCTTGAGGTACAGATGGGCCAATTAGCCGAGATGCTAAATGAGGGAACCGCATGGGTCCTTACCAAGCAATACAATGACTAACCCACGTGAGCAAGCAAATGCCATAATTTTGAGAATGGGACAATTTGGAAGAAGTTGAACAAGCTGGAAAGGAAGAATCTGAAAAGGAAGTTGATGAAGAGATTGTAGTTAATGAGAAACCAAGCGGTTTGGAGGAGGAACAGATAAGAAGAAGAAAGAAAGGAAAAGAAGAGGAGGAAATTACCATTCCCCGAGATACCACCAAAGTTGGCACATCACATCCAACCCGTGCCTTTTCCTCAGAGACTGAAGAAAAAGAATCAGGATATGCAGTTTTCAAAATTTTTGAAATATTTAAAAAATTGAATATTAACATTCCTTTGCAGATGCATAGCAGGAATGCCGAGCTACGCGAAGTTCCTTAGGAAATCCTATCGAACAAAGGAAGTTAGAAGATGAGGAAACGGTGATGATTACGAAGGAGTGCAGTGCCATTCTCCAGAAGAAGTTACCCCGAAGCAAAGATCCAGGGAGTTTTACTTCCTTGCATTATAGGGGATATTTCGTTTGATTGTATTTTATGTGATTTAGGTGCTGTATATTATTAATGCCTTTTTCTATTTTCAGGAGATTGGGAATTGGTGTGAAGTGAAGCAACGACCATGTCGTTGCAACTAGCGTGAGGTCTATAAACATCCGAGAGGAAGTGGAAGAGTGTTGGTGAAGGTGGATAAGATAATTTTTTCGGTAGATTTGTTGTGTTGGATATGGAAGAGGAAAGGAAATTCCTCTTATTTTGGGTCGACCATTCTTGGCATGAGGAGAGCACTAATAGATGTGCAAGAAGGAAAGTTACTGTTGAGAGTTCAAGATAAAACAGTAACTTTCAATATCTTTGAGGAGATGAAGTTTCCATCCGAATGGATTCGTGTTTTAGTGTCGATGTGGTGGATAAATTGGTTGTAGAATCTATTGAAGAAAACACCCCACCATTACCTCTAGAGCGTGTATAGCCAAATCAAAAACAGTAGAGGTGATGAGTCAGGGATATGAATGTGCTAGGTTGTTAGAAGCACTTCACCGATTGAGAGAGTCAAGATCTAGAATTTAGAGTTGATTTGAAAAAGAGAAGAAAAGGAAAAAAAAAACGAAGAACCTCCAAGCTTGAGTTGAAAACCTTTACCTTCCTACCTCAATATGTATATCTTGGGGACTTAGAACTTCCGGTGATCATCAGTTCAGGTCTGAGTAAATTGGAGGAAGAGCAGTTGATTAGGGTGTTGAGGAACATAGACTAGCAATTGGATGGACTATTTCAGACTTAGAGGCATCTCGCCATCATTTTGCATGCATAAGTACTCATGGAGGATGATATAAGCCTAGGGTGCAACCCACAGCGGAGATTGAATCCTTCGATGAAGGAGGGGAGAAAGGAGGTGGTGAAACTCTAGATGCGGGGATTATTTATCCTATTTCCGATAGTCCATGGGTGGAGCCCGGTACAAGTGGTTCCAAAGCAAGGGAGTATCACTGTAGAAGGAATGAGAGTAACGAATTGATACCAACTAAGACGGTGTGACGGGCTGGAGAGTGTGCATTGATTACCAAAAATGGAATGAGGCAACTAGAAGGATCATTTTCCTTTACCTTTCATTGATCAGATGTTGGAGAGGTTGGCAGGAAATGCCTATTACTGTTTCCTGGATGGGGATTAGGTTACAACCAGATTACCACGCTCTTGAGGATCAAGAGAAGACGACTTGCACTTGTCCCTATGGCACTTTGCTTACCGAAGGATGCCCTTTGGGTTATGCAATTCACCAGCAACATTTCAGAGATGCATGATGTCGATCTTTGGAGACATGGTGGAACGGTTCATAGAAGTCTCATGGATGACTTCTCAGTTTTTAGTTCGTTTTTGATAGTTTGTCTAACTAATCTTTCTCTTGTTTTACAGTGAGTAAGGAGACGAACTTGGTGCTCAATTGGGAGAAGTGTCACTTCATGGTCTAAGAGGGAATAGTGGTCGTCATAGGATTCAAAGGAGGAATAGAAGTTGATCGAGCAAAGACAAAAGTGATAGAGAAGCTGCCACCACCATCAATGTTAAAGTAATCTGAGTTTCCTGGGGCATGCGGGGTTTTACAGAAGATTCATCAAGGATTTTCTGAGATTTCTAAACCTGTGCAATTTGTTGAATAAAGTGTTGTGTTGATTTTAATGATGATGCATGGATGCATGTCTTTCTAACTCTAAGAAATTATTAGTTTCTGCACCTATATTGCAATTCCCGATGGGGAATGCCATTTGAATTGATGTGTGAGCTAGTGATTTCGCTTTAGGGTAGTGTTAGGACAGAGGAAGAACAAAGTGTTGCATATAATTCAATATGCTAGCAAAAACACTCACTGATGCACAATTGAATTACACCACGCTGTGAAAAAGAATCGTTGGCTGTGGTTTTTGCTTTTGACAAGTTTCGTTCATATTATTAGGTGCAAAGGTGATCGTCTACACAGACCATCAACACTTAGGCACTTATTGGCAAGAAGAAGCGAAACCTTGGCTGAAAGATGGATCTGTTGCTCAAGAATTTGAGTTAGAAATTCAAGATAAGAAAGGTCGAAATGTGGTGGCAGATCACTTGTCAAGGATTGAGAGACCAATCCAGGAAAATGAAGAGGAAGTCCAATTACAGAACATTTCCGAATAAGAAGTTGATGAAAGTGGATGAAGACCATGGTATGCATATTTTGCTAATTATTTGTCGTCGAGGGTGCTCCTAGTGGTATGACTTTCCAACAAAGAGAAAATTCTTCTCAGATTTGAAGTACTACTTTTGGGAAGAACCATTTCTGTCAGACATGTGGATCAAGGATAGGGAGATGTGTCCCGGAGGAGGAGATGGAAAGCATTCTACGACATTGTCACGAGAGGAAGTGGGTGGCCATTTTGAGGAGCTAGGACAGCAGCAAGGTTCTTCAATCGGGGTTTATTGGCCAACCCTCTTTAAAGATTCTTTCCGAGGATTCAGAGAGTGCGACCAGTGTCAACGGAGTGTATATTTCAAAAGAGATGAGATGCGTTGAATAACATCCTGGTGGTTGAGTTTTTGATGTGTGGGGGATTGATTTCATGGATCCCTTCCCAAATTCGTTTGGGAACACATATATCTTGGTAGCGGTGGATTAAGTACGAAGTGGGTAGAGCAGAGTTGCATTGCCAACTAATGATGCTAAGTAGTGATTAAGTTTGTGAGAAAGCATATTTTCTCAAGGTTTGGGGTACCATGGGCAATTATTAGTGACAGAGGTTCCCACTTTTGCAATAGGCAATGGATGCACTATTAAGTATGAGTGACACATGAGTTGCAACACCTTACCATCACAAATGAGCAAGCAAGGGAACTGTTTAATAGAGAGCTTAAAGGCATTTTAGAAAAGACAGTTAATGCATCTAGGAAGGATTGGTCACAAAATTGGAGATGGTGTATGGGCCTACTGAACTGCATTTAAGAATCCAATTGGTAGTCCCCATCTAGGATGGTTTATGGGAAAGCATGTCACTTACCGGTGGAACTCAAGCATAAAAGCATACGGGGAGTCAAGCAGCTAAATATGGATTTAAGAGCTGCTGGAGAGGAAAGGATGCTGACTTTGACGAACTTGATGGTTCCGTCTCAAAGCATATGAAAATGCTCAAATTATAAGGAGAAGACAAAAAAGGGGGATGACAAGCATATCAAGAAGAAGAATTTTGAAATGGGGCAAAGAGTGTTGTGTGTTCAATTCTAGACTTAGGCTATCCCCAGAAACTTAGTCTAGATGGTCCGGACCATTCATAGTTACAAGAATTCACTCATCCGGAGCAGTGGAAGTTACACATGAAGAAAATGGCACTTTTACAGTCATGGACAGAGATTGAAGAAATACATTTATAGGGTGATGAGTTGCAAGTCCATCCGAGGCTGACATTCGACTTGAGGAATTGAGAGAGTCGAGCTTTCAACTATAAACAAGCGTCCTGGGAGGCAACCCAAGTGTTATTATTTATTTTTCTTATTTATTTGTTTTTGTGTTTAGTTTTGTTTGATATTGTGATTGAATTTTAATTGATGTGTGGTTTGTTTTGTTAGTTTCAGGTGAAATTGGGAATCAAGGAAGAAAACTGAAATTCCAGTTTTTGCCGCGGGGTGAAACAATTTTTGACAATTTAGAAGGCAAAAGGTTCCAGACTTCGCCGCCGGCGATGCTGTTTTCGCGCGGCACTGTACTCTCGGTAAGTTTTCGCCGCGGGAACTAATTTGGTGAAAAATTTGATTAAGGGAACTTCGTGCGGCAGAAGTTTGCGCTCGGCATTGTGCCCTCGGTAATTTTTCGCCGCAACGAAGTAGTTTCTTCACCGCAACGAGGAGTGGGTTTGAATTTAGGGTTTATGAACGAAGAACTTCGCGCGGCGAAGCTTTTCTTTGCCCACGGCGAAGAAGGTTTTATATAATAACTCACTTTCGCCTTTTCACTTTCACGCAACTGATCAAACCCCATTTCAGAGAAAAAATTTTCAAACTTCAATCCAAAGCCTCCCCAATGATTTCCAAACAAAAAATTTTCACTCTCTAACCTTCCTAAACAACAACCCAACGCATTTCAACACAGATTTTTGCCCAAAGTGACAAAATTTTTTGAGTTCAACGATTTGGGGGTTTGCATTCTAGGTTGTTTGGCTCAATTGGTGGCAAGTCTCCATACTTTGGGTAGAAGATTTCACATTCTCTAAGATTGTTTCTCAAAATTTCGAGTTTAAAATGTGAATTTGAAATTTGTGGATGTTGGTGGATTTGCGAAATTTTGGGTGATGGCCTTTGATTTTGTTTAAGGAAGGATTGTGTGTGTGTGGTGTGATATTGAGGAGTGTGACTTTTAATTTTGAAGTGTTTGGGTGATTGTGGAAAATTTGTAGTTTGAGGGTGAAGTGCAACTTTTTGGAAGTGTTGTCAATTTCTTTTTCAGGTTTGAATTGGTTAACGTAGGACACTTAGGTTTGATTTTTAAGTGATATGTTGAGTTGATATCTAGTTTTAGAAAAATGTCACTCAAGTCAAAGCACCTTCCAAGGGCAAAGGGAAAGGAAAGAAAGTAGATGATCGGTTTGTAAGTGACAAGCTCGGCAAAACTATGAGACAGCAGCCAAAAGAAAAGAGAAGGATTTATCCCTGAATGTGGGCTGACTGCCACCGAGGCTGATGAGTGGAGTCAAGGAGAAAGTGGGAGAATTTTATGGATGAACAGAACATGCGGCTGTGGAAAAACTGGTGAGAGAGTTTTATGCCAACCTCCTGAATGTGATGAAGGGGTTGTCTTTGTAAGGGGTATTGATGTGATTTTCACGGCAAAGGTCATCAATGATTTCTATGGCCTACCTCAGATTACAATGATGAATATGAGGAGTTTAGGAGGACACAAAAAATGATGAGGTGATTCTTAGGACCATAGCGAAACCAGATGCCTCCTGGGATATTTCAAAAAAGGGCAAGAAAACCATTAAGGGTACTAGTTTAACACCAAGGCTCAGTTGTGGCAGTATTTGTTTTCAGCTAGGATGATGCCGGAGACGCAACTATAGTACAATGACGTATGATAAGGCAATCTTGTTATACTCTATTGCCACAGGAAAGAGAATGGACGTGGGGAACAATCATTCTGACGATATTCAAACTTGCAGCCAAACTAGGGCGAGGCAGAGTTCTCGTTCCCACAACTCATTATAGAGTTGTGCACTAAAGCAAACATCGAGGTACAGGCTGAGAGCCACTGATCCATGCTGCCCCAGTTCTCAACACAGCCTACTCCGAAACATCTTGCGCTCAACCAGAAGCAGGGCCCAGATCGGCACCAAGAGAAGGAGAACCACAAAAGCGGCCACCGCATCTAGTTCGACAGTCCCAATGAGAGAAATGATGTAGAAAATGACGGGTTTGATGAAATGTATAAGCTGCTTTCTACTCAAGTACTCACAAATATACATAATGAAAATAATATAAGATAGTAAAAGAGTTGGGCCCAAATTTTTCTTTATTAAACATATTCATTCTTTATACAAAAGTTGGGTTATGTACAAAAGTTATCAAAAACATGGTGGACAGTGTAACCATTTCTCCTCTCGTGCCGACGTATCCAACCGTATCCTCACCTAGATCCTGCAAAAAAACATAGGAAACAACAGGGTGAGCACAAAACAATACTCAGTAAGTAAATCCTCTACTCATCATCCCTGTAACTCCTCTAATTCTTCTTACAATTCTCATTTATTCTCTCTCTTTATTACTTCTCTCTATTTTCTCTTTCTCATAACTCTTTCTACTAACTCTCTTTTGTAGTCAGGCCTCATCACTGGAGGCACGGGCGGGACTCGCTCCCGCTCTCCGTGGACTTCTACTCGTTCTAGCCGATTAGACTCAGTTATGAGGATCGAAACTTTGGCCATGTGAGGGTATAAACTCTTGGGTACTCTCAGTATACCCTCATCCGCATGTACTCTCACGAGCTACACCACTTTTCTCTCTCATACTCAAGCCACTCTCTCTCTTTGGACGTACATACGGGAATACTCTACCATTACTCACGGGTTCCCATCGCACAACCTACTCTATATCTTTTTCTCTCTTTCTCTTAATGAAGCTCACACTCAAAGTTCTTACTCTTTCTCTATCTCTTTCTTAATGCAATAATGATATGAATGACTCATGCATTAATACACCATGTAATGCAATATATGATGTAGCAAAATTAAGGCTTTCTACTCTTATATGCTTCTCTTGAGCATTTCATCATACAACTCATGTGCATATAAAACTCTATTTTAACAATAACTTTCTCTTCTTAATCATCCAAAAAATGGGAGGAAACATCCCTTATACACTCTAAACTCCTGTCAAGAAAAACACTCCTATAGGGTTTGCTCAAAACTTCCTTCAACCTCAAACAAAACTCAACTCAACATCATAAAAATTCAACACTTCATATTCCAATATATTCATAACTCATCAATAACTAATAATCTCATCTCATCTCATTCAACAACATATAATAATACACATTATACACAAATCTCTACTCAAAGGAGTTCTTACATCTCAACTGTGTTGGATTTATACCTTGTGAATAAGTGGCTTCTCTAACTCTTTCTTCCTTTTTGTGGCCTAGCTTTTCTCTGCAACTTTAAAAAACAATAGCAACATAAGACTTCAATAAATCATAAGCAAATTCTTATCTAAAGCAAGAATTCTTACCTTAGGATGATTTAGATGAAATCTCTACTAAAACTACCCCAAAAACCTTAGAAACTCTTGGAAATTGAATGAAGAATTGAGAGACATTAGGAAATGAGAATGGCAGTGGAAATGGGTGAAATGAAGGTTACTACACTTAATCCCTTGTTAGCTAATTACATTCAAACATTCCCATTTTACCCTTACACTTTTTTAGAAATTCCATCTTTACACCTTTAATTATTTGCAAATACACCTCATCTCCAACACATTCTCTACTAAATTCCTTACATTTTACTCCCACTTTTTCTGCTAATTTTCCTTACATTTTACTCCCACTTTACTGCTAATTAGGGGTAGAATACATTTTACCCTATGGAGAATTCTCTAGAAACTCAATTAAACTTTTCTACCGTCTCTTTTGCCGCAATGAAGCAATTATGTCACCCGGCGAAAACTTGTAGAGCCGACACCGCAATTACAAAGCCAACATCGCTGTGGCAAAGACGTAATTCAAGATTCCTAAGTCTCAACCAATCTCAAGGCAAACACAACAACCATGACAACCTACAAACTCAATGAAACTGAATCGATGAACATTTAAGTACTACAGAAATCTTACTACGGCGTTACATGAAAAGAGTGGAGTGACGTCAGGATGCTGACAGAGCAGGCCAGGAAGACACATGAGTTGCAAATTCGTTGCTGCGGACAACATCGGGATTAGTACTTCGAACATCAGTGGGCTGAATGGGACTCAGATGAGTGGAGGGCTCCGAGTCGGAAAGGAAGAAGAGGAAGAAGAGGAAGACGAGGGAGGCGAAGATGAGCACACTGGAGCACCTGTTTGTTTTTCTTTATTTTTATTTGTTTTAGTTGATTTTGTTTTTCATTTCAAAATTTAAATCAGTTTTTTTTGTTTTTGGATGGTTGTGTTGTTGTTCGTTGTTGCAAGGACGAGATTAGGTTGTAATATTTTCAATTTAGTTGGTGAATTTTTGCTAACACCATGGACACCACAGTTTAAATTGTTTGACAGATGTGGGTGATGAAAAAGTCAAAGACCGGGTGTGCACTGTGGAGCGAAAATTCAGGATTAACCAGGGAACTATCTCATACCTTTGTTATTTTTAATTTTCTATTCCTAATTTATGCGTAATGGGATATTGGGGACAAGTCACCTTTTGTTGGTTGATTGTGTGATTACTCTGAATTTACTGTTTATATGTGATGAACATGATGAGATTGAGAAATGAATCATTTCAGGCTTCTTGGGTAATCACCATTGTAGTATTGGATGCTAGAGATAGATTCGAGAACCAATGAAATCAATCTAGGATTCTTGTGCTTAATGAGGTTAGATTTATTAAACTTCATTTTGTTGGGTGCGGAAGGTTAATATGGACGAGTAGGAAACATAGCTTGAGAAGGTATGTTTGACACTTTAGAGAGTTCGATTTACAATCAATGCATGTGAATATGAATTGAGTTTAATTCTTTAGAAAGAACCCATAGAGTCCGAATGAAGTTAAAACCCTACCCGTTTGTTTGAATTGATTTTATCGGTGTTTTACATCTTGCGTTCATAGTTAAATTTTAGTTTAGTAAATTTTGCTTTAGTCTTAGTTTAAATTGCTCCCATTAATCCAAAAGAATTCGATTGCTCCAACTTGAGAACGGTAGGAAACTTAGTGCTTAGCGAACAATCCTCGTGAGACGATACTCACTCATCACTCTATTACTTGTGCGACTAGTATACTTGCTATTTCTGCATGTTGTAGTAACAACGCATCAATCTCCTACCACCTCCATGACAAACTTCCTTGTCTCTTCTTGATAGTGCGATGGAAGAGAAAAGAAACTAGACATCGGGTTATGCTCCTACACCAACATGAGGATGGAAAGAAACACATCCCAGGCAACAATTGAACCACTACGCATCTCCGTGACAACCTCTTTTTCGAGCTTGCCTAACCTCTCTCGAGCTTCAGACACCTCAATAGTAAGTTGCTTGAGCTCTGACCTTAAGTCTATAGGTTGACCCATAGCTGTCTCGACCTCCACAACCGTCGCCTCATACCTCTCTTTGAACTTAATGACCAATGTGGCCGAAAAGTCTTTCTTAGCCAGGGCCTTAACCCTGGCCCCCTCAAATGCTGCAAGCTTCACTGTAACCGGCTGTTCCTATGGCAGTAATGAGACATTTGACCTTACCCTTTTGGGCAAGGGTGACCGAAATCCCGTCCCCTTGAGATCAAACAAATTTTCCTATGAGGCTTCTTGCGACTCACCCATCACTTTTTTAGCTCCTACCACCCTTCCACGGGTGGCCATACTCTTCTCTCTCTACCAAGGAAGCAACTCTTTTTCCTCCTTAATCAGGGTGGGCCTTTACCAAGCCTCGAGAAAA
Organism: Pistacia vera; assembly: GCF_008641045.1. Taxonomy (NCBI): domain Eukaryota; kingdom Viridiplantae; phylum Streptophyta; class Magnoliopsida; order Sapindales; family Anacardiaceae; genus Pistacia; species Pistacia vera. The sequence goes on along the minus strand of NW_022195034.1, from coordinate 196,765 downwards.
CCTCTTCAAAGATGGCTCAACAGGAGCACCCGATCTCGAAGGTAGGAAATTGGATGGTATTCTCCTCTCTAGATAGTGGCTGGGCTTAGGGATAAACGCCTTTGAGAAAGTGAACCATCATTAGAAAACCTATGGGAATCTACTACAGAAAAGACAAGGAAAGGAAAGTTGAAACTTACTCATCTTCTTCTTCTCGAAAATGGTAGGAAAATGGGTCTTGGTGGGACAAAATCCAAACTCGATAATGTTAGAGTAGGTGCCCTAGAGCAAATCCAATTGTGTAAATTGACACTTTTTAATCATGTTTTATTATCAATAAAAGACATTTAACTATACCATATGATCTAATTATATTCATATAAGAAAATGGTATATGTCCTTAGAATGGTAGAGTTGTGACGAGGGCATCGAGTGTTTGAAATCTCGATAGAGAGAACCCTATGAGTACATATGGTGGCTATTTTTGAAACTTCTATAGCCATAGTATTATCCTAACCTGGGGCGCAGATAATACGGTAAGACCATCATAGTGTTGAACGACCCTATCGAAAGGCAATGACAAATCTCACTTGTCAAGGTTGTTTAGTGACAACCTGGTGCAACACATCGGTGCTTTCTATAGGCAAGTTTACCAGATTGACCCACCGGAAGATTCCACATAGATGGTTACCCTAGTGTCTGTAGAACAAATCCTCAAGACATGCTCTCGTAAGAACTGATGATGAACTTCCCAATGCCTAACTTGTCGCAGAAGACGGGGGGATCACCCTTTTTCTCCTCTTCCACAGAAGGGTCAACATTTGAGCCTTCCCACCATTTTCAACAACCCTCATCTCATGAACACCTAGCTTGTTAAGGGAAGGGCCTGTGACTAGAATAGGAAAAACATGCCTTGCCTGTCGCCATGGACAACGAGGCAGAATCCTGTGCATTCCAAGCCCAAAGCATGACGACTCTGCAGCCTACACAAAATAGAGGAAGACCCTCCAAGGGCACCACTTTGTCTAGCGTGCCACTCACTGAATTCATTAGATTACTATGATTCGATAGACATCCTCTATTAATGAAGGTAATGATGGAATCCAATAGGAAATCAAAAATTTCTCTTAAGATGGCACTAAGAAAGCAAATGACAATAAGTCATAAATCTAATGAAATGAACAATTTATAAGCCCTTGAAAAAGTGCAAAACAACCATTCACGATTTCCAATGCATACATGGAAGAAAGAGACCAGCATTAAATACGCCGTTGAAAAATTTGGTAAGTATCACCTAAGAACTGAAGAAGTAGTGCAGAGACTGTCAAATGTGACAAGACCCTTGTGGGCCCCACTCCGCAAGCTCGAATTTCTGACAAAGAGGTTTTCAAAGCCTGTAACGACCTTCAAAAACTAGGGGATAAATGTTGTGTAGGAATAAAGCTTAGCTCAAAGCTAAAGAAAAATACAATAATCCTAGCCTAGGTATCGTGCCTAGCCAACTGAGTAGAAACACCAAACTTAGGATGCACATCAACCCAAAGCAATGAGCTAGATGTCAACAAGACTAAGCTTAACGTGACATTTGGCAAACCCACTAATCTGCATGAACTCCACGTGCAATACATGCAACTGTTTCATCTAATCAAGTGATGACTCTCTGACAGACTCCAATTAATTACTCTGTAATCGCAATTTAAATGTAATTATAACTGACCCCCTTGATTGCCCAAACTGTGTCAGAGGAGACAACAATCATTTCACTGACGCAAAACCATACTAGCTATAGTCATCTCCACTCTTATAAATACCAAGTTACGATTCTGAAAAAAAAGGGGGACAAGACATATATATATATATATATATATATATAGAGAGAGAGAGAGAGAGAGAGAGAGAGAGAGGATTAGTGGGAAAAGAAAAGTTGAACTGTCTGCATATTCTGTATTAGAAAGTCATTATAATCTTTCACTTTTAGAAAGAAAAAGATACAGTGGACGTAAGCCTAATTATATTGCTCAGCCGAACCACCTAAAAAAGCTCGCTTCTCTTTTCTTTTTATTCACGCAATCCTCTCACGACTCCTACCTTGTACTTATCATCCTTGTCCCTCATGCTGATTCCTAGGAATCATGCACCCATCCTACTCGGTTCTCCCAAGAGTCAACCGAGTATCTTTGGTTGGCGCGTGTTTACGTCTTGGCGATTTAGTTGATACAGAAATTCACATCAACAGACCTTAATTGTTGTTTTGTATTAAATTACTTTATTTTTAGAATCATTATATTAATTGAAACATTAGTTACAAATTTCAGATTATTTACATTAATAGAAAATATAAATATGTTATTAAGCAAACATTTACAACCGAAGTCATTGGACCTTGGTAACAGTATCGCAAATCGACAGCATCGCTGAAGCACGTCCAGTGACACCACCAGTATGAAAATAAGGCTCTCTAACTGGTTTGGAAAATAAAATATACATTGGTCGTAGGAGGAGGAGAAAGTAAAGGTCATGATTTCTCTCACTTTCTCTTGTGTTAAACAAAAGATTTTTTTTTTTCCTAGTGAAAGTTGTCTAGATGGGGTAGAGGGTTCCAAGAGCATCATTTTGATGTTAGAATGGTCTTCGAAATCACTCCAACGATGGTGGTTGATATGGCAACCAGCCATTGCCGCACTGGCAACCACTGATCCCGATGGTAAGTAAACTTTCTTTTATTTTAGTTAATTACTAAATATTATGGTGAGCATAGGTAAAAGGTATTTGGGTAGGAACCAGAACGACCCTATTAGGGTCCAGTTTCGATTCTAGAAAATTAGAGTTCAGAATTCCCAGTTCTAGTTCCAATTCCTGTAGTGTTGGAACCAGAACCAGAACTAGAACTAGAATTAAAACTGAGGTCTGACTATCCGAGTAGGAATCAAGATTGAATTGTAATTTTTGTTAACTATTGAGGGTGTATTTTTATTTTTTTAGGGGTGTATTTAACATTTTGTTTAAAAGTAGGGGTAATTGAAATTAACTTGGGTACTCGGAACTAGAACTAGAACCTATGTTTCAGGTTTCAGTTCCAGATTTTTGGGATCCAAAATCAAAATCGGCTAGTTCTAGTTCCAGTTCCAAATCTTAGGAATCAGCCGGTTCCAATTCCTTCAAAAAATGCCGAGTACCTAGAACCCATCATCCCTACTAAATTTATGAAAAGACTTTTACATTTGTATTTAATATAAGGATAAAAATGGTAATTTTTATGTAACTGTTTGTTATTAGTTTTTCATATTAAAGATAAATCCAAGTTTTTGCTTTTTTTAGTTAGAGCCTATCAAGATTTACGTGACAAGAGTGTAAAACAAACAACCCTGTTAGGGGATTTTATATACCTTTTTCCATTAATGTGTTAAGGATTTTAGGGTACATGTTTCATGATGTTTAGTGCATGACTGGCGCCTAATTGCAACAGTAGCCATGGTTTCCTGCCTTTATTACATTGATGTTGTGGAGAAAGTCCGGTCACCTAAAGAAATCAAAAGTGAAACTTTCTTCTTGAGTGGTGGGTCAAGAAGATCTTGGTAGTTGAGATATGTCTCTTTGTGTGCCACATGTCTTGCCACTTCCTCCACTTATCTGATATGTTTTGGGCTTGTCATGGCCCTCTGTTCCCTTGGGCAGACCTTCTCAAGTTTGGGCATAACAGTTGAACATCCCTAATTCTACCTCTTTTCATTATTTCAGCTCAGTTTTAGGCCCTTATTAGTGATTTTTCCTGGACCCATTTGCTTGGGCTTTGGTGTTGGCTTTATTGATTTGGGCTGTCAACTATAACCCTTATAAAAATATTCCTAAGGGAGGGAGGGAGAAGAGGGCGGGGGGGGGGGGGGGGGGGGGGTGGGGGGGGGGGTTATTAATAGAAATCTATAAAAATCATTGCAAGAAAAAAAATTTAAAAACTGTATAGTGTTTCTCGAGCTATACCACAATGATAATGATGCTGCAGTAATATGTAAGGAATATGATAGTTGCGAGAGAAGAAATGCTCAAGTTAGATGGTTTCCAGCTATACCGCAAACCTCCCACCATCCCTTCTTGAAAGCAACCACTTTGAAGTTCACTAGAAGCAAATTTCTTCCTTACACTAGTTTGGTAGGATTTTGCCTCTTACAATAGTTTACAAGTATTTCGCCTCTAGATTTACAAGATTTCGCCCACAAAGATGTTGAATAAAGTAGTGAATGACTGCCTCTTGAACTAGCTTAAACACACAGTAGAACAATTCTCTCAAAGGCTTACCATAGTGCAAAGATGCTTTTTTATTTGGATTTTGTAACGACTCCATTCTTATAAAAAACATGCATAGTAAAGTACATGTAACAATTTATAAAAGTTGGGCCCAAAATTTTTTTTTTTATTAAACATATGCATTCTTATACAAATATTATACAAGATTTGTGACATATGCAAAACTCTCAAATAGGGTGGACAGTGTAGCCATTTCTCTTCGTGTGCCTTGTCCATCCGACTGTGTCCTCATCTAGAACCTGCAAAAACATAAGAACAACTGGATAGCACAAACAAGGCTCAGTAAGTAAACCCCTGAACTCCAATATCTCCGTAACTCTTCTTTATAAACTATATATTCTCTTTCTCATAATTCCTCTATGCTAACTTTCTTTCTAGTAATCACGGCCCCATCTGACCAGCATGGCTGGAGACTCGCTCCCACTCCCTGTGACTTCTACTCATTCAGCCATCGGACTTGGTTATGCATGGATTCGAAACCTTGGCCACTGAGTGCAAAATCTCTCGGGTATAGCCCTCATTCCGCATGTACACTACGGGCTACACCACTTCTCTTTCTGTACTCTGCCGCTTTCCTTGATGCGGCGTACATGCGGGAATACTCTACTACCCGTACTCACGGTTCCCCATCGCACAACCTACTCTATTCTCTTATTAAGCACTACTCTACTTTACTCTATAGTGCTCATTCTCTCTTTCTTTCTACTCTTAGAGTAGTCTAACTCAAAAGTCTCTACTCTTTCCTCTACTCTCTTTTCTATGCTAAGTAAGCATAATTAAAGCATAATAATGCACATCAATGCCTCATACTCATTATGCATTTATGAAAAGTAACTATGACATGGACAACAATTAAGGCTTTCTACCCTTACTTATGATTCTTTGGCATATCATACACCTCAAGTGCATAACAATTCTACTCTAACTCTAGCTTTTTCAATTTTCTTTAATCAACCAAATGGGAAAGCTCCCTCATAACTCTAAATCCCTGTCAAAAGAGAAACACTTCCATAAACTTGCTCAAAACTTCCTCCAACTTCTACACAACTCACCCACATCAAGCAAATAAAACACTTCTCATAACTCAATCATAATTCCTAATCTCAACTTTAAAAGAATACACATATGTATATCAATCTACTCAAAAGATTTTCTTAATCTCACTTAGGTGAGTTACTTACCTTATGAGAAATTAGCTTCTTTAACACTTCTCCTTTCCTTTGGAAGCTTGCTTTTCCTCTACAACTTAACCAACATCACAACATGAGACTCTAATCAAACACATAAAAACTCTCATCTAAAGCAGAATCCTTACCTTAGGACTTTAGAATTAAAAACCCTACTAAAATTTTCTCAAAGGCTCTTGGAAAACCTGTAAGATTGAAGAAATTTGAGAGAGTTTAGAAGAATGAAGGAGGCGGTGGAATGGGAAAATGAAGAGCTTTCAAAGACTAAACCTTTTTAATATCTCTTAATAACTCATTCTTCCATTTTGCCCTTGCTCTTTCATGGAAATTCCATCCATATCCTTGATTCCTTACTAACACACCCCATACTAACAATCTCCTTGAAATTTCCTTCCAATTAACTCCCCACTTTTCCTACTACTTAGGGGTAGAATGGTCATTGCCCTTAGGGAGAGAAATCTAAAACTTAACAAACATTTGTCGGACTGTCGCGCGCGCGAGAAGCTTCTGTCGCCGCGGCAAAACTGTCCAGAGAGTTTCCCGTGGTTTTCACACCTCTTCGCCGCGGCGAAGATTCTTCTTCGCCCCGGCGAAGCTTGGCACACTACACTTCTTCTATTTTCAACCAATTTCAGGCAAATATTCACACACAACACACAAACTAATGTCAACCAAACAATATTACAAAGAGACCAACTCAAATAGAGCAAAGGAACAATACTACTACCTCAATTGGGGCGTTACAGTTTTAGCTCAAGGATTAGTGGAATGTTTTTGAAAGACTTTGTTTCTCTGATATTCTGTATATCTTTCTTTTCAATAAAACTCTAATTTATTGCTTGTCTCCTCAATTTAAGTAAAAAGTCGTTGTTGTATTTAATGCAATTCTAAAAGCTGTAGAACCAAGAGGAACGAACATTCCACCATTGCAAATGATCATGTCTTTGCCACCAACGGTCACTTTGTACGACTTTAAGCTTCTGGGATGATTGTTCCACCATCACGAACATTCATTCCACCATCACTAATGGTCATTCCACCACGTGGAACAGTTGGTCCATTGGCTCCTTATCCATAAAAATTCCAAAAGCATGCATGGTTTCCTAGAACGAAGTCGTTCTGCCAAGAACGATCTTTGACTGTGAATGGTCATTCCACCACAAGAAACGGTCGTTCCACTTTAGATACAAGAACTTCAACTTGATCTTCAAGGCTTGACTTCCAAGATTTTTCAAAGGCAAGAAATGTTTGAGTTCTGAGTACTTTGACTTTTGACTTGAATGGAATAGGTGTGCTGCTTAGTCGTGCTGTTGCGAGTGATTTGACTTTGGGAAAAATCATGGATGATCATATGGAATGTTGTTATGTTGAGAGGAACGTAAATCTGGGAAACTTTGTGAAACAAGGAATGGCCATTCCTTCCTCCTGCATGGTCGTACCAACTAGAAAAACTTCAATTTTTTGTTATGACTTCTTGTCATACCTTAGCATGTTTGTTAAATAACCAATCAACTCATTGGTTAATTTTGGAACATCAAAGCACATGAGGACTCAACAATCTCCTCCTTTTTAATTGATGACAAAACTAAACAAAAATTGAGTTTCATATGAAAGTACAAATCCATACACAACTTGCTAAAAACAAAATTTAAAAAGCTCCCCCTTAGAATATGCATACCCCAAAAATAAAGTAAGCAAAATTGCTCCCCCCTACACCAAGCATACCCTTGACACACATCCATTCTTCTTTTCAAATAAGAAATAAAACTCACTTTGAAGATCAAAAGAAGAAACTATAGCAATTAACAATCCACACACACAATTACTCAATCATCTCAATTATCTCTCCCCTTTTTTGTCATTAAGCCAAAATATAGCAAATAATTAACACATTAACACGATGACATTCAGGAGTGATGAAAAGAAATTCAGTATATATCAATTAAGCAATGAAAATAAACAGATTATTAACAACATGAGAACATAAGTAAACAACAATACAAGTTCAAGTGTCCAAAATGACACATATGTTTCTCATGTGCAAGAAGATATCAAAATACAACAACAAAAATATGACACAAGGCTAGAATAAAAAAAAAAAAAAAGGACTTGTAATCCCCAACAACTTTTAGTTACATGGAAATAATAAATATTGCCTTTTTGGCACATAGATAATTGCTTCAAAAGTAGCATTCCCTAATTGGCATATGTGTAAATGCTACCCCAAAAGTGAAATAGGACTTCTAAAAGGGATATGTTGCCCCAAAAGTGGCATAGAATTTCCAGAATAATAGAAGCCCCACAGATTGCACAAACATTAAAATTGGCATGAGCCCTATGTTAGAGTAGGTGTCATGGAGCCAATCAATTATTGTAGAATTGACTATTTGTAATAATATTTATTAATCAATAAAATGCAATTTCTACTATATCACGTAAATCATAATTGTATGCATTGATATATGTCCTTAGGATAGTAGAACCGTGACGAGGGTATCAAGTGTTTCAAATCTTGATAGTGAGAACCCTGTGATCATACATGGTGGCCAATCTCGAAATGTCCGTAGCCCTAATATTATTCTGACCAAGGACATAAATAATACGGTAAGGCTATCATAGCGTTGAATGACCCTATGGAAAGATAGTGACTAGTTTTACTTGTTAGGGTTGGTTGCCGATAACTTGGTGCAACACATAGGTGCTTGCTGTAGGCAAGTTCACTAGACAGACTCACCAGAGGATTCTATAATCCATATGGATGGTAATCCCAGTGTCTATGGAATAAATCCTCTAACTAATGGTGGTGCATGTGATCCTTAGACTTGAGATCACTGGAGTACCTTCTGCATCAATTGGTGTAGTTTGACACTAGCCCAACGTAGTTCTATTCAAAGCTATCAATACGGTAGTGATTGACTACATCAAGGAGTGAATCAAGAGTATGATGGATCGACAAAGGATTCATCACTCTTGGGTACAGAGAAATTATCTCACTGAGTAATTCAGTAAATGCCAACGACATTGAATATGTGGTCATAATGGGATTGAGTTGTAGCTCAATCCAATATTTTCTGGTCATTGGTCCAATAACCGAATATCGAGAGATCAAGGATATCCGAAATCGACACTACTTCTGTACCTCAGCCTTGATGAGATAACAAATGATGAAAGGATTTGATTACATGGTAACCATATCGTTGATAGGTAGTTGTTTCGTTGAATCTGAATCTATCAGGTAGCCATGATGCCTTGCTAAAGGCCAATCTTGGTCTGTGTTTAGTGAGACGATAGATTAGTATCAATCGCAAGACTACTCATTGCCGATAAGATGAGGAGCCTTTGGTTCACACACATAGAAGACAGATTAAGGATGAATTGGTGAGAAAGGGTATTTTCGTCATTTGTGATGAAAGGGTATTTTCGTCATCTATGATGGAAAAGATATTTTCATCTTTTGAGATGAAAGGGCATTTTGGTAATCTCACAGTACAATTAAATTTACTGAGGTCATTGCCTATATTTAATTTCATATTGAAATTAAAATTACTGAGATTGTGTATTTAAATATATTCATATATTTAAATATTTTATATATATATATATTATTTAATATTAATATTTGATGATATTAATATTAGTAAAGATAATATATGAATATGAAATTCATATTTGAATTTGAATAAGATGTCATGTGGATTATTACTTTGTTTGGTAATGGGGATTTACTATTCTAGTCATGGAATAAATTTATTCCTAACTAGATTATGGTTTTGATTTTTGTTGCATATAAAAGGCAGCTTAAAATTAAAATAAAAGCGGAGAACACATTATTTAAAATGCTAGCCACTCACCTCATTCTCTCTCACGTTTTCTATCGAAGTGGAGAAGAGAATTTTTCAAAGAAAAAATTACGTTGCATTCCCATCCTTGATCCTTGTGGGTTTGGCTAGCACATCGAACCGCTTGGTGATCGACATCTTATCTTCGTTTAGATACCGAGAGTTCACTCTTATCTAAGAGTGGGAGCGATTCGTATCGATTGAAGGAGCCTCCAAACGCTGGTATGAAATCTGGAAATTTTATATTCAATATTATTTCATATGTAAATAACGTAAATTGGGTATAAGATTCTTGAGTTCAATGTTGTGTTGGGGATTTTATTTTTGTTTTTCTGCTGCGTAAACCCCACTAGCAACTTACACCCTAGGAGTGGTGACGTAAATTTATATAATGATGATGAAATATAAAATAATGAATGATGATCATTGAAGATACATTGTCATTTGAAGTAGCCATTGAACTTACTGAATTTACTTAATTTATTGAATTTACTAAAGCTATGAAAATGAGCCAAATGGCAAGAAACAATTCCTGTACAATTTACTTCTTTTGGGGACTTGAAGTCAAATGCTTAAAGCGTCTAATCCATTCAATATGGAAAATATCTTAATGGGAAAAGAAAAGGAATAAGATTTCTATATAAAGCTTGGTAAATAAGTCTCATACAGAGACACTGGTTTGATATTTTATATATGCTTTTTGCAATCATATTCTAATACTTGATTATTGAGTCCCAAAAGGACTAGCCATATGGATATTGTTATCAAAGATTCATACTATACGATGTATACTAATATCTATATAAAGATCGCTAAATGATCTAAATCACTTGAAACAAGTCTAATAGATTTTTGAGCTATAGAGATCCTTATATGGCTTAAACAATTTGGAAAAAAATGTGGTACAAATCTCTTACTCTCTTCCTGATAGGTGGGATACAAGAATAATTTTAGTTGTTACTACAAGAAGTCAAAATTCGAACTTGCCATCGTAGAAGTACATGTTCGTATTATAAAGTTAACTTGGATCTTGAAGAGCTCTTAAAAATTGTTGAATTCTTGAAGAAAGAATTTGAATGAGAGTATCTTAAGAAACCGAACTGCTGTCTCGGCCTATAGACTGTGTACAATTTCAAATGAAGCACATATTGCAAGACTCACCCTAGATTACTCTAATGATTGTTTGGTTTCTCAATCTTGAGCATAAGAAATTTTGCCTCTATGAATATGATGAAGAGATACTTGGCGATGAAGTACCATATCTCACTATAATAAAAGGTTTAGTATCATAAAGACCGAACTTGATAGTAAGGTTCTGCTCTAAGCCAACTCAACTACGTTTAAACAATATCAAACACTTATCTTGTTACCTTTGTAGAACAACATATTTGGGATTATTCTATCCCTACAAGTCTACTTGTGATCCAAGATTAGTTGGCTATACAAATACTGGATATCTTTCTCATCCCCAAAAGCTTGGTCATAATTGGATATTTTTATTGATAAAAACATCGATATGCTACTATTGAGTAAGCTACCAAATTGATCAAGATGTTATAATGAGGAGGAGTATATCTTCGAAGATTATTATACATATGTGCATTGTATTCTATTTCCCTTGATTTAATATCATCCCACTGAGTTTTACTAGCAAGGTTTTTAACGAGGCAGTTTAAGCATGTCCAACATCATTTTATAATTCTTCATGTAATTATATTTCTTTGCTATGGTTTTTATCCTATTGGGTTTTTCCTTAGTAAAGTCAAATGCAATTATCTGTAAGTGGTGGAAATTCAATAGGAGTATTGTATTACATGTGGCTTCCTACTACACAAGTTTTATTGGTACATGGCCATGCATCACATGCATTTGACGTGAGGCAGTGTGTTGGCTAATTCTAGTTAGTCATGATGGACGACGCACTTGCTATAAATAGGGGCTAATTTTACTTGTCCCAAACACATTGGCATGAAAAGAAGTAAGAAGAAAGCTAAAATTTTCAAGTTAGGCAATATTGAAATCCTTAGTTTAGCTTTACTTTAGATCTTGTTTTATATATATATATATATATATATATATATTCGAGGTGTATGACACACACTAGATGAAGATTAGAGATTATTGAATCTTTTGACCCAGAGATTGAGAGAACACTACAACATTGAGAAGAAGGCAAGCAAGGAACATGATAGACAACAACAACAACAATCTAGTGATTCCTCCAACTTTGGAGGATGTTGCAGAAGCTGCAGCCCCACATTCTTTAATGGATTATGCTATGCCGTCATTGAGTGGCACTGCTTCCAGCATTAGGAGGCAAGCCATTGCAGCAAATAACTTCGAAATTAAATCTACGACTATTTAGATGATTCAGTCAACCTGCCAATTCAGTGCTTTAGCCAACGATGATCCAAATGCTCACATTGGAAATTTCTTGGAGATATGCGATACATTCAAGCAGAATGGTGCCATAGACGATGCAATTAGATTGAGACTGTTCCCTTTTTCATTAAGAGATAAAGTCAAGATTTGGCTAAATTCGTTACTTGCAGAATCTATTACAACTTGGAATGCATTGGCTCAGCGTTTTCTAGCTAAGTATTTTCCTCTCTCTAAAACTGCAAAGATGACTAACGATATCACTAATTTTATGCAGGTAGATAGAGAGTCGTTATACAAAGCATGGGAGCATTACAGAGAGTTGTTGAGGAAATGCCTACATCATGGATTACCAGTTTGGTTACAGGTAAAAGCTTTTTATAATGGTTTAATTCCTGCCAACCATTCTATGATTGATGCAGCTTCATGCGGCACTTTAATGAAGAAGACACCAAAAGCAGCATATGAATTATTGGATGAGATGGCTTCAAACAGTTACCAGTGGCAGTCTGAAAGAGTGCCACAAAGGAAGGCTATGGGATTATATGGAGTGGATGCAATCACATCAATTTCTGCTCAATTGGAAACATTGAACAAAAAGATTGATAATATGAGTGCCCCAGTCATTCAAGTGAAGAGCATGAGTTGTGATCTATGTGGAGGAGACCATCTTAGCAATGAACGTTAGGTAGGTAAATCGTTTGCTAATTTTGCTAAAAGTACTAATTATGTTGGTAATTTTCACAGGCAACAACAGAATAATCCTTACTCTAGTACTTACAACCCTGGTTGGGGAATCACTTGAATTTTCTTGGAGCAAATAAAATGCAGTGAAACCACCACCACCGAATTTTCCTCTTCAAGAAAAGAAGCCCAATTTGGAAGAACTAAAGACAAAGTGTGTAAGCTCCACTAATACAAGATTTTAGAATCAAGAAGCTTCAATCATAAATTTGGAGACTCAAATGGTGCAGTTGGCGAATTTGATATCAGGAGAGCTCAAGGAACGTTGCCTAGTGACACAGAGAAGAATCCCACGGAGCATGTGAAGGAAACTACACTAAGGAGTGGCAAAGAAATTGGGCATAAAGAGCAAGAGAAAAAGGAAGCATCTAAAGTGCAACCAGACAGCATTGCGGAAAAGTTGCTTGAATCTAAGAAGATAGAGATTTAGCCTTTTTTCCCTCTCGTGTTGAAGAAGCAGAAATTTGATCAGTAATTTGCAAAATTTTTAGATGTTTTTAAGAAATTGCATATTAACATTTCTTTTGTAGAAGCTCTTTTTAAGATGCCCAATAATCCAAAGTTCTTGAAGGAGGTCCTCTCTAACAAGAGAAAACTGGAAGAGTAAGAAACAGTAAAACTCACTGAAGAAATGTTTAGAACTTTTGCAAAATAAATTGGCACCAAAATTAAAAGATCCAGGGAGTTTTACAATACCTTGCATTATTGGTTTGCTTTCATTTTGCAAAGCTTTATGTGATTTAGGTGCTAGCATTAATCTAATGCCTTTATCTATTTTCAGGAAATTATGACTTGGAGAACCAAGGGCCACCACAGTATCTTTATAGCTAGTTGACAGACTTATTAAATATCTAAGAGGTATTGTGCAGGACATGCTTGTCAAGGTAGATAAGTATATTTTTCCTGCAAATTTTCTTGTGTTGGATATGGAAGAAGATGTTGGGTTACCTCTCATTCTAGGATGACCATTTTTAGCCACAGGTAAGGCATTGATTGATGTGCAAAGAGTTGAGTTAATTCTTAGGGTAGGAGATGAAAAATTAACTTTTGATGTTTTTAAAACAATGAAACATCGTTTAAAATATAACATGTGTTTTAGAATCGATGCTTTTGATCCTTTGGCTTGTGAGTATTTTTAAGATACCATGTATGAAAATCCATTAGAAGCTTGCTTGGTTGATTCAAAAGAGGATGCAGGGGAGAAGAAGCACTTAATTGAGATTGTAGCAAGTTTGGGGGCCAATCCACCTTATAAAGGGTCATGTGACAAAAATTTGAAACATTGGAAAGGCCAATATTGTCTCGAACAAAGCCCTCAATTGGAAGAGCCACCAAATCTTGAACTGAAACCCTTACCTACTCATTTAAGATATGTATTTCTTACTGAGTCATCTTCTTTACCTATTATTATTTCATCTTCTTTGACAGGTTTGATGGAAGAGAAATTATTAAGGGTGTTGAAGGAGCATAAAGTACCATTTGGCTGGACAATAGCTGACATAAAGGGAATAAGTCCTTCGATTTGCATGCACAAAATTCTCTTGGAAGACAGCAACAAGCCAACAGTTTAGCCTCAAAGGAGACTCAACCCGAACATGCAAGAAGTGGTAAAGAAAGAGGTTATTAAACTACTCAATGCAGGTATTATCTATCCTATCTCAGATAGTTCATAGGTAAGTCTTGTTCAAGTAGTACCAAAAAAAGGAGGTATAACTGTGGTGAAAAATGAGAATAATGAATTGATACCTACTAGGACAATCACAGGTTGGAGAGTGTGCATAGATTATAGAAAACTAAATGATGCCACCAGGAAAGACCACTTCCCTTTACTCTTTATCGATCAAATGTTTGAGAGACTTGTTGGGCATGAGTTTTATTGTTTTCTTGATGGGTATTCTGGGTATAACCAAATAGCTGTAGCTCCAAAGGATCAGGAGAAAATCACTTTAACTTGTCCTTATGGCACATTTGCATTTAGGAGGATGCCTTTTGGTTGATGTAATGCACCTACCACTTTTCAAAGATGCATGATGTCCATTTTTCATGATATGGTAGAGGAATTTTTGGAAATTTTTATGGACGATTTTTCAGTTTTTGGTTCCTCTTTCTATGAATGTTTGAATAATTTGGCTTTAGTTTTACAGGGATGTGAATACACTAGCCTAGTTTTAAATTGAGATAAATGTCATTTTATGGTGCAGGAAGGAACATTTTTGGTTCATAAAATCTCCCAAAAAGGGATTGAAATGGACAAAGCAAATGTGGAAGTGATTGAAAAATTACCCCACCTACATCAGTGAAGGCCATGAGGAGTTTCCTTGGACATGTAGGATTTTACAGATGATTTATTAAAGATTTTTCTAAAATTTCAAAGCCTCTATCTAATTTATTAATTAAAGATACTCCTTTTGATTTTAATGCTGAATGTTTGCAGATCTTCCTCACTCTGAAGGAGAAGCTTGTCACAGCACCAATTATGGTGGCACCTGATTGGAGTTTGCCATTTGAACTGATGTGTGATGCTAGTGATGTAGCTATTGGTGCCGTCCTCGGTCAGAGAAAAGACAAGGTATTCCAAACTATATACTATGCTAGTTGTACCTTAAATGCAACTCAACAGAATTACACAACCACTGAAAAGGAACTTCTAGAAGTAGTATTTGCATTTAACAAATTTCATTCATACCTTGTTTTGAGTAAAGTAATTGTCTACACTGACCATTCAGCCTTGATATATTTACTTGCTAAGAAAGATGCCAAACCTAGGTTAATTAGATGAATTTTGTTGTTACAAGAATTTGACCTAGAAATTAAGGATAAGATGTTGGGATTCATGCATTTTGGACGTGGAAATGGAGAGAAAATAATGATCAAGATGATGGATACATAAGGTAGAACACAAACACAACATCAGTGACAACTTTTTAAAGAAAAAGAATAGTATATTACCTACTCCTTTGCTATTAAATGCTTGATGTTGAAACTTGGAGTCTAGATTCTTCAAAAGAGAATGAAGAAACTCAAAATGAAATCCACCCAAGCCAAAGATGAGAGAGAGCCGAGAGAGTGAGAGGGAAAGTGAGAGAGTGCTTTTGTTTTCAATTGTTGCAATTGAATTAAAATGGTATAATACTTAATTTATATACCATGGGCACAAAGTGTCATTTTAAATTGTCTTGGGAAGTCCTCAAACAATTTAAAATTAATCTTGGAAAAGATCATTTATGTCAAGTCCTTGGTTTTATGGTTAATTCATAATTAGCCCAAATTTTAATCCTATTAATTATTCTAACTCTTTAGAATAAAACCAATGCACTTTTGTCCCCATTATTGAATCCGATTCAATAATAATATTTAATAAATTCTTTTTACACTTGGTTAGTGCTAGCTATCCATGGATAATCATTGCTCACCAATACATTATTTCGGATGCAACTGTTTATGTTTGAACATCATTAATCCAACCAATGATATATATTACTCTCTCTCCTTGAGCTTGGTTTTATGTGTGACCATTTTGGTTCACTATGATCTAGCCGTAGGCCCAATATCGGATTCCGATATGTTTCGTTATAATAATCAAAACTCCCACTGATTATGGTAGATGTCTAGCAATGTTCCATAACCCCTAAACCACAATGAAGTGTAAACTCCAATGAACCTTTTCTAATCGTATGTACCGTGTAGTAAAATCCCTTCGTTATCTAATCCCGATTAAGAATGGTTCATGGTATGTCAAAAACCCTTAACTTAATCTTTAATCGAATTGTCAACCGATATAATGGAACTCGTCAACATGAAACTACTTTTCATCTAACATTCATTATACTCTAGCCAGAGATTTCCCTTTTCCATTGTTTATTGACATTCCTCTAGGAACTCAAGATAGGACTATTTTGAGTTAACGGGTCCCATCTTGACCATCACTTGTTCTCGCACATGAATAACATATGACCAAACTGGCTATTACACAAGACATGACTAGTCTCGTGCTTATACACCATATGAACCATATGCATCCTATGTTGAATCCAATCATGATGTCTTAGGTCTAAGGATCAGTGGTACACTAGCACGTCCTACGATGCATCATAATCTATCGTATTCGATAAACAGTTCACTAACCGTTTATCCATGCTAATGCCTTAGTGATACACCTCTTATAGTCACCCATGCTAATACCATCACATGATATTCAATGGAGACATTCAACATGCCTACTATTTAATGTTATTGCCCAATTAACATTATTTGCGTGGTCAATTCTTTGATGATTTGATCTTCTGAAGATCCGTGTCATTTGGACATTTCACATGCAATATTAAATATAATATAAATGAAGTAGTAAATCAACATGTGAAATAAGAACACTTTTTTTTATTCATAATACATTTACAAGATATAATGTCCTGAAACCAACAACACAATTGGTTCCTAGGGCATACACTAACATAAGAAAGTGGTAAAGAATATAGTTGCTGACCATTTATCTAGGATAAAGGACACAAATCCTGAAGAAGTAGATGAAATACCAATAAGGAAGGAGTTTCCTGACGAACAATTGTCTGCCATTTTAAACGTGTCTATTCCATGGTATGCACAGTATGCAAATTATATTGTCACGGATATTCTTCCTTTAAATCTTACTTTTCATTAACAAAAAAATCTTCTAATTGATGTTAAGCATTATTTGTGGGAAGAACCATATTTGTTCAAAGTTTGTGCAGATTAGAGTATTCAACGATGTGTGCCTGAGGAAAAGATGACATCCATTTTACATCAGTACCATGACAGAGAGGTAGGTGGCCACTTTGGGCCAACCAAGACAGCTACAAAGGTACTACAAGCAAGTTTTTACTAGCCTACATTGTTTAAGGATGCATATGGTTATGTAGCATCTTGTGATAGGTGCCAAAAAATAGGGAATATAGCTAGGAAACATGAGATGCCCTTGAACAATATTATTGAATGTGAATTATTTGATGTTTGAGGGATAGATTTTATAGGACCTTTTCCTAATTCATTTCCCAATAAATACATCCTTGTGGCAGTCGACTATGTTTCTAAGTGGGTGGAAGTTGAGGCGTTTAGAACAAATGATGCTAGGGTGGTTGTTAAATTTTTAAAGAAACATATTTTTACTAGATTTGGCACCCCTAGGGCAAGATTAACCTAGAGTTGGACTGGCTGCACAATATTGAATCACCAATCCAATCAGCCTAGGGACCAAATCGGGTTGCTAAAATGCTAGACCTAGTTTCAATTTTTCATACACAGTCGCTCTAATTCTCTTCTAGACCTTTCAATTTTTCTCCGTCTCTGTAAACTACAAATGGTATAGAATCTCCAAACCTGATTTGGTTGGTTTGGTTCAAACCTCATTGGCCAGATTGCGGCGGCAAAGGCCTTCTTGGCCATCAAGTGAAGTAAGGGGGAGGGGAAGGAAGAAGAAGAGAAGAGGAGAAAAGAAAGTTACAAAAAAGAAAAGGGAAAGTGATAAAAGAAAGAAGAAAGTGACAGAGACAAAAAGGAAAAAAAAGGTATAGAAGCTGAGGGTGTGTTTGCTTTATTTCAAACCTACAAGGACTGATGGAAACTTTTCAGGGTTGTGTTTCTTGGATTTCAAACCGGTGGGGACCATTGGTATCTTTTTGGGATGTGTTTGCTGTAAACCGATCAGACCGATGGGTCAACCCGGGAACTGATCCCTTGACCAGGTCAATGAGCAGTTCGACTTTTAAAACATTGATTATATGTACTAACGAATGAATATATATATATATATATCTCATAAGAGCTGGCAGATCTCAGAAGCTTGTAGAGAGATAGTTCGACCCATAATCAGCTCGACTTAGAATCAGTTTAATTCAAAGTAAGCTCGACCTAGGTAGAGCTCATCACAACGACCAATCCAAACAATTGTTCAACAAAATAAAAAATAAGCTTTTATATTGGATATTTCAGAAGGGATAAGATCCACACCACTAGCAGCACACTCTCAGCAGTCAATCACGAAGATCATGAGATTAACTATGATTGCAATCCCGAACTCATCTCTCTTTCCATGAATCACAACTTGTATAAAAACTCCCTCAAACGATAAGAGAAGGGATAGCAAATTTGTTTAGGCATAGTATACTTGTTATTGTAAGCCCTCAAAAGCAATAAAATAACGGTGGACGTGGGCTCAAGTTCTAACTTGCCGAACCACTCTAAAAATCCTTTTATGTTTATTGTATTTTTATATTCCATTGCTGATTTCCATTAAATCATGCACACATCTGTTCTGATTCCGTCCATAATCGATTCTCTCAAGTTGGTGTGAATTTTTGTATCAACATTTTGGCACTAGAATGAAGGTCTCCACCTATTTCTATCATTTCTAGCAAAAACAAGCAATTTTAGTGAACAATCGATCACCTAAAATTCCTAATGGCTCGTACAAAATCCAAAGCAACCACCGTAAACCATGACCAAGTGGAAGCCACCCACCAAGAGGTGAATCATACCACTAGTACCACTGGCACAACAGGTCTCAAATCAGTTGGGGCCAAGCACCTCTAATCCCTATAATGGCCAATTGATAGAGATGATAAGAATGCTAGTTGTGCAGGCGGTGCAACAAAATGTGGCCAAATTAAGGAATGAATGATAGGCCTACCAGTACCTCGATCAACCACACTTTATGGAGGTTACACCCACCAAGCAAAATAACTCTGTTGGCGACCAACCCAGTTTGTTAGTAGCAAAAAGCGACCATCGCCCCCAACATCACAGGGCATATTTCATTCATGAGCGTGAATCCCGAGGATTCGTTAATCCAAGGAGGCGACCAGGCAAGTAACCCATGGGGGAAAAATGAAGAGAATGGTCGCCAGAGGGATTCTCATCCTAATCGACGAAATGCCCGGCGCCTGTATGTCGGTTTTGCACGTCAATCTAGCTATAACCGACATTTTGTTTTTAACCAACGTCATGAACAACACACCAAGGAGCATGACAGTACCTACTATCCTAACCATCATGACCCACCTTAGGCAATAGTGCGCTAGATAAAGCAAGCTCGCAAGCGACTGATTTGCAGGCTCACCTGCTCAAGGTAAGGCTAAATAGAGCTCGCAATCGAAATCCTCCTCACAATGAGGATTTGGATCAGGTGCAAAAAATTCTCGATTGTCTGAGAGCCCGCTAGAATAATTCAGTGGAAGAGATAGTAAGTTCTCCATTCATGGAGGAAGTCCATCAGACACCACTTCCCCAAGGATTCAGGGCGCCAAAGAATAAGTTCGACAAAAAAAGAGATCCTAGAGACCACCTGGATACCTTCAATGACCTAATGGAATTACATCAGGTCTCCAACTTGGCAAAGTGCCGATGTTTTCTGGTCACTTTAGTAGGAGATACCAAGGGCTAGTACAAAAGGCTAAAGGAAAACTCAATCCAATCGTGGCAGTAGTTCTCCTTGCTCTATCTCCAACAATTCCAGGCGAGGAGATAGTTCACCATGCCACTCATTTATCTGAGCAACATTTGTCAAGAGAAAGACGAATCTCTGACCTCGTATTTAACGAGGTTCCAGAACGAGCAATCAAAAGTTACGGATGCTCCGGAAGAATCGATTTGGACCTTATTGGTGGGTGTGATCTATGGGGGACCTGACATTGTAGAAAGCTCCAACCATGATTGTGAGCAATATGTGTAAGAAGCCAGGACAGACTTGATTCCTCGAGTAATGAATTGCGAAGTAAAGCCACCGAGGCAGCCCAAAATCGAAAGCGAGGTGATAGGCTTCACTAAGGAAGAATGTGACCAATTCCCTCGCCACAACCACGATGCGATTGTAGTCACCGCAAGGATTGGCAATGCTTGAGTTCATCGGATAATGATCGATAATGGCAATGTAACAAGCATCATCTTCTTGGGAGCTTTTTGAGAAATAAGGTTCACCGAGCGGGATTTAAAACCATGTTCATCGCCACTGTACAGATTCACTAGGGACAGCTTAATCCCCAAGGGAATGATAAAGTTGCTTGTAACTCTCAGAAGGAAGCCTCAGATAATGACAGTGATGGCAAAGTTCTTAGTGGTCAATTGCCCGACCACTTACAATGCCATCTTAGGAGGGCTGCTTCTAGATGACCTGAATGCGATCACCTTGGTATGGTGTCAGGCAATGAAATTCCCAACTCCGAATGAGTACTAAGGAGTTGCCAAAAAGACTCAAAGGAATGTTATAACCGAGCAATAAATGCCACACAAAAATGCGCACTCCTGAAGACCATGATCGTTGTAGAGTAAGAACCAAAGCTCAGAACATTGTAAGATACCATTAATCCTCGTATTCACAAATTGGAGCTCATAGCGCGGCCAATAGAAGAGTTATGAGAAGTGTCTATGAGCGAGAAAGACCCAACTCGTGTTTTGAGAATCGGGAATAATTTGAACAATAAGTTGGTAGACAGTTTAGTAGGGTTCCTGAAGAAAAACCTCGATGTGTTTGCCTAGGTTCATGCGGACATGGTGGAGATCAACCTTGAAGTAATGTGCTATAGACTGAATGTTGACCCAAAAGCTCGCTCGATAAGGCAGAAGAGAAGGTATATATACTCTAAGCAATCTTGAGCACTAAAAGATGAATTTGATATGCTCTTTAACATCAACTTGATAAGAGAAGTAAAGTATCCAAATTGGTTCACCAATCCAATCTTAGTAAAGAAGTTGAATGGCAAGTGACAGACTTGCATTGATTTCATAGATCTCAACAAAGCTTATCCTAAAGACAGCTTTCTGCTACCTCGGATCGACCAGTTGGTAGATGTGACAGTAGGGAAGGCACTACTAAGCTTCATGGATGCATACTCGGGATACAACCAAATCCTAATGTATCAGCTCGATGAAAAGCACACCTTCTTTATTATTGACCGAGGTCTTTACTGTTACAAGGTTATGTCGTTTGGATTGAAGAATGTTGGGGCGACCTACCAACGTTTGTAAATCAAATGTTCGCTAAACATATTGGCAAGACCATTAAGGTGTATATTGATGACATGCTTGTCAAACCTAAGGTAGCAGAAAGCCACATCGAGCATCTGGATGAAATGTTTGATATCCTTAAAAAGTACCAGATGCGGTTGAATCCCTTAAAGTGTGCTTTCGGAATAAACTCGGGAAAGATCTTGGATTTCTTAGTAAACTAGTGAGGTGTTGAGGCCAACCCAAACAAGACTCAAGCTCTACTGAACATGTAGAGTCCAACCAAAATAAAGCAGGTTCAAAGTTCAACAAGGTGAGTGGTCGCACTGAATAGGTTTGTTTCCCGAGCAACTAACAAATGCTTGCCATTATTTGAAACCTTGAAAGGCAATAAGGGTTTCAAGTGGATAGAGGAGTGCAAGAGAGCATTCCAAGACTTGAAGAGGCACTTAGGGTAGCCTTCCTTGTTATCAAAGCCTGTCCTGGGTAAGCCCTTCCTGTTGTACTCATCGATATCCAAGTCCACAATCAACGCGACTTTGGTATGCGAGGAATGGGGAGTTCAGTGGCCAGTCTACTATGTGAGCAAGCGGTTGCTCGATGTTGAAATGAGATATCGAAAGATGGAGAAGCTTGCTTATGCACTCATCATAGCCACTCGGAAATTCCAATTCTAATTCTAGGCACACTCTGTGCATGTACTCACCAATTTTTTTGTTGAAAGGTGATGCAAAAGCCCA
Organism: Pistacia vera; assembly: GCF_008641045.1. Taxonomy (NCBI): domain Eukaryota; kingdom Viridiplantae; phylum Streptophyta; class Magnoliopsida; order Sapindales; family Anacardiaceae; genus Pistacia; species Pistacia vera. The sequence goes on along the minus strand of NW_022195034.1, from coordinate 174,622 downwards.
AAGCATCAAGGAGATTGATTTAGTGGACTATGGAGCTAAGTCAGCATGACATTAAGTACTCCCTAAGAATAGTGATCAAGGACCAAGCATTGGCAGATTTTATTTCAGATTTCTCATATCAACCCGAAAGGAAGTCAAGCTCACTTGAAGTAAGCACTTTGAAAAAGAACAGTTCAGTGGAAAAAAAGCTTGACAGCTTGTGGCAATGGACTTTGTATATAGATGGGTACTCAAATTAAAGGAGGCAGGGGCCGGGCTCTTGCTCAAAAGTCATGAGGGGGATACAATGTGGCCTACAATTAGGTTCAATTTTGCCGTCTCAAACGAAGAGACATAATATAAGGCCATGCTTGCAGGAGTTTGCCTAACCAAAGAAATGTGGACAGAATCGATCAGAATCTACAGTGATTCTCAGCTTATTGTCCATCAAGTCTCCGAGGAATACAAAGCCAAAGAGGATATAATGGCATCCTATCTCTGAAAGGTAAAATTTGAGCTAGAACATTTTAAAGCTTATACAGTGTAGCAGATCACTATGGAATGGAATTCAATGGTCAATGCTTTAGCTCGATTGGCCTCAGTAATGAGCAAAGAAACTACAAACTCCATCCCAATCAAATTTTTGCCAAGCCCAAGCATCTTTCCATCTAAAGAAGAGTCTTGGCAACAAGGCAAAGATATAGCTACATAGACTCAATAACGACATATTTAAGAGATGGAACAATCCCCAACGGAAGAAGTGAAGCTATAGCCCTTCAAGCAAAATCAGCTCGCTATACGTTTATTAACGAAATGTTGTATAAGTGAGGCTACAACACCCCACTTTTGCGATGTGTAGATCATGAAGATGTAAAGTAAATTATGAGGGAAATCCATAAGGGTGTGGAAGCCACGCTGGGGGCTGATCTTTGGCACATAATGTATTTCGCCAAGGATACTTTTGGCTGACAGTTTTTTTTTATGCAGCCAACTTTGTGCAAAAGTGTGACAAGTGTTAGAGGTTCACAGATATTCCACGAGCTCCACCCCAGGAATTAACAACTTCGACAAGCTCGTGGCCATTTGCAATCTAGAGGATTGATCTAGTAGGCCTGTTACCTTAAGGAAATGGAGGTGAAAGTTTGCGGTGGTCGCCATGGATTATTTCACCAAGTAGGCAAAAGTCGAGCCTTTGGCAACAATAACATCAAACAAGCTAAAGGACTTTGTCTACAAAAGCATCATCTACAGGTTCGGAATCCTGCACACCATTATCAATAATAATGGAAATCAGTTCGATTGGCAAGATTTCAAATCGTTCTACGAGAGGCTCAATATAAAAAGGAGATTTTGAGTTGTCTATCGACCTAAAGCTAATGGACAGGTTAAAGTAGTAAACAAGGTGATCAAGCACACCATGGCAGATGAGCTACCCGAAGTCCTATGGTCGTACAGAACCACGGCTAAAAGCTGGAGAGGTGAGACCCCATTCTCCCTCGCCTATAGGTGCGAAGTAATTGCCCTAGTTGAAATCAAAGTAAGTTCATTGTAGAGAGAGATCTTCAACAAAGACAGCAACAAAGAACTCCTACACTTGAAACTAGACTTGATTGAGGAACATCGAGCTAATTCTCAACTAAGCGTAGCCTTATACCAGCAACGAGTGAAAAGATACTTCAACTCGAAAGTTAAAAATCGGGACTTTAGGGTAGGCGATCTAGTCCTAAGAAAGGTCATTTCCGGAGCACATAATACAAACTTGGGGGCACATGGGCCCAAGTGGAAAGGTCTTTTTCGAGTCTCAAAAAAGCTCGTACCAGGAACTTTTCACCGGGAATATCTAAACAGCACAGCCTTTTTGCGAGCATGGAATGCCGAGCACTTGTAGAAGTATTATCAATAACTACCTCAAGTTTTTAGTTTGTTACTATTAAGTTTTCTTTCCAATTTTGATTGGCATGAGTTGTAAGGCCACTTATGGTCGATAAAATTTCCAATAAATGACAAAGTACTATTAGTGTATCTTTTTGTATTTTTATGTCCATTAAGATTGCAATTAGAATAACTACTGCTGAAGAAACTCGAAGTCTAAAGCTCGAAAAAAATGTCTAATTATCTAGCCGAGCCATAATTCGAGCTCAAGGGTATATTCCTCAACTTGAAAAAAATCAACTCAAAAAACAACTAAGAAAAGCACGTCAAAGAGAAAGTCAAAATAACTCATCGACTAAGACTCAAGACGGGCAAATAACCCTAGCTCAACATTTTCGCTAGAAAAGACTGTCAAGGTCGGGTCGAAGGATTCTTAAGAAAGCAGACAACGTACAACTTAAGAGAGAAACTTGACTTTATCCATTAGTTCGGTAAGACGAACTACCATGACTTTGTAGAAAGAACTATTAAAGCAGTAAATAAAACATTGAAGAATGTGATCAAACAATTTTTCTTTCATTGATTAGTTTGTGAATGTTACAAAAAAGAGAATAACATTAAAAAAGACTGGCACTATCAAGCTCAATCTACTGCCAGAGTTGAAGGAGGATCGGTTGGAGTCGCTTCCGAAGCAGAAGCATCTTTCGCAACTTGAAGGTTGCTGGTAGGGATCAAGGCTGGAGCAGGCAAGGTCGCAACCTTGATCATAGGTTTTTCATCGACCTTATCCTCATCCTCGCCATCCTCTTCAAACTTGGAGTTCTCCGAGTAGACAAACTCCAAGCCCGCAGCTTCAGCCTTCATCCTGTCCACCTCTGTTTGATACTCCAAAGGAAGATAGGAGAAGTCACGTGTAGGATGGGCCTCTAGGGTGTGCTGGATCAGGAAGACAGACGTATCCCAAGTATGCTGAGCGACCTCTACTATCAGAGGGTTGACCTCCGCTTTGGCCTCCTCGCAATCTACCTTTGCTGTAGAAAGCTGGACATTTGTGAGACCAAGTCTTTCTCCAACTTTATAGCCTTCTCTTGAGCTTTATCAAGCTGGAGGCTAGTTTGTTGTTGGCACCCTGCTACTGCTTCAAGTCTCTAGTCACTTTTTCCTTTGCAACCTAAACCTGGAAGAGCTTGTCTTCGAACTCCCTCTCCTTGGCAACTAAGGCATCTACTTGTTTTTGCAGCAATTGTTTGAGCTTGGCCTTTAGCACCCCATTCTCTTCCTCCAGCTCCACGGTCCTCACCAAGGCCACATCCAAGGTCTTGTCTAATTCCTCTCAAGCATTGTTTGGTTTTATGAGGTCGGCATGAATCTCGTGGTAAAGGAGTTAAGCCATCATGCAGGTCTGAAAGAAAGAATAAATAAGATTGGCTTTAAAAAAAAAAAAAAAAAAAAGGCAGTCAACAAAGAGTATAGAGCGGGCTATTTTACCTCAATGGCCATGCTCATAGTTGTATAGCTTATAAAGCCTCACGGGCATGGCTGCGTTCACCACGTTTGCGCCCATGGTGAGGCGTTCTAGAATTTGGTTGATCAGTTTATCGATTTCAGCCTCGAGCCAAGGATTTTTCTACTTTTCGTTGCATTGATGCAACAAGCTTCTCCTCTCACTCCCATGCTCGAGAGCCTTCCCAGTCAAAGCCGGTTTATTCTTGTCCGAGCCTTTCACCAAGATCTAGCGCTCTAACAAGGCCTTCTTCGAATCTCCAGCTGGCTCGATAGCTTTCCCCTTCAAGCCCCTACCTGGCTTGATCAACTTCTTCTTTGCCTTCGTAAGGTTTTTGCCTCCCCCCCCCCCCTCCGTTTGGTCGTAGCCCCGAGTTGCTTCTTCTCAGCAATGCGACCTACCATTGTTTTCTTCAAGTTTTGAGGTTTCTTGGCCCACATCTATGCAAGAACAACGAATAAATTAACACACAACTGAGAAGAAAATGAAAAGGCGAACTATTTTATACTCACCAAAAATGGTTTCAAAGTTTGCCAAATTTGGACAAAACTCGTATGCTCTCAAGTAAGGAAGCATGATTAGCTTTGTCACATCACGACAATTCTCATGAAGGTCGTTGAAAGTAGCTAATCGTCTTTTTTGTTCCTTACTAACATTGGGTTGCTTGACTTTCTCTACAAAGGGAAGTAAGAATAATTAGAAGTCAACTAGTAAAAACAAATAAAAAGGAAAAAAGGGCAAGAATACCCATGGGCTTCGTCGACAAAAGCACCATCGCCCCCAGAGCTATAGAAAAAATACCTAGAATCCTAGTTTCTGAGCTTCTTGGGGACATTAATCAACCCATCCAAATGGGATGTCCTCATTTTGGAAAGATAGAAAGTGTTACCCTGATCTTTCTTCAACCTATACAAGTGGACAAGCTCTTCTACAAATAGCTCATCAATCTTTTCTAAAGCGTAGGCAACGTACATGCCTACCATTATTATTATATTAATATTTAAAAATCAGCGTAGGCAGCAAAATTTCAAATGTAGGGGGTTAAAAGAAATGATAATTAAAATACTAATTAAAAATAATATTATATTAATATTTAAAAATCAGGGTAATTTAGTAATCTATATAACATACCCACCCATTTATCCTCCCAACTATATTATTCACCAATTTATTCGAACCAACCAAACACATTTTCTAAATATTCCCAGTAATCTTTAAGGTAATCTATCTTTCTGTTAATAGAGCATCTCCCCATAATAAAACGTTATATGATCCAAATGCCCCCTTTGTGTTCATTATTTTACCGTATTTTATATTCCATTGCTGATTTACATTAAATCACACACACATCCATTCCAATTCTGTCCAGATCAATCGGTTCTCTCAGGCTGATGCAAATTTTTCGTATCAATAGGGAAGGTTTCTTTTATCAATTTGTAAAATATTCATATATTTTTAATGGAGTTTTTCGACAAATTCCAAAATCAAATTCTTTTGTTTGTATTTTATTTAAAATTCTGGTCAAACTAAAAGCCAAAAAATCAAAAAGACAATGTATCTGACTCTCTTATGAATTATTGAATTTTCTGATCGATACAATTGAATGCTTTTTCAAAAAAAAAAAAAAAAAGTAAAATTCCAATTTTTTTTTGAAAAAATAAAAAATTCTACCACTTTGAACTCCGATTCCCTCTCTCTTTCTAAATTCTGCTTCATGTGTATTGATACAGAAATCTGCACCAACCAGTGAGATCCGATCAATATTGCCGGGATCGGAACTGACATGTGCATGATTAAGAATAATCAATAATGCATATAAAAAGAATGCAATCAAGTAAAGACAATGAGAGTTTTAAAGTAGTTCGACGAGGTTAACTCTGAAGCCTACGTCCACTGTTTTTGTATTTGCTATGAGAGCTTAATATATAGTTCCTATGTGAAATTTGTAACCCCTTCCTCATCGTTTGAGGGGGTTTGTATACAAGATTTGTACAAAGAAAATAGTGAAATTAGGGGGATTACAATTGATCTGAATCGCAATTCTAATATTCTCGCGATTGGGCGCTGTGATTGTGCAGTGATCAGGGTTGATTTAGTCATTCTCTTAATATCTAGTTTCCGAAAAAATCTGGAGGTTGATTGAATGATTCCTTGAACTGTTCGCGACTAGCCTGTGCTGGGTCAAGCTTTGGCTCGACGAGCTTATGCTGGGTCGATCAATCATTATTGCCGAGCTCATTCTGGGTCAAGCTATATCCTCGCGTTGGCCCGAGCTTGATAGAAAAACCACACACAACATCTGCCCCCTAGTGTTCGATGCCCACTTTGGGCTTCTAAGACTATTGCTCGGTTTGATGCCAAGCTCAGCTTCAACAGTGTATCTCTGAGTGCATGTCTGAATGGGCCCCTATGGTGACCTTACGCTTGGCCGACGTACCTCACCCTTGGATCTCCCATGGTACCTGTCAAAATTCAGAATATGAAAAGTCAAGTTATAAAGGTAATTTCCATGTGTTCGTGTCACGTTAAATGCAGCAGCCTTTCTCAATTACGTTTCGTCGCACATGGGCGATGACAATGTTCACGCACGAAGTCAAGGTGACGTGCGGCGATGGTTATCATTACTATAATCTGATGGTTTGTCGCACCTCGTGGATGGTTAACACGTGGCCACATCCAAGGGCTGAGATTGCTCGACAAATGAAGGTTGAGGATCGACTTTAAGTCGACGGCCATGATTAAACCCCGCCCTTTCATCTCCCATGCAAACCATTATAAAAGGTGGTGAAAAACCTCAGAATACTCACTTTGAAAGTTATTCTGACTCTCTTGCTACTCTTTGTTGTTACTATTACGTCATCGCAGTGGTCTTTCTCATGAGTTCCCGACACTTTCCCCATTCCAGTAAGGCTTTTCTCCCTTATTCTCTTTTGTTTCTCTGATTTTTTGCATCCAAGGGTGGCTACTGAAATGGCCATATCGAATGTGCTAAGGTTTTAGTAGAATTTTTTTGGTGCGTCTCCGGCGGTCTCGGGTTGGTTGCGTATTTTCGCCGCATTGCCTGATCTATCTCAGGTGTGCCTAAAATAAAAGCGAGGATGGAATGGTCGTTGATTTGTTCGAGCTCTAACACATGACCAGAGTTGAGTTACAACCATGTCGTTGTCTAGCAGTCATACAATAGATCAAATGTTCGATTCGCCAGTAGGCTTGGCAGCCCTTGAGGATGTGTTCCCCGAGGTTTCTAAGGAATTTATCACTCAAAGCTCGGACCCCGATGCTACGGGCTTGTCCAACCGTGCTTCTATTCAACTAGCCCAATCTCTGCTGTCTCCAGTCCATAGGCTATGAAGAGAACCACAATCCTTGATTACCCTCAGGGATCTTGAACGCACAAGGGCGGTCCATGCGCTGCAGCTCAACTTGATGGTTCTGGGGAAATATTCTTGGAAGAACCCCCCACCTGGATGGGTAGGTACCTATGAGACTCTCCTTAGGTGTGGGGTATCCATTCCCCCGCATTACTTCATCAATAATGTACTAAGGCGATTCGACATCGTTCCTCTTCAACTGACAGCCAACTCTTACATGATCATTATCGCAATGTACATCGCGTACATGATCGCTAAATTGGGCAAGCCATCGTCAAAGAGCTCGTCCACTTGTATAGGCTCAAAAAAGGGCAAGACCAAACGTACTACCTCTCCAAAGCGAGGAGAGTACGTTTTAATAGACTGATTGATCTTCCAAAAAAAGTTCCACACTGGGATTCCCAGTTTTTTTTCTATGAAGCCTAGGAGACCGGTGTCTTCGCTGCGGAAGCGAGTAAGGCTCGAGCTTCCCATGTATGTACGAGGATTATTCTTGAGCTGTACATTCTAACTTATCGTCCTGTTTTATTTTTTGCAGTTAACATTGAGCATAGTTATCTTTCATTCGCGAGCTTACAGAGGCTACAACATTTTAGCGATCTTTCAGAAAATCAGCGTAACTTTGACGAGGTTCTTATGCTTCCCCACCTAATAGAGTATGACTTCTATTAGGACGAGGCCAATTTCTTAACGCTTTTGGAGAAAGGTAAGTTGTTGCTTGCTTGTGCTTGCTTTCCCGCACAAAGTGGACTACTAATTTTGTTGCCTTTTTTCCTTGCAAATATGTAGTTCAAAAAGCCGAAAAAGAAGAAAGTGGCCGCCCCTACGGTTACTATGAAGGCTCTTGCTCAAAGAAGCCTGTGGAAACTGCCAGTTCGAAGCGCGCTGGTGGCGAGCTTAGGGGAGGCCCAAGCACGAAGAAGCCCATGATTTCCACTAAGGCAGTTGGTGGGAAAACTGTTACGGAGCCCCGAAATAGGCCAACGAAGAAGGCATTTGAACCAACTAGAGGTTCGAGAAAAAATAAAGCATCTGAGTAGCAAATTGGCTCTAGCAAAGAGGTCACCACGTAAGCTGGCGACCTTCGAAAGGAAGCGGCCAAAGGCTTGGCCAAGAAGAAAACCGCTCCTGCTGGCGAGGCAAGTGCTCCTGGGTGAGCAAACCCGGCCCATCCAAGCCAAAGAATAAGGAAACGGATGAAGCGGTCCAAGCCATGGTCGATAGGCTGATCGACCAACTTTTCGACCATATTGGAGTCGGGGCCGCAGTGGTCAGGGATTGTGTCACCCCACAAACATTTACGGCCGTCATGAACTTGTCTCCCTCCTAGATGTTAGCTTTAACTTACAGCTATGCGATGAAGGTACCGATAGTTTGCGCACCCCTTTTTTTTTTTTTTTTTTTACAGGTTATTCTTGTTTCTTGCTAATTCCTCTTCTCCACTTTTCAGGTTGCCATGGCAAGCAGACTTCTGTACGAGGAATGCAATGACACCTTAAAGGTGAACCACTAGAAATGGAAGGCTACGGAGATGGTGAAGGAAGATGATATGGCTAGGGCCGAGCTTGCTGAGAAGGAGAAAGAAGCTAGGCTTGCTAAGCTCGAGCGGCTTAAGGGGGAAGTTGCTACCTTCCAAGTCAAGGAAAGGGAATTCCTTCACAAACTCAAAGCAAGCGAGTCTGCCCAGGCCAAGGCCAACGCTAAGGTAGCAAAGGTCGTGGAAACCACACGGGGTGCCAACAACAAATTGAACTCTAAGTTATCCTCAGCTTATAAAACTACCACAAGCTGGGAGGCCAAATCCAAAAAGTCTTCACTCGACTTAGGCTGGGAAGTGGCAGGTCGCCAGAAGGCCGAGGTTGAGGCTAGGCAACTCAGGCTTCAGGTTGATGAGCTGAACGAGGCCATCACTGCTCGGGCCTAGGAAACATCCGTCTTTCATGTTTGGAAATTATGGAAGCCCATCCTTAAATCGACTTCTCTTTCCTTCTCCGAGCTTACCAAAAGGAAGTTGAAAGGATGAGGGTCAAAGCTTGGTAGAGGTCTATATTTACTTGGACAAGTCTGAGGGAGAGGGCGAGGTCCAAGGAGACGCCGGAGGAGGCAAGGAGGAGGCCGAGTCCCAACACTAGGTCGAGGATCCAACTCCCCTGAACACGATGCCACCAGCTGAGGTTCCTGATCTCGGAGTGGAAGTCATCGCTCCTCCTCTTGACAAGTCGTCTCTTCGTCAGGGTGTCAACCTTCCAGGACAGGTCGAGGATGAAACTTTGGCTCCTCCATCAAGCTGAAGAATTCCTTGTTTTGTTTTTTTTTTTTTTTTTTTTTTTTTTTTTTTTTTTGTTTAATTGCCCGTTTGTAATCGAGCATAAATTAATGAAAGCAAATTTTTCACCATTTCTTTTTTGAGCAATGGTTGTTATATGTCTGTGGAGTCATTTAGTTCGTTCAGTTGAACTTTGGGATTCGAATTTGCTCCAAGTTGTTCTTTGCTCGCTTCTTTAAGAGCTTTCCGGATTTTCAAGAGAAAATCTTTATGTGACATTTAACATAGATTTTGGATTTTTCGTCCTTTTCAGGTTTTTGTGGCTGGCTTAATGCTGATTTTCCTCGACGTGTTTTTCCTTGGATTTTTCCAAGTTTGACCTCGTCGATTTGGGATTTTTAATCTGATTTTTGCAAGGAAATCTAATGCGACAATAAACTTTGATCTGAGACTTATTGTCCCTTTCGAGTTCTTTGGTCATCAGCTTACGGTCAATTTCCTTCAATGTGTTTTTTCCTTGAAATTAATTTCAAGTTTAACTTCGTTAACTTGAGGATGTTTCACCCTCAATGAGTTAGATTTTGGCATGACCTGTTCGAGATAAGCTACCTATCATGGACTCTTGACTCCAAGTTTTTAAAATATCACCACTTAGGTCACGATTTAGTAAAACGCTAACGGTCTTGAGATGTTAACAACGAATCGAAGAAAATAATGAATAGTACCTTGTTTATTAATCAAGTGTTTTGGCTGTGAATGGCCTTACAGTGAATATTGAACATAAGAACAAGTGAAACCCAAGCTGCTTCTTGGTAATACCTTCTTAAGTGTTCGGCGTTCCATGCTCACATTACTACTTTGTCGTTGAGGCGTTCTAGGTGAAAAGACCCTTGTGTGAGCTTTTCGGATATCCTGAAGGGACCCTTCCATTTGGGCCCAAGTGCCTCCAAGCTCGGGTTTTGAGTACCCTAGACGACCTTTCTAAAGACTAGATTGCCCATTTCAAAGTCTTTGTTTCTGACCTTGGTATTGAAGTATCGCTTGGCTCGCTGTTGATACGAGGCGAGCCTTAGCTGAGATTTAGCCCAATGTTCTTCGATCAGGTTTAGCTTTAGGTGGAGAAGGTCTTCGTTTTCTTTTTTGTCAAAGACTTCTCTTTGGGACGAACTGATTTCTACTTCAACGAGGATCATCGCCTCACATCCATAAGATAAAGAAAATGGAGTTTCGCCCGTCGACCTTCTGGCAGTCATCCTATAGGACCATAAAGCCTTTGGTAGCTTGTCAGCCCAATTCCCTTTAAGGTCATCGAGCTTCTTCTTTATGATGTGCTTGATTACTTTGTTCACAACCTCTAGTTGTCCGTTGCCTTGAGGCTGATAAACAACAGTGAAACTTTTCTTAATGCCGAGCTGCTCGCAGAAGGTCTTGAAATCTTCGTTGTCGAACTACTTCCCATTGTCGGTTATTATTGTGTGAGGAATCCCAAACCGACAAATTATGTTCTTATAGACAAAATCCTTCAACCTGCTTGACGTTATTGTTGCCAACGGTTCAACTTCTGCCCACTTGGTGAAATAATCCACGGCAACTACCGCAAACTTAATGCCCCTTTTTCCCTAAGGCAATGGGCCGATAAGGTCAACGCCCCAGATCGTGAATGGTCACAGGCTTGTCAGAGTGGTCAATTCTTATGGTGGAGCTCGCGGAATATCTATAAATCTCTAGCATATGTCACATCTGCGGACATAGTCCACTGCATCATCATAAACTATTGACCAGTAGTATCCTTGGCGGAGCACCTTGTAAGCTAGAGATCTGCCCCTTACGTGGTTTCCTTAAATTCCCTTGTGTATTTCCCTCAGAACATAATTTGAATCCTCATGGTCAATAAATCACAGCAATGGTACATTGAATCCTCGCTTGTATAGTCTATCGTTGATGAGCGTGTACCGAGCTGCCTTCGTGCGAAGTGCTCTAGCTTCTACTTTGTCTTCTGGTAGTGTGTCGTTCTTCAAGTCGGCGGTGATTGCATTCATCCAACTATACCTTTGACTTGTGGTCAACACTAGGCCTTGTAGAGTAGGGATGCTTGGTTTCAGGAGGAATTTTACTGAGATCGAATCGGCCTTCTCATTGTTCATTATTGAGCCAAGCGAACTAATGCATCTGCCTACGAGTTTTTCTCCCTTGGAATCTGGTAAATGGAAAAGGATCTAAACTGTCCAAGCTTGATCTCTACTTGCTAAAGGTAGAATGCCATCCTATCCTCATTTGCCTGGTATTCCCCGGTAACTTGATGGACCATGAGTTATGAGTCGCTATAGATCTTGATGGACTTTGCCCCCATTTCCTTGGCAAGAAGGATACCTGCAAGCAATGCCTCATACTCAGCTTCGTTATTGGAGGCATTGAACTCAAACTTTATTGCAGCACTGATTGGGTCTCCTTTTGGGCGCTCGAGCAATAGGCCTGCTCCTGCTCCCTTTTCATTCGAAGAGCCATCTACATACAGAGTCCATAGCCATAATTTGTCACTCTTTAGTTTCTGTTGCTCGATCTTTGATAGGCTTGGCTCGGCTCGGCTCGGCCTCCGATTGATAGGAGAACTCGGATATAAAATCGGCCATGGCCTAGCCTTTGATTGATGTCCTTTAGATATACCTGATGTCGTGCTGACTCATCTTCATTGACTACTGGACCAATCTATCGATGCCTCTGGCTTCTGCATTATCTTCTTCAATGGGAAGTTTGTTAGCACATGGATGGAGTGTGCTTGAAAATAGGGTCACAGCTTTCTAGCAACAACAACGAGGGTATAGGCGAGCTTCTCCATCTCCGGAATGTTGTCTTCACGTCGAGCCGTCTCTTACTCACATAATACACTAGCCATTGTATTCCTTCCTCTTCCTGTACCAACACCACGCTGACAGCAAACTTTGACACCGACAAGTGCAGTAGTGGCGGCTCGCCCTAGATGGGTTTTAACAATATGAAGGTGTTTCTTTAGCTCTTGGAAGGCTCTTTCACACTCTTCTGTTCACTTGAAACCTTTCTTTCCTTTCAAGGTCTTAAAAAATGGTAAACATCAGTCCACAACTCGGGAAACGAACATGCTGAGCGCGACCACACGTCTAGTTAGGCTATGTACCTATTTTATGCCAGTTGGGCTTTTCATGTCGAGCAGGGCTTGGATCTTCTTCGGGTTAGCTTCTATACCCCATTGGTTCATGACGAAGTCTAAGAATTTTCTAAAGCTCAGCCCAAAAGCACATTTTAATGGATTGAGCTTTATTTAATACTTCTTGAGGATGTCGAACATTTCCCCCAAGTGCTCAATATGAATTTTGGTGACCTTTGATTTGATGAGCATGTCGTTGATGTACACTTCCATGGAATGGCTGATTTGGTTGGTGAACATCTTGTTCACCAAGCACTAGTAGGTTGCCCCGGGCGTTCTTGAGGCCAAACAGCATAAGCTTGTAACAATAAATTCCACAGTCAATTATAAATGAGCTCAATATGACTTTTGGTGACCTTCGATTTGATGAGCATGTTGTTGATGTACACTTCCATGGAATGGCCGATTTGGTTGGTGAACATCTTGTTCACCAAGCATTGGTAGGTTACCTCTACGTTCTTGAGGTCAAACGGCATAACCCTGTAACAATAAATTCCACGGTTAGTTATAAATGAAGTATGCTCTTCATCGGGCTGGGACATCGGGATCTGATTATATCTCGAGTACGCATCCATAAAGCTAAGCAATATGTTTCCCGCTGTCACATCTATTAGCTAGTTGATTCATGGTAACGGAAAGCTATCTTTCTAATAGGCTTTGTTCATATCCGTAAAGTTAACACAAGTTCACCACTTGCCATCGGCTTCTTGACTAGGACTGGGTTGGCGAGCCAGTCCGGGTACTTAACTTCCCTGATGAAGTTGATTTCCAAGAGTTTGTCGACTTCATCCTTGAGCGCTTAAGAGCGCTTTGCATCCAGGGCCCTTCTTTTCTATCTTATAGGCCGAGCCTGTGGGTCGAGGTTCAACCTATGGCACATCACCTCGAGGCTGATCAAAACCATATCCACATGCACCTATGCGAATACGTTAAGGTTCTTCTTCAGGAACCCAACCAAACTATTGGCCATCTCTCTGGTCAAGCTACTGCCGATCTTCAGCACATGAGTCAGATCCTCCTCGCCAACACTTATCTCTAGTAGCTCTTCGGTTGGTCCTGCCGCGGGCTCTTCTTTATGGATGCAATGATATATAGTGTCCTCTAGCGGTCCAAGGTTCGGCTTGGATTCTTTGATGATCATAATTTTTGGATGCACCCATCTTTGTGCAGTGTTTATAGCCCGATTGTAGCGCTCTTGAGATTCCTTGGTGGAGCTCCTGATCGTCACGACTCCCTGGAAGTTAGAAATTTCATCGCTTGGTAGCACATCGATGTGACTACGCTTAAATCATCCAGGATTGACCTTCCAAGGATGACGTTTTACGTGATTGGCTCTGCCCTCAGAGTTACGGGAAGGTCGATAGTACCCCTAGGAACCAGACTATCCCTGGTGAACCCATAGAGCGACTAAGGGCATGCTCGTAAGCTCCTTTCTGTGAATCCCATTCCTCGGAAGGCTTCCAAGAAAATGATGTTTGCCACACTCCTGTTGTCGACCATAATTCTTAACCCCATTGCATTGCCAATCTTGGCTGCAATTACAATTACGTCATGATTATGACGAGGGGATGTTTCACACTTGTCGATTGTGAACCCCACTACCTTGCTTTCCTGTTTGGGCCGCTTGGGCAGCTTCTATTCGTAACTCATTATTCGAGGAACCGAATCTGTTCTATTCTTCCAAGCGTATTGCTCGTAAGCTCATCTCGAGCTTCCCGCTATATCTGGTCCTCTGTAGATCATATTCACGAAGACCTCATTAGGGTTTAGCAGAGCCTGTTGAGTCAGGGTCTATGCCTGACTCAGGACCTAGCTACTTTGCTCGCCAAGATTCTCTCAAGCTAGTTTTGTCTTGACAAATTCTTTCAAATTACCTCTTTTTATCAAGTCTCCAATGGCATCCTTCAAAGCTTGACAGTCATTCATGTTGTGCCCGACATCCTTGTGGTACCAACAATATTTCTATTGATCTCTTCTCCCTAGTGCCCCCCTCATCCTCTCTAGAGCGGGCAACCTCTTTGTTGCTCAGGATAGTTCATAAATTTGGGTGATGTCTTGAGTGAGGTGGGTGTACTCTGCATACCGCAGGAAAGGCTGCCTGTCTCTGGGTTATCTACTCTCTGTTTCTTTTGAAATCCGTTGCGATCCCTATTGCTGCGGTTTTGGCCCCTATGCTTATCCGAGGGGTGATCTTGTCCTCTGTCTGGACCCCCCCACGTCGAGCTTCTAGCTAGTGTTGCTAACGAGCTCTGTACTCGCTAGTACTTCGCAGCCATCTAGCAGAACTTGGCCAGGCTCACATGATCTTCACTTTAGAGCTCTTTCCACAACTTCATGTTAGGTCTGATCCCTGCGATCAGCAGTGTCCGAATGGATTCTTCGGGGGCATTAGGACCTTTGCTTGCTCGTTCTGGAACCTTGTTAAATATGAGGTCAGTGATTCGTCCCACTCTTGGTAAATGTTGCTCAAGTAGTTGAGTGGCATTGCGAACTGTCTCCTTGCCTAGAATTGATGTAGGTACAGTGTAGAGAATTGTTGCCAAGAGTTGATGGAGTTTGCTTTAAGCCACTTGTACCACCTTTTGGCATCTCCAACCAATATGACTGCGAAGCACTGGCATTTCGCTAAATCACTGACCTGATGTAGCTCCATCAGATCATTAAAGTTATCGAGGTGATCTCTGGGGTCCCCTCTCCCGTCGAACTTGTTCTTTGGCGCCTTGAACCCTTGTGGGAGCAAGGCTTGGCAAACTTCCTCCATAAAGGGGGAACTTACTATTTCCTCCACCAGATTGTTTTGGCAAGCTTTTAGATCGTCGAGCATCTTTTGCATGCGATCTAAATCTTCACTTTGGTTGCCCTGGTTGGCTCTGTTAAGTTGTACCTTAAGCAAATGAGTTCGCAAGTTTGTTGCTTGTGAAGCTCCTCCGATGTGCGTGTTGATGCATAAGGTCGAGTCATGATGGTTCGGTTGGTAGGTGTTACATGCTCATCTGCACGTTGCTCGCGACGTCGATCATAACCAGAACGTTGATCATTGCTAGATTGTCGTACATGGATCGCTTCGCGGGCCTGTGAAGATCGATATGGTCTTGAGCGTGGGTTAAAACCGGCACACTGACACTGGGGATACTGCCAAGGTTCTCGGTTGTGTCCATCGCCTTTGATTTCCCTCAGCGGCTGCTTCCCTGGTCGCCTCCTGGGGTTTATATGCCCGCGGGACTCACACTCATGCGTGGAGTGCTACTTACGAAGTTGAAGGTGTTGATGGCCCCTTGGCAGCAATGAAGCAGACTATCCACTTGTAGAATTCATACCTGTTGGGGTGGCATTGGTGAAGCGCGGTTGGTCAAGGTTCTAGGCAATTGGTTGTTGGTTCCTCAGCTCAGCCACGTTCTATTACACTGCCTGTGCAACCATTATCCTAATCATCTCCATCAGCTGGCCATTCTCGAGGTTTGACATCCCTACCCCCTGGTTTTTTGCGGCGTGCTAAGCTGGCGGCATAGGTGGTCAGTGTCCAATGTTCTCCTGTCGCACCTCCTGATGGGTGGTTTCTGCATTCTTGTGATTTTCAGTGGTAGTTCTTGATCTGGTGAGCACCATTTTAATCTTACAAGTAAATTGCAATGAACGTTTGCCGGAATCTTCGAAATATTGGTTGAGGCCCTCTTTCTAGCGCCAAAATGTTGATACAAAAATCTGCACCAACCAGCGAGATCCGATCAACCTTGCCGGGATTGGAACTGATGTGTGCATGATTAAGAATAATCAGTAATGTATGTAAAAAGAATGCAATAAAGTAAAGACAATGTGAGTTTTAAAGTGGTTTAGCGAGGTTAACTCTGAAGCCTACGTCCACTGTTTTTGTATTTGCTGTGAGAGCTTACAATATAGTTCCTATGTGAAATTTGTAACCCTTGCTCATGGTTTGAGGGGTTTATATACAAGATTTATATAAAGAAAATAGCGAAATTAAGGGGATTACAATTGATTTGAATCGCAATTCCAATATTCTCGCGATTGGGCACAATGATTGCTGTTTATCTAGTCATTCCCGTAATATATGGGATCTTAAATAATCCAGAGGTTGATTGAATGATTCCTTGAACTGTACGCGACTAGCTTGTGCTGGGTCGAGCTTCGGCTCGACGAGCTTATGCTGGGTTGATCAATCATTGTTGTCAAGCTCATTCTAGGTCAAGCTATATCCTCGCGTTGGCCCGAGTTTGGCGGAAAAACCACACACAACAGTGTTCAATAATTATAACATCTGGATAGAGAATTATCATATAAAATATTATAGAAGAGCAGAACTTGTATAACAAAATTCTTTTAAATATTTCGGAGGTCTCCTTGATGTAGAATCTTAATATAATTTATTGTTTTTAAAAACAAGGATACACAAAATCTTATGAGAATATTTTTGAAAACAATTTCTGGATACAATCCTAAAAACTACTACAAAATTAGAAAATTATTAAAAATTATTTTCACAGATTTCCATAGTTTTTAGTCTAAACCAATTTGGGAATATTATATCAAACATATTTTTAAATATTAAAATTATTAAGATACAACTCAAATATTTGACATTCTACAATTTTTGAAAAATATTTTTAAATCAAAAATGAAACTGACCCTATATTTTCCCTTTAGAGCTTTATTATTATTATTATTCCAAAATTGAAATAAAATCTTACCTCTTCTAACTAGTACTGTGTAATTCGACTAATAACTGATTATTACTCAAAAGTCACTATCTAACAATTGAGATATTATGAATTTAAAATCATATTATAGTAGAAAAGGGGGCTACAATGAGAGAATTTAATTATATATATTAAAGAAAAAAATAATATGATGGAGTCCATGTAATATATTTTTCCCATATAAATATCCCACGTAATGTTATTAAATTTAATAGTTTGAGTATTTTGCAAGCAAAGCATTCTGCAGATAGACGCGGAAGGGTTGAGATGTCATTGACTAATTTGTACAACAATGTCTTTCTTACCTACTCGCCTTTTGCAGCTATTGATGACCCACAAATTTAATAACATAATACTTACTTAAATAAAGTTTCCTCTTAAATTTAGGACAAAGATTAATCAAGGTTATAAATAAACAAAACCTTTAGGGGATTATCATTTAGGACCAAATGATAATGATAGGTGAATTATAATTCTCTAAAAATATCAATTTACCCCTCACATAATGAAAATTTCACCCAAAAAAATAAAAATAAAAATAAATGTTTTAACATACCCTTGCTACAAGATTTATGGTTTACATCATTTTTAGGGATTCTTAACGGCCAATTAATGAACAAATTGTTTTAATAAGAATTAAAACTTGAAATTAATAAAATAAAAAATAAAACACAAGAAATATTGTTAGATTCTGACTTGCATTGTAAACGTCATGCATACGGGATTCTACTAACATTGTTTTTATTATCATGAGATGATCTGACTATCAATGATAACACCAACGCCAATATAGTAATAGTTTCTATTGAGTTTATAGGGTGTTCAATAGACCCTAAAAATTAGTTGAGATGCGCACAAGTTGAATCAGACACCCCAATTACAAAAAAAAATATATAGTAATGGTCTACTAAATTAAAAAAAAAAAAAAAAGGAAGAAAGTTTGAAACTCATTATCAGCTTTTTATTTTTATTAGTTTTTTTTTTTTCATTAAATTCAATAGTGATCAATGGTTTTGAATAATTTTTAAAATTTTCTAGAACCTTTTCTTCATTTTGTTTTAAAAAAAAAAAAAAAAATCTCGTTAACATATTGACAATTTAATTTCTATTTATGCAATTAAATTAGGTGGCAAGAAACTTGGGAACTAAACGTTATATTCTTCACCAAACCCTCCACCAAATCAATAATTCAATTTGATGAATGAGTAGAGAAAAGGCTATCATCACTTATGACTGGCAGTACAATTAATCAGCGATGACATTTGTCCACTTATTCCACCCACCTACCCAACTAACCTTATACCAAAATTACTATTAAATTTAATTTCTTTTGTAATGTCAACATTACAAGTAAAATTGACGACCTACTAACGACATTACTAAAAATAATTATAATCTATTTAACCATAAAGTCTCTGCCTCAGTTTTAATTGATTGACCACGTCCACAATACCAATCACTACTGTTGACTTTGAGTCGATTAAGCTAGATCAGATAGACAATTGTCCAATCGTCTCCTTTGAATTGTTAGTAGTTTAACATGTACAGAAAAGCACGTCCCAGAGATATTATAAAATTAAAAAAATAAAAATTGAAAATCTAGTACAGTATGATATAAAATTTGAATACTACTTTTTTTTTAATGAGGGATACAACAAATGAGTTTGGTTAAAATGTGTCAAAATGTTTTCGAAAATAGTTTTTGGATACAGTCTTAAAAACTTATATGAAACCCTAAAACAATTAACAGTCGTTTTTCTAATTTTCCATAGTTTTTAATGTGAAAACAATTTTCGAATATTATATCAAACATATTTTTAAATATTAAAAATATTATGATACAACTCAAAATTTTAAATGGTGTAAATACAGAATTTGGTCAAGGCTAAAATAGGAAATAATCTTAGATATCAATTGGATATTAATCTAAGAATCTAACAAATATATTCCCAAAAGAAGTAGATTCACTATTGAAATAGGAATTAAGGTAAAAATAAGGAATTAGAGCTGAAAAAGGAAAGTAATAAAAGAAAGCTCCATTTAGATCTCAAGCTTTCTGGAACAACCATAACTCCTTGCTTTACCCAAATTCCTACTCACCAGTCACCAAAGGCAAATATTCTTCAAAAACCGTACATAAAGGACACAGAATGGTTATGTTATTCACTCGTGGGAATACCTCATACTCGATATTTTTGGGTTGTGGGTTTAACAACCCCAACCCACATTTATAATGATATTTGTAATACTTATTATAAAAGTAGATTTTAAGTCATGTTATCATAATAGATTTTAAAATAGTTATTTTTAGTTATAATTATAATTTAATTGATTCAAAATAATTAATCAATATTATTTACTTTAATTGAATTTTGTTTATATAATTAATATTTGAATGATTACGATTATATTTATTACAAATTATTAACGTATATTTTTTATTTTTCAATCTAGTTTGTTGCAAACAAAGAACTTAAATTTTATTCTATCTAATTTGTTTTAAATAATTATTTTTAAGCTTATTTACTATTTGTTTGTTAAAAAAAAAAAAAAATTAGTATCATTATGAAGTGTTGGTTGTCTTTTGCAATTATTAAACTAAGAAATTACAAACGATCAACCTTGTAACAATGAAAATTGTGAATAGAAAAGTTTATTTTAAAATGAGCTGATGATGTAAAGGTGGAACAAATGGGCTGGGTTAGGCGGTCAACCCTAACCCGCCCTAACAAAGCAGGTTGAACTTGACGTCCGGGTTGACACTAACTCGGCAGCAACCCCTGGGCAGGCCAGGTTGCAAAATGGCAACCCACAACCCGGCGAGTTGCTGTTTGGTCTCTTTTGAAAGAGACCCGCCAACCCACCGTGGGTTGTTGTCAACCCGGCAGTTGACTGTTATGGAATAACGGCCAACCCGCCGGGTTGACAACAGCCAACCCGCCGGTTGACACAGCCAACCCGGTGGGTTGGCGAGTTGCTGTTTTGTCTCTTTTAAAAGAGACCCGCCAACCCACCGGGTTGCTGTTGTCAACCCGGCGGGTTGACAACAGCCAACCCTCGAGTTGGCCGAAAAAAATAAAAAAAAAATAAATATTATTTTATTTTTCAAATTACCCTTTACCCTTGAAATATAGCTTTTTATAGCCGTTGGAGGGGTCTTTTTCGTCATTTTTCTTTCCCATTTTTTTCTATAATTGGCCCAAACTCCTCACAACTCAAATTCTCTCATTCTCTCATATTCTCTAATCTCTAATCTCTCAATTATTCATTTATTCTCTTAATCTCTTTGTTATCAATTTGCTCATATTTTAATTTTTAGTTTTTTTTGCAATTTTTAATCATATTTCCAATTTTCCAAATTCCAATTTCCAATTTCCATATTCCAATTCTCTTTCTTTTTTTATTTCTTCTACATCATTTTTTTTTCAACTACAATGGATGATATTTCTTCCCTCAATTACAATGATGAAGGAAACTACTATCCTATCCTAGTCCCACTGATTTTACTAACATAAATGCAGGAGGAGATTCAAATAGTTTCGCTTTCCCATTCTCAAAATCCGATACACCTCAAAATAGCCCCCATTTCCAACAGCTCCCTGGGGTTCTAGAAGTCATCCTCGTAATCGTCGTGCTCATCCAACTTCATCTCAAGCTGAGGCGGGATCATCAACTGCCGTCGAAAGCGAAACAGACACCCATCAGACGTTTGGGCGCATTTCGACAAGTTTTACGAGACAGAAAATGGCGTTCAAGTCAAGAAAGCAGATGCAAAACTGTGGAAATATTATAAAGCTGATTCAGGTAATGGTACTAGTACTTTAAAAATGCATGCTAATAAACTATTAATCAACATGGAAATAGAAAAAGCAATCAAACTCAAATAACTAATATGGGTACTAATTGGCGTTATAAATATGATTATAGAGAACAGTTAGTTTTATAATTGTTCAACTGATCAACGTATAATATGCTGAAGATAATATTTTGAAAGATTTGTTCAAAATTCATTTTTTCCAGGATTTAAAAGTTTTCTAAAACTGCAACTAGAAATGATTTAATAAAATTGTTTAAAAAAAATGAAATTAAAATTAAAAAATAAAATACATACTTGTCATGTTATGTGTCTCTAACTGCCGATATTTGGTGGTATAGCAAAACAAGATTATATTTGTGTGACTAGTCATATTTTGATAATGAATGTAAATTAAATAAATCTTTATTAGGATTTAGTTAATGGATGTTGATCAGTGGTGACACATTTTATAATAAAATTGTTGAAGTTTAGAAGATTATGATGTTGTTAGTAAAGTGATAGTTTAACTTTAGATAATGCAGTTCTAATAGAAAACTATAGATTATTTTCAAAGTATTATCCTTTATATAACAATTTGAAGTTTTTTTCACCAGCGTTGTGTATGCCATTGTTATTATTAATTGTGAAGTGGTAAGAAAAAAATTAAAGAAAATATTAATAGAATTAGCGATTGTTTAGCTTGGATTACTATTAGTAATAAAAAAATGCTGAATTTCAAGACGCTTGTACAAAATCAAATATGCTCCTAGAACTTTTGCATTAGACATGCCTGTTAGATGGAATAGTACTTATTTAATGTTTGATTCATGTTTACCTTATGCTATATAATTAGTTATTTTATAGCAAATAATAGAGGTCCTCATTATTTGGTAGAAAATGATTGGCAAATAACTAAAGTATTTCATTCTTTTCTTAAAACTTTTCACCAATCCACTTTACAACTTTTCTAGTGTGTATTATCCTAGTCCATTGGTAATACATACATATAAAAATTTCTGACTTATTTATAAAAACAAAGACAATGTAATTTTAAATGCACCAATAAGGCAATGGAAATTTTTTTTTTTAAATATTGAGAACCCATTCCTTTTCTTTATTGTTTAGGTGCTATATTTGATCCTAGAATTAAATTAACAGGTTTAGAAAATGGTTTTGACAATTTATGTGAAAATTTACAAACCGAAGTATATGCCAATCAAATAGGAAGCTAAAAAATACACTTTTCAAAGTAATTTCCAATATGAAAACAGGTATGGGAACCCGCAAGAGGCGAAACATCCAGGGAAGCTGCATCAGAAAACACAATGAGACTTCTACTCTTGGGGTGCACTGAATAGGCCGAAGAGGACCCGAATCCGAGCACAACCTCCTCTTCAAAACTCCACCAACAACAACAACATGTACTGTCTTCCATGCAGTCGCAGAGTAATTAACTTCAACAATATTTGGCAACCCCTGAATGTGTTACCAATAGATCCACAACGGAGAGCCAACATTGATCTCTTATACTATTGGAGAGCCAAAAAATGTATTTTTCCGGTATTATCAAGACTTGCCTTAGATGTTTTCGCTGTTACTGTCTCAACTGTTCATCCGACCAAACATTTAATGCAAGTGAGAATTTTAAATGAAATGAGAACTAAACTTTCACCACAAATAATTAAAGTTCTCACAGGTCTTGAGATTGGGAACGGTCACGCCATCAAGGTCAATACGAGGTTGTCGACGATACTTTAATAGAATCATTTCAATTTTGTAATATAGATGATCAGATGAGATAGGTCCTAGTGACCCCAAAATTAGTTGTTGTATATTGTAACTTGTAAATTAATTGTCAATCTTGCACTCTTTTTCCTTACCAGTTTTTGTCGTATGGTGTTTTCTTGGTGAGGTTTTAAACGAGGCAATAATTATTGTAATTTCTTATTTTATTTTTTAATAAATGAATAATTTAATTATTCTTATATTACAATTTTAATGTATTAATATTTGGAATGTTAACAAAAAAAAAAATTTAATTTAATTTAATTTAATTATTGATATTTGAAAAGAAATTAACAATTAACTAAAAACAATTACATTTATTCATTTATAAATTGTTAATTATTTATTTGAAAAGTTAATTAAACATTTAAACTTAAACAAAATAAAACAAAACAAAATTAAAAAAAAAAATCAAAAAGCAGGTTAACCCGACCCAACCCGACGGGTTAAGGTTGGCGGTCCGGGTTGGGCCAACCAATTCCTTAACATTGGCGGGCCTAACCCGGCCCGCCAATGTTACCGGACGGGTCAGGACCGACTCGCCATTAACAGCAACCCGTCGCGGTCAGGTCGGGCAGGCAGGCGGGCGGGCAGGTTGCTTTTCCACCTCTAGATGTGGATCACTGCCTTTTTTCTTTTTTACTTTGACCACGAGTTCCGACCAAAATGTAATACTACAAAAAACAAGGTTCTTCTGTGGCAGAATATTTTCCGTCCCAAATAGACTTCTGTGATAGCTTTGTTACACTTTTCAATCTGTTTGTAAAAATTGGTGTCGTAAAAGGTTTGTGGCAAGTAAATGAGTACATGCGATTACAACATTCTTGTCACAAATATTCTTTTGTAATGACAAAGTTGCTGTCACAAGTAATCTGTAATGTTTCACAATTTTTAGTATTATTAAAAATCCATATAAATGTATATATTTTTTACATATTTTATATAAATGATATAATGCAAGTTGTAGTGTCCAAATTTTCCCAATGGTAAAATATGGATATATTTGTACCCTAAGTAAATAATCTAAGAGATGTTCTCCTAAACAAGCGGTAGAATCGATATTAAACAAGGAATCTAAGGGAGCAAGGAAGTCAAGTCAAATTAGGAAGTGAATATAGTTAGGATTCGGTCCAAAAGAAGAATGGTATCCCATATTCTCTTAAACACTCACATTCCTTCCTCTAGCCAATCTCCTACTCCACCAAGGGAAGTATCCTCCTCCAACTTTCTCTACTTCACTATGTAAAGGAGGCTAAAGACATGGAATGATACGTAACAATTCATACTCACGAGGCTTGAAGGGTTCACATTTGAATATGTTGTCAAATTCAATTTCAAAGCCTCAAACAATGAAGTTGAATACAAAGCCCTTATAGCTGGGTTACAGCTCGCTTTGGAGCTCAAAGCAAGAAGGATACTTATTAGGAGCAATTTACAATTGATAGTCAACATAGAGTACTAAATAAAATAAAAAAACATGATCTGAGTACTTGAAGTTCTCTAGAGAGTTATTGGGAAAATTTGAGGAAGTCACACTTGAACAAGTCTTGAGTACCTAGAACTGCAGAGCTGATGAATTGGCACGAATAACTTTTTCCTCTGATACCAAAAATTCTAAAGAAAATACCGCTGAGGATCATCAAAAATCCAAGTAAAACCCAGTCAGTAGAAGCGATGGACATTGGAAACATCTATTGCTGGATGAATTGCATCATGGATAATCTTGTAAAGGGAGAAGTTCAAAAGGACAGACACGAAACTAGGAAACTCATAACAGCGCTACAAAGTGCACAGTCATTGACGAAATCCTATATCACAGGGATTCTTTTTTCCATACTTGAGATGTTTGCAATCCAAGGAAGTTGATTATGTTCTCCGGGAAATACAGGAAGGAATCTATGGCAACCACTTTGGTGGTAGGGCCTTAGCTTACAAAGCTTTGCAGTAAGATATTATTGGCCGACCATGCAATCCGATTCTGTAGAGTTTGTGAGAAAGTGCGACAAATTCCAAAGATAAAAAGGTTTTCTTCTGAGAAATTAACTACTTTGAGAACTCCCAGTCTTTTGCGCAGTGGGGATTTGATCTAATTGGACCCTTGCCTCTAGGAAAGGAACCAACACGTCATGCCATTGCAGCAGTGGACTACTTCGCTAAATGGGTAGAAGTAGAGCCTTTGGTAAAAAAACAAAAAATTGAAAACCACTGACTTCCTGCGGATATTTGTCAAATGCCACTTTGCAATTCTCTATGCCATAGGTACATACAATGGAAAACAATTCAACAACGAAAGATTCCCCAACTTCTACAAGGAGCTTGTTGATGATCACATATTCTCTTCACCGACGCACCCGAAAGCAAACGGTCAAGTGGAGATAACCAAGAAAGCCATAAAGTATATCCTAAAGGCGAAGTTAGATAGCAGAAAAGGTGCATAGGTCGAGGAACTTCCACAAGCCTTGTGGGCTTATAGGACCACACGCTGCATTGCTACCGAAGAAACTCCCTTTGCTTTGGCCATTGGAGCAAAGTCTATCATGCATCCTCATCGAAATAGGTAGGCCCTCCCTGAGAAATCCGCACTTTAATGAGGACAAAAATGTCCATCTGCTTTCCTAAGAACTAGACCTTCTAGAAGAGAAATAGACACAAGCAACGCTTAGAGTCGCAACGTACCAACAAAGGATCACTCCTTACTATGACAACAAAGTCAAGTCGAGGACATTCTTTTAAGGAGATCTGGTGCTATGCAAAATCAACCTAAACACCCAAGATTTCTTTGAAGCCACAGAAGGCCCTTATCAAAAGGGTAATACGACCATGGACTTACAAGCTAGCCCATTTCAATAGCTAAGTGATAAATGTCTTTGGTGAACACTAAGATGCTGAGGAAGTATTATCAGTAACCTCTGAAATATTAGATAGTGGAAACAATAAAGATTGTCCCTGTTGAGCCCTCATGTGTTTTGATGTGTCAAAACTAATCAAAAGATTAATTGAAATCTAACAAAAATGCAAAGGTATGACTTAAGTCATAACCCAAACAAAAACCCAAATTTCTTCATAATGGAACGTCTATTACTAGCTTGTTTAATTTCCTAGAAAGTCGTTCAACATGGAACGACATCGTTCCTCATGCCCGTTCACGATTCCGCAAAACTTTCACCAAAAGTGTCCAGCCGTTCCAATGGAACGCTCAAATCAAACGCCCATTCCAAGCATAGTTGAAGACTTAAGCAAGAAGGTTAAATCACACATCTAAAGAAAGAACTATCAGAATGAACAATCGTCCATCAAGCCCGTTCCATATGAATGACATCGTTCCATTTGAACGACATCGTTCCATTCATCATTCATGCTTCTGAAATCTTGAAACAAATATGCAATTAGAGAATGAATGCCCGTTCCACATGGTGGAATGCCTATCCCAATCGAAGTCAAGATTTAGAGTTAGAAGTTTCAAGATCAAATCAAGTTTTGGAATTCAAGTGTTTGACCCGAACGACCTTGACGATCGCCCGTTTCATAACTCATTGAAGAGCATTCTATAGAGGAACGACATCATTCTAGGAAGTTGTTTGTGTTTTTGGAAATTTTTGGACTTTGAAGACCCAAAGTCGAACAACCATTCCAAATGAGGGATGCCCATTTGCGATAGGGGAACATCGAGTTCTATAAATAGAGCGACCATTCCAAGACCTTGAAGTCATCGAAAAAGTGTATGTTGGTGTCAAGAACAACCGTTTGCGATGGTGGAACACCTGTTCCTCTGAATTTTGTAGCTTTGTAGAATTACATTAAATGTAACAACGACTCTATTTTTCAAAGGGGTTGGTGAGATATAAATTCAACGATTTAAACAGAAGAGACAAGAGAGATAGAAGTGACAGATTATCAAAAACATTCTCACATAATACCTAGAGCTCAAAAATCCAAATCATAACTTTCATTTGTACTCATTCTTGAAAATCTTTAGAGAGTATCTTGAAGCTTATATTGTGTGTATAAGCGTAGCTTGGAGGCAATCATTATTAATCTCTTGGGGCTAAATCTTGTAAACCTATAGGCAAAATCCTGTCAAACTATTATAGAGGCAAAATCTTGTGAAAACTAGTGTAAAGGCGCAATCTGGTTCTAGTCGAACTTTAAGCAAGTTGACTTGAAGAAGTAGATGTAGGAGGCTTGTAGATATGGCTCCGAACCACTATAAATCTCTGAGCATTTCTCTTCCTTGCCGCTCATATTTATTGCTTATTGAATGCTTATACTTTCCTCATGCATATAAGACATATTTATTGATTATAGTATATTGCTCATTAAGGGATTTCATTTATTGCTTATCTATTGTTGTCTCTTGTGCTGATTAAGTGTCCATAGCATTTGGGTAGTTGGAAATTTAACTATTCCACATTAAATTTTTTATTCTCCTATTTACAACCCCCCCTGTTCCTCCCTCCCTCTAGGAGCATTTTCCATATTAGGGTTTTACAATTGATATCAAAGTTTTGTCTCTTGTGTATAAAACCAAACGATTTTAAGAGTTAAGCAATCTAAGTATGGAAAACTCATCATCACCCTTCTTTAGTAAAGATCATTGCACTACAAGACCACATTTGTTTTATGGTGTAAACAACACATAATGGAAGATTAGGATGAGACCTTATATTAGGTCCACCGATTACAATTTGTAGACAATAGTAGAACAAGGGAACTTTGTTCCTATGGACCCTATTACAAGTCTTTCTAAATAGGAAGATGCCTATACTGTTGGCAAGTGACCGTCTTCGCGCAGCAGAAAAATATATTTTAAAACGAAAAGATCACTTACACATCCCAAAATCCAGGCACATATTATATTTTTTACATGCATAAACTTAAACATATAAAACATATTTGCTTAAAATAAACAACCCATACAAGGATCTAGAACACTTAAACATGTTTGGAGGCTCCTCCAAATATCTCTGGATTTGATTTCACTATTCGATTCAACGTAGAAACGCACTCATGCTATCTACACGAAGACAATCCGTAGAACCCTTGATTATTTTGCTAGAATAACCAAGGGCTTCAAGAATCAAGGAAGATCAAGCAAATAATTTTTCCTTTTTCACTAAAGAGTGAAAACGTGAGAGAGAATGAGATTTTGGGTGGCTAGGGTTTTTTAATTGAATGAATCATTGAATCAATTTATCTTTAATTTTAAGTTGCAGTTATATAGTGCAACAATTAAAAACCCTATTCCACTTAGGAATAGCCATGGGCTCCAACCCTAGTTTACCCTTGCAACCAAACACCCTTTAATTGGTATTTTAAACTTTAATTAATTATTATTACAATTAAAATCAATTAATATATATACAATAATATATTAACATTTAATTATTATTAATAATCCATTTAAATACATGTGCACATATATTTAAATATAATCTCACTGTATTTAATTTTAATATTAAAATTAAATACAGGCAACAACCTCAGCAAATTTAATTGCACTGTGAGATTACCAAAATACCCCTTCGTCCTAAAAGACGAAAGTACTCCTCTCATAAACTAATTCTTAAATTGTCTTCTAAGTGTGCGACCCGTAGGCTCCTCATCATATCGGCAATGAGTAGTATCACGATTAACTCCAATTAATTGTCTCACTACACAGAGACCAAGATTGCCCCCTAGCAAGGCGTCATGGCCACCCGATAGATTCGAATTCAGCAAAATCGTAGCCTGTCAGTAGTATGGTTACCGTGCAATCAAATCATTTCGTCATCCGTTATCTCATTGAGGCTGAGGTACATAAATAATGTCAACCTCAGATATCCTCGATATCTTTGTATTCAGTTGCTGGACCAATGACAGGAATAATAAATTGGATTGAGAAACAACTCAATCCCACTATGGCCATAGCTTTAGTGTCATTGCCATTCACTGAATTGCGCCGTCAGATAACTTCTCCCGTACCCAGGAGTAATGAATCATTTGTTGATCCACTATAGTCTTGATACACTTCTCAATGCAGTCAATCACTACTGTATTGATAGCTCTGACTAGAACTACGTTAGGCTAGTGTCAAAGTACACCAATCGGTGCACAAGGAGCTCCGATGATCTCAAGTCTAAGGATCACATGCACCACTATTCGTTAGAGGATTTATTCCATAGACACTAGGGTTACCATCTATATGGAATCCTCTGGTGGGTCTGTCCAATGAACTTGCCTATAGCAAGCACTCATGTGTCGCACCAGGTTGTCGGCAAACAACCTTGACAAGTGAGATTAGTCACTGTCTTTTCGACTGGGTCATTCATCACTATGATAGCCTTACCGTATTATCTGTGTCCTTGGTCAGAATAATACTAGGGCTATGGACATTTCTAGAATGGACACCATATATGATCATAGGGTTCTCACCATCAAGATTTGAAGCACTTGATATCCTCGTCATAGTTCTACCATCCTAATGACATATATCAATGCACGCAATTATGATTTACATGATATAGAGAAAATTTGTCTTTTATTTATTAATAAACATTATTACAAATAGTCAATTTTACAATAATTTATTGGCTCTAGAGCACCAACTCTAACAATCTCCCACTTGCACTATAGCCAATCATTCATGTATTTAATATCGAATGACCTTAAGTGTTTTTCATGCTTCTGCTGCGACAGAGGCTTCGTTAGTGGATCGGCGAGATTGTCATCAGTATGCACTTTACTAATCTGTACATCTTTCCTCTCAACCATTTCCCTGATGAGATGAAACCGTCTGAGTATGTGTCTGGACTTCTGGTGAGACTGTGGTTCCTTTGCTTAAGCTATTGCTCCATTGTTGTCCCAATAGATATCTATTGGATCAACAATTGTGGAGACCACACCAAGTTCAATGATGAACTTCTTAATCCAGACCGCCTCCTTGGCTGCATTAGATAATGCGATAAACTCAGCCTCTATTGTAGAGTCCGTACAGTGCTTTGGTTGGAGCTCTTCCAGCTCACCACACCCCCATTAAGACAAAATACAAACCAGGATTGTGAACGATAATCATCTTTGTCTGTCTTGAAACTAGCATCACTATATCCTCTTATAGTGAGCTCATCTTCCCCCCTCCCACACCCCCCCCCCCCCCCCCCCCTCCCCCCTCCTTAAACCAAGAACATGTCCTTAGTCCTCTTTAGGTACTTAAGGATGTTCTTGACAACTATCCAGTGATGCTTACCTGGATCTGATTGATATCTACTACAAGTGTTTAATGCACATGAGACATCAATCCGAGTACACAACATGGCATATATGATGGACCCAATTAATGACGCATATGGGATCCTCTTCATTCTATCTCTCTCATCGTGTGTTTTAGGACACATATCCTTAAAGAGATAGACACCATGTGACATCGAAAGAAATCCTTTCTTAGATTCTTCCATACTGAATCTCTTTAGTACTTTGTCAATGTATGTACTTTGACATAGGCCAAGCAACCTATGTGATCTATCACAGTAGATCTTTATTCTGAGGATGTAGGCTGCTTCTCCTAAGTCCTTCATGGAGAAGCACTTGGATAACCAAGTCTTTACTAACTGCAAGTTCGGTATATCATTCCCGATCAGAAGTATGTCGTCGACATACAACACCAGGAATACCACTACGCTCCTCCTACTTACCTTTTTTTGTAAACACAAGGCTCATCTTCATTTTTAAATAAAACTGAATTCCTTTATGGCTTCATCAAAACGAATGTTCCAACTCCTTGAAGCTTGCTTGAGTCCATAAATGGACCTCTGCAACTTGCATACTTTATCAGCTTGTCCATCAAGAACAAAGCCATCGGGTTGTGTCATATACACATCCTCTTCAAGGTTTCCGTTCAGGAAAGCTGTTTTGATATCCATTTGCCAAATTTCATAGTCATGATATGCAGCAATCGCAAGCATAATCCAGATGGACTTAATCATGGCAACTGGCGAGAAGGTTTCTTCATAGTCAATACCATGAATTTGTTTGAAACTTTTGGCAACTAGTCATGCCTTATAAGTATGCACCTTGCCATCCATGCCAGTCTTCTTCTTGAAGACCCATTTACACCCTATGGGTTTTACCCCTTCAGGTGGATCCACCGAAGACCATACTTGGTTCTGGTACATGGAGTCCATCTCAGATTTCATGGCTTCAAGCTATTTAACGAAATTTGGATCCGTTATAGCGTCTTCATATGTTTTGGGCTCATTGTCTTGGTAGACCAGTACGTCACCATGTTGAGTCATGAAAAAACCATATCTCTCGGGCTCATAACGTACTCTCCCAGACCTACGCAACTCATGTGCTACTTGAGGTGGTTCACTTTGATCCACGGATTGTAGAGTAACCTCCTTACGATGTTCAACCACCTCTTGTGGCACATCTTCCCGTCCTTGGTCTAATGTATCTTATGGTTTTAGAACTTTATCGAGTTCTACTTTTCTCCTACTAATACTTCTTAGGAAAAATTCCTTTTCCAGGAAGACACCAGTATGAGCGGCAAAATTTTTTCACTCTTCTCGGTGGTAGAAATAATATCCTTTGGTCTCCTACAGATACCCCATAAATATACACTTGTAGAATTTTGGGTCCAGCTTGTTCAAAGTCAATTTCTTGACATAAGCTTCCCAATCCCAAATCCTTAGATAAGACAAGTTGGGCTTTCACCCACTCCATAGTTCAAATAGAGTCTTATCGATAGACTTTGATGGCACATGGTTCAATACGTGATTCACTGTCTCTAGGGCATAACCCCAGAATGATGCGGGTAGATCACTAAAACTCATCATGGACCTAACCATATCAAGCAAGGTCCTATTCCTCCTTTCAAACACTCTATTGTGCTGGGGTGTATACGGAGGGGTGAGTTGTGATTCTATCCCACACTCTTTCAAGTATTCAGAAAACCCTGAGCTCAAGTATTCACCTCCTCGATCCGACTGAAGAGCCTTAATACTTTTGCCCAACATATTCTATACTTCATTCCTAAATTCTTTGAACTTATCAAAGGCTTCAGATTTATGTCTCATAAGGTAGACATAACCATATATACTGAAATCATCAATAAATGTGATGAAGTAGGAATATCCACCTCTGACTTCAACTGTTAGTGGACCACATACATCACTATGGATGATGCCTAACAGTTCAGTAGCCCTTTCACTTTATCTTGTGAAAGGTGACTTGTTCATCTTACCTAAAAGGCATGACTTGCATACCTCAAATGACTGGAAGTCAAAAGGGTCCAAAACTCCATCCCTTTGAAGTTTTGCAATGCGGGTCTGATTAACATTACCCAATCTACAATGCCAAAGGTATGTATGGTTTTGATCGCTATGTTTAGCTTTCTTAGTTTCAATGTTGAGAACATCTTTATTGTTTAAATCAAGAACATATAATCTGTTATATAACCTTACAATTCCAAATAGAATACCATTCAAACTAAAGGACAACAATCCATTAGAAATCTCAAAACGATATCCCATATTATCCAAAGCAGATACTAAAATAATGTTTCTAGAAATTGCAAGTACCAAATAACAATCTTTGAGTTCCAATAATAAGCCCGTAGGCAAAGATAAACAATAAGTCCCTACAGCTAATGCAGCCACACGTGCTTCATTTCCAACTTGTAGGTCCACTTCTCCCTTGGAGAGCAATCTACTCTGCCTTAGTCCCTACACATTAGTACAAATGTGAGTACCAAACCCTGTGTCAATGACCCAAGATGTTGAAGGAGAGAAGTTAATCTCAATCATGTACATACCTGAAGTCGAAGCATTTGATTTCTTCTTGTTCGCGAGGAAAGCCTTGTAGTGCTTCCTCTAGTGGCCAGACTTGCCACAATAGAAGCAGACTACCTTCCCGTATAATACCCACATTCAAAAATATGGTAGGGATTATTTTATAGTTATAGTGAATATATTTAACTAGTTTTATAGAGGAATTCCATAAAAGTTTCAATAGGGGCAAAATGGTCATTTTACACATAATCACGTGTTCAAGTGAAAAGTGAGTATGATAAATATAATGTATTAAGTGTGCTAGCAATGAGAATAGAGTGGTAGAAAGATTATGGAAAATACACATGGTGTGATGCCGAGATAAATACGTGTTTGTAAAGTAATAGAAAGAAATTAAAGAATAAGGGTAAAATGGTCTTTTCACTCACAACTAGATGAAAGAGTGGGGAGTGAAAATGACCAAGAAAGTGAGGGTATATCGGTAAATGCACGTATGGCATAATTGGAATTATCATAAAAGTGCAATATATATATATATATTTATTTATTTATTTATTATTAGTTATAAGGCTTCAATTGACAAACTCTAGCCATTCTCATCCCTTGAGCACACCACCTTCTTCCCCCATTTCTCTTCCATTTCTTCAAAGTCTTCCAAGGGAATATATATTTATTATTAGTTATAAGGCTTCAATTGACAAACCCTAGCCATTCTCATCCCTTGAGCACACCACCTTCTTCCCCCATTTCTCTTCCATTTCTTCAAAGTCTTCCAAGGGAATTACATGAGACTTCATGCCTAAGTGAATATATGTTCATTTTGAGGCTTTCTAAGGTAAGAATTTTAGCAAAATTTTGTGATTTGTGTTTTATAAGTATGAGTTCTCATGAATTTATGTTTTAGCATGAATCAATGGAGAAAGTGAGCAAAGGAAGCAAAGAAAAGGATTCTTGCAAGAAAAAGGTAAGTAAACCCAATCTAAGCTTTAATTGGGTAGTATATGTGTAAGTTGATTCTTGAGTGTTTGTGTATGATGTATGATAAGAAGTATTGGCTGTTTAGATGCTTGTTTGATGGAGAATAATGTGTAGAAATTCAGCCAAGATGAGTAGTTATGTAGAGGTGATGTTTTGATTGAACTTTGGATGAAATTTGGATGAGTTGATGTTGGAATTTGGAAGTGTTGAATCCGGCAAGATTCGAAGTTAAGTTTGGTGAGTTTTTGCTCCAATTTTAGTGGATTTGGAGAGATGTGGAAGTGTGGCCAACCAAGTATTTGCATGTGTATGTGAATTGTTTGATGAAAATTCAAAGAGAAATGCATGCATGAGTTTGTTAAATCTTGTTGAAGAAATTGTTTGAGGAAGGAAAGAATTAGAGTTGAAAGGTTATGTTAGGCTCAACCAAGTGTAAGTTTTAGTATTCAAGAGTACATTTTGTTATGCCAAAATTTAGAATAACACTTGGTTATGTTAGTTCAATGAAATGAATGGTCTTTAGTGCATGGTTCAAGTTGCTTGAACTTTTAGCATTAGTTTGAATAGCATATTGTATTTAGTCATTGACTTATGAGTTTTGAAACTTATGACTTTAGAATAATGATGGCAAGAATTGCATATTAAATTGTTGCAATAGTATAGTATTGATGATAGTAAAAGATGGGTGATTATATTATAATATTGCAATATGCCACCATAAATTGTCAAGCTTGTATGCTTAAAATTAGAAAGATCATTCAAAGAATGGCTTGGCCAAATGAGTATATTGTTGTTTCTTGTTTTGAGATTAGTTATAAATAATATGTAATAAGTGATTTTATTGTATAAAGAATAGAAAAGCTTTCCCAAGTATAGATATCAAAGAAATAGAAGTTTAGTTTATGTATTAAATACATGACCATTTTAGAAATTGATTGGTATGAATATAGTTTTCATGCCTTATTATATATTACAAGCCATAGAATTTTGCTAGAAGATCTTGAGCATATATTGTATTGGCCAAAAGTTTAGTTAAGAATGTTAGAAAGAAATTAGAATTTAGCCAAAGTATATATGTTGTGCCATATGTTAGACTGAATTTACAGTGATTAATATCGCAATATAGATTAATGTATAAAATGTAGCCAAAAGAAAAGAAGAAAGAAGGGCATGTATAACAATGTTGATGGTCATGTTAAGAAAATGAAAATTTATGGCATTAAGATTTGTATTTAGAAATGTGTACAAGGCATGTTTGTTACATTAGAAAATATTAGAGAGTAGAATTTGTGACAGATAATGTAATTGTGTACGTGTACATTTTACATTTTACATAGCATGATAGAATTGAAGAATTACATAATTATGTAGAAATTATAGAATCGCGTACGTACACACGATGCATAGAATTCAGAAATAAAGAATAAAATAGAAAATATTTAATTTAAGCGTGTTACTAGAATAGAACTTTGGTCTTTCCAGAAAAGTATAGAAATAAAAGCCTTAGAATTAATAGAATACATGCCAGAGTAAGACACATATTTTGGGATCATGCATAGACAGCATATAAATGCATGACATAGCATAGAATATATTTCAGAAATTTTAAAATTTTTGGAAAATGTCTAGCTAGTTATTTTGCAGATTTACAGAGCATGTTTTCATAGGGTTGTTGCGATGGGGAACCTATAAGCATTCGCTATGTTAGCTAGTGGCGACAGAGATGCAGAAGTTTCCCACATGCACGCCGCCATCAGTGAGCGGCCTCAAAATAGAAAACAAAATTGTATAGTCCGCTAGAAGTGCATGTGGATGAGGACTGTACCTAGAAAGAATTTTAGAATACGCTCACACGGCCAGGGTTCCAAATCCAAGCCTTCGCCTAGTCCGATCGGCAAACCAGAACAGAAAACAGAAAGAATTTCATAACAAAAGAAAAATAAAATAAGAAATAGAAAACAGAAAGAATTTCAGAAAGAAAGAAAAATAGACTAAGAAATAGAAAACATAAGAATTTCAGAAAGAAAGGAAAAGAATTTTAAGAAAGAATACAAACATGATCATTTGCATATGCATTAGACATTTTATGTGCATTGCATCTTATGCATTTATGCATAGATTAAAGAGTTTATTTTATTATTGCGTGTCTGACTAGCCAAGAAAAGAAAATAGAAGCCCATGAGAATAGAGAAGAAAAGAAAATAGAAGCCTACGAGAATAGAAAAGAAATTAGAGATATACAAGAAAAGAATAGAAATTAGATACATGCTAGAAAAGAACAGAAATTAGAAACATGACAAATAGCAAGGAAACTTAGCGATTTGTTGAGTAGAGAAAGAGACAGAAAGTTATAATCTAGTAGAGAAGAGAAATAAAATGATAAAGAATAACAAAACACTAGAAGGATTTAGAAAGATTTGAGAAAAATAGAAGACTGCTAAGTAGTACACCTAAGAATAAAGAGAGAAAGCAAGTAGAAATTTAAAAGCAGTACAGCGAAAACGAGGATAGCGGAGTAAGAGCATAGTTAGATTTGGCTTACTTACTGAGCATTTATAACTCATCCCGTTGCTTTCTTTATTTTGCAGGTATTAGATTGTAATAGTCGGGAGACGTCAAGCTGGCAAGAGGATTGCACACACTGTCTCAATGAAGGAATTAATATGGATTTATATATGTGAGAAATAGTCATTGTGTAATAGTATGTTATAACTGGATTAAGGATAAAATTTTTAGATAAACACCCTTTTTTAAGCTAGCAATTCTCTAAATTCTCTCTATAAGATACTCAGTGAATACTTGCCTAGTAAGATATTACATCCCACCTTTCCCAACGCCGCCCTCAGGCTTGAGAGCATCCTGTCCTTTGGGCTTGGGCTTGGGATTGGCCTTGGCCTTTCCCTTGCCCTTACCCTTTTCTTTACTGGTAGCAACCAGTAAAATAGGCTTGGACTTTTTCATGTCTTGCTCTGCAGTCCTCAGCATGTTTAGAAGCTTTGACAGAGGTTTCATCATGGTGTTCATATTGAAGTTCATTTTGAACAATGAAAAAGAATCAGGTAAGGATTGCATAATTAAATCCACTTGTAATTCTACATCCAACCCAAATCCCAAAGTCTCAAACCTCTCTATGTAGCCAATCATCTTGAGCACATGAGGACCAACTTGGGCTCCCTTAGTCATGCGACTTCTAAACAACGCACTCGACACCTTGTACCTCTCATGTCAAGCATTTTCTTCAAAAAGCTCCTTGAGGTGTACAATTATGGCAACAGCATCCATATTCTCATGCTGCTTTTGCAGCTCAAGTGTCATCGATGCTAACATAAGGCATTGAACTGTATTAGCATCGTCAAGGAACCTTTGGTAAGTTTCATTTACTTCCTGAGTGGCATCAGGATCAGGCTCAGCCAAATAAGGCTTTTCAAGGATATATAATTTCTTTCTGGACTTCAATACAATCCGAAGATTTTGATACCAGTCCGAGAAATTAGATTCATCTAGCCTATTTTCTTTCTCAATTATCGATCGCAGGTTGATATTGCTCATTTTTTAAATGAATCTACAATACAGAAAAGTAAAGTCAATATAATGTTTATTATTATTTTGATATGGTCTTTTATTAAAAATGCTCCCACTATTTTGCTCAAGCCAATAGCCCTCACTATTAACTTAGGAAAGCCCGTTGGCTTTCCTAATGGACTGAGATCCCATCTAGCCCATTTCAAACCTTCGCTTTGGCGAACAAGCCAAAATGGGTTGATTAGGTAGGCCAGCAAACTTAATCCACATCAGTGGATAGCTCCCACTACCAACCTCAAATGTGAAACAAGCCAACAAACCAATCACACAATACGATAACCGAAGCCATTGTCCTCAAGTGTGATTCTCAGTGTCAGTAGAGTGGACACTACATGCCGCCACGTACACATAACAAGTGTACTTCTCTACTATCCCTATGACATGTTTATCAACCTTTGCCTTGGCAAACAAACAAAACACGTCATTTTAAGTCGACCCATCACCATTAAGGAAAACTCCAATGAACTTTAACCTCCCACTGGTAGAAGTGTACCCTTCGCTTTAGCTAACAAAGTTCCAACGAACAGTGATTCGCTTAAAGACATAGTGATGGAAGGCATTTCAAGTGACTTAATATCTTTTATTTGAGGGTTTTATTTTATGTCTCGCCAATTTATTATCTTTGTTAGAATGTCATTTGATCAGCATGTTTTTAAAAATTCAACCTTAGCATGCATTCTAAACAAAATTAAACGTGTCGATACATGGCCCACTACAACCGATTTCCTTGAGCCTAGAGGAATCGGTGGGTAAACCTAGGGGTCTAAAATAAACTTAGGTCTTGAAGTTCGCCTCATCATCGCTCCTCTATTTCTTCATCACGGTCGTTACAAAGAATTTATAATAAAGATCCTATTCTAATTTACATCAATAAAATAGAAACCTCGCGTTACATACGAGGGGAGTAAGATGAGAAGAATAAATACATAGAGAATTTATAGAGAGAGGTAGGCTGTAGGTCCTATTTATTTAAAACTTTACAAACAAACCCAAAATTTTAAATAAGCACACCAAAGGTCTAAGGTTCATGTACCGGGCACCATGCGATTTCAAACAAGAACATTGTATATATCCAAAATAAACATTTTGAATTTGGGTGGGTGAAAATTATTAAATTACCCTATTAAATGTGTAGAATGATTATTGGCTTTAAAGGTTCAAAAACTATAATTTGGCCCCTGTGTGAAAAATGAAAAACTGGAACAGTAGCTTTCTTGCCGCAGTGAAGAACTTATTCACCACGGTGAAGTTCAAATACCATGGTCACTACGGCAAAGTTTTATTTTTCCATGGCAATCGTGAACTTCAGAAAATGCTAAAAAATTCAAGAGAGTGTCATGCCGTGGCAAAGTTTTATTTCTCCATAGAGAGATCTACTTTTCGGCAAGTCGCCGCAGCGAGATTCACATTTTGCCTCTCGCCGCAAAACAGTGAATCGCACAGTCACCCTTTTTTGCAATTTTTCTCATAATGACACGGATCCAAATCGAATCAAATACACAAGCATTTGACTAGGACATCAACCAACCAATAAGTCATTCATCAACACATCATTAGTTTCAAATTTATGGAAACAGTTTATACAAAAACATGTTATCAAACAAATCATGTTATCAAACATCGATGATTAAACAATACAATCTAGTACCCAAGGCTCTGATACTACTGTTGGCAAGTGACCATCTTCGCGTAGTGGAAAAAGGTATATTAAAATGAAAAGATCACTTACACATCCCAAAATCCAAGCACAGATTATATTGTTTATATGCATAAACTTAAAACATATAAAATAGATTTGCGTAAAATAAACAACCCATACAAGGATCTAGAACACTTACGAACGTTTAGAGGCTCCTCCAAATATCTCTGGATTTGATTTTGCTACTCAATTCAACGTAGAAACACACTCACGCTGTCCACACAAAGACAATCCGTAGAACCCTTGATTATCTTGCTAGAATAACCAAGGGCTTCAAGAATCAAGGAAGATCAAGAAAAGATTTTTTCCTTTTTCACTAAAGAGTGAAAACGTGAGAGAGAGAGAGAGAGAGAGAGATTTTGGGTGGCTAGGGTTTTTTAATTGAATGAATCATTGAATCAATTTATCTTTAACTTTAAGTTGCACTTATATAGTGCAACAATTAAAAACCCTATTCCACTTAGGAATAGCCATGGGCTCCAACCCTAGTCCACCCTTGCAACCAAACACCCTTTAATTGGTATTTTAAATTTTAATTAATTATTATTACAATTAAAATCAATTAATATATATACAATAATATATTAACATTTAATTATTAATAATAATCCATTTAAATACATGCGCACATATATTTAAATATAATCTCACTAAGTTTAATTTTAATATTAAAATTAAATACAGGCAACAACCTCAACAAATTTAATTGCATTGTGAGACTACCAAAATACCTCTTCATCCTAAAAGAGGAAAATACCCCTCTTATAGACTGATTCTTAAATTGTCTTCTAAGTGTGTGAACCGTAGGCTCCTCATCATATCAGCAGTAAGTAGTATCGCGATTAACTCCAATTAATCGTCTCACTACACACAGACCAAGATTGGCCCCTAGCAAGGCATCATGGCCACCTGATAGATTCGGATTCAGCAAAATCGCAGCCTGTCAATAGTATGGTTAACGTGCAATCAAATCCTTTCATCATCTGTTATCTCATCAAGGTTGAGGTACAGAAATAGTGTCAACCTTAGATATCCTCGATATCTTTGTATTCAGTTACTGGACCAATAACGGAATAATAAATTGGATTAAGCAACAACTCAATCCCACTGTGGCCACAGCTTTAGTGTCATTGTCATTCACTGAAT
This sequence comes from Pistacia vera, assembly GCF_008641045.1. NCBI lineage: Eukaryota > Viridiplantae > Streptophyta > Magnoliopsida > Sapindales > Anacardiaceae > Pistacia > Pistacia vera. The sequence continues at coordinate 134,987 of NW_022195034.1, read as the reverse complement.
TGCGCCTTCAGATAAATTTTCCCGTACCCGGGAGTGATGAATCCTTTGTTGATCCACCATAGTCTTGATACACTTTCCAATGTAGCCAATCACTACCGTATTGATAGCTCTAAATAGAACTATGTTAGGCTAGTGTCAGACTACACCAATCGATACACAAGGCGCTTTGGTGATCTTGAGTCTAAGGATCACATGCACCACCATTCATTAGAGGATTTATTCTATAGACACTGGGTTACCATCTATATGGAATCCTCTGGTGGGTCTGTCCAGTGAACTTGCCTACAACAAGTACCCATGTGTCGCACCAAGTTGACGGTAAACAACCTTGACAAGTGAGATCACTGTCTTTTCGACAGGGTCATTCAACACTATGATAGCCTTACCGTATTATCTATGTCCTTGGTCAGAATAATACTGGGGCTACGGACGTTTCTAGAATGGCCACCATATGTGATCATAGGGTTCTCACTATCTAGATTTGAAACACTTGATACCCTCGTCACGGTTTTACCATCCTAAAGACATATATCAATGCACGCAATTATGTTTTACATGATATAGAGAAAAAATGTCTTTTATTGATTAATAAACATTATTACAAAGAGTCAATTTTACAATAATTGATTGCCTCTAGGGCACCAACTCTAACATATACGGCCGATGATGAAAAGAAATTGAGTTTAAATGAAAAAGCCCTAAATGTTTTGTATTGTTTTCTTGATGCTACAGGGTTTGGAAGAGTTTTGGCATGCGAAATGGCCAGAGGCGCTTGGGAAATCTTTCAAATAACCCATGAAAGAACAAGTCAAATGAGAGAGTCAAAAAATAGAGATGTTATTTCGATACTATGATTGTTTGAGATGAAAGTTAGAGAGAGCATCACCGACATGTATAAGAAATTCTCAAATTTGGTGAATGATCTCAAGGGCCTTGGAGTTTGAGACTCTTGAATTGGTGAAGAAGATCTTACGACCCCTATCGGAGAGTTGGGTAATGAAGGTCACCGCCATTAAAGAATCCAAGGATCTCACCAAAATGAAAATGGATGAGCTTATTGGTGGCTTATTAACATTTGAGATGAAGGGAAAACCAAAAGAAGAATAGATTAAACCAAGGAGGGAAATTGGCCTCAAGACAATAAATGAAGGAGAAATGTGATTCCTCCATAGAAGAAGATGAGATAAATTTCTTGGCTAAAAGATTCACAAAATTCCTTGGAAAGAAAAAACGATTCAAAAGAAGAAACTTTCAAAGGTTTAACCCAATAAATGAAGATGAGAAAAGCAAGTCGAACATAATTTACTGTGAATGCAAGAAACCAGGCCATATTCTACAAGATTGCCCTCAACTTAAATGAAAGTAAAAGGAAAAGAAATACAAGAAAAGGGTTCTTGCCACCACATGGTATGGTAGTGATGACTCTAGCGATGAGAGCAATTCAAATGAAGAGCAAGTCAACCTTTGTCTCATGGCCAATGAATGTGATTCGGAAGAAGACTCTGAATTTGAGGTAAATGACTCTAATCATTATTCTTTTGATGAATTACAATGTGCATTTGAGTCACTAAATGAAGAATTTGAAATGGATTCTTCAAGAAATCATGTTTTAAAGAACAAAGCATGCATGTTGAAAAATGAGCATGAAAAACTCTTGAGTGTACATGAGCAACTCAAGGAAGATTTTGATTGTGTTTCATGTGATAAAATTTACTTGACTAAAAAAGTTGATGAATTGAAATCATTTTGTGAAAACTTGCAAAAAGAAAACATTGATTTCAAAATGAGCTTGAAAACATGTAGTGAGCGTTGACCTCTACTAAGTAACCCAACTCATAAATAGGCCCAAGCTGTAGAGTGGGTCATCTGAGGGATGGGCTTTAACATAAGACCAACCAGAGTTGAGTTGGCACTAGACAATGGCTCTAATATAGGACCAATTGAAGTTGGATCATGGCACTAAGTCGTAGATGGATATCGAAGTGAAGTCAAGTGCTATTAGGCCTGTCAGGAATCCAATACAATTTTTTGTTCATACAGCATACATGTCTTTTATACTCATTATGCTTATCATAGCAGTTAAAGTAGTACAATCCTTTCAACATAAGTCATCTTGACTTATCCTTCTCATAATAATCTCATGCACTTTAGTCCTTTTATCATGCATTCTCACATATAAGTTTGCCTAACCTATAATGCTCTAAAAATCATTCAGTCAACTAGAGTGAGAAGTCAATGTGGTTCGAGGGAAAGATAGTAACATCTGTGTGGTGGGGAAATTAAGCATCAAAATAAAAGCCCATTAGATTGTTTAAGTTTTCTTAACTTAGTAAAATTGTCCAAGCTAACAGAGTACTTATCATGTTTGCACAAGTAGCACCACTCAATTTTTATATAATTTTGAACTCCTCTACAATAGTTTACTAGTAGGATCTTATGTAAACTAGGGTTGAAAAAAAAAAAAAACCAAAAATCGAACCGAACCGGGAAATTGGACTGAAAAACTGGTTTTTTACATTACCCGATTCGGTTTCAATTTTTAAAAATGATCAAACCAATTTTTCAATTCGGTTAACAGTTTAAGGGTAATGTCAAACCGATTTTGAAAAAAACTTAAAAAATATAAAAAATGCCTACTTTTCAGTTTTCCCCACTTTTCCTTGGGTACTAGGTCTGCAGTCTACTACTCTGCTTCTCTTCTAGATTTTCTTGGGTTTGCTTCTCCACTTTTTTTTTCGTCTTCTTCTCTTTTCTATTTCTTTTCAGACTTTTCAGTTTTTCTTCTTTTCTTCCTCTCCTTCTCCACTTTTTTTTTCTTTTTCGTCTTCTTCTCCTTTCACTTTTCTCTTTCTTTTTCTTCTTCTCTTTGGTTTAGAGAGGAGATTTTGGGTTGGTGAAGTTTATCCAGCGACCAAAAAATACACAACCACCACAACAAACACCAAGGTGAAAGATGAGGGCACAGAAAGGGGGAAAAATGATGATTTGCAGTGGAAAAGGGTCGCAAAGAGCGACTGTTGCATGGCTGTGAGAGTGGATCGTGGACGACAAACAGCGAGAGTGGGTACAACCCTGGGGGGGCAGGTTTTGTTAAGGAAAGTATGAGGGTTTGATAGAGTCTCTATCATCATGGGCACTTGGAATGAATTGATTGTGAACTGGAAAATTTCCAGCAAATTGAAAGGCTGATTTACTTATTCAATTATTGGGAGTGTATTATATTTAGAAATCAGAATTAGGTTTACTGATTTAGGGGTAGTTTAATAAAACCAGTTAACTGGTAACCGAATCGATAATTTGGTTTAGTTAGTAATCGGCTCAAGGGATAAGTCAGTCTGGTTTCTGTTCGGATTATCCCTTTAACTAAAAAACCATTCGATTAACCGGATTTCCATAACCCTAACGTAAACTAATATTTTCCTATTAAAATACAACCTTCACCTATTCTAACACTATTTGGATTATGCCTTTTTTTCCTAATAAACTAGTAGTTGGCTAGCACAACTTAAATTTCCTATCTTTGAAAGAAGTTAGAGGCATATTTAACATTTATCTTTTTTGATGTGTTTTAAAATCACAGGAGAATAAAGTTGCTCCTAGAAATAGGTAAAAAATGTATAATCATAAGCATATTATAAATATATGTTTTTCACTTCGATAACCTTCCGTTTATCGAAATAAACTTTAACGACCTTATTTGAAAGTAAGGAATTTATGTCGATATTGCACACAATCAATTATGACACAAGAAGAGTTATCGGTAAGATAAATTCTTCATCAAGCCTCTATACATGGTGCTTCAACATTCATCCAACATTCTCAAATAGAGTGTGAAAAAAGAATAATCAATAATGTATTGTTCTTACGTCATTAATAACTCAACTTTGATAAGAAGTACATAACCAATATATATAAAAGAGCATTGTTCATTAAAAAGCCCAGGAATAACAGTCAAGCTCTGCTGTTGGATCTTGTTGCAGACATGGAACAAAACTGTTAAATTGATACATGTATCTTATATACCAATGGCAATGCTTGCAAGAATCTCTATTAGAATCATAGATAACGAAGGTATGTTTTTTGCCGGGCCACAAAAAATTGCATCTAAATAGAGTTGATCCGAAGAATTGCTTATTAAACTGAAAATGCCAAGACTTTTCATAATTAAGCAATTTTATACCAAGATCATCGTTTGATCAACAATGAAAAGTGTTGAAGAGTAAAATACAGTAGGTGTTTTGAAGAGAATCAGTCTTCGTGTTTATTACTCAACAATTACTCATTTGTACAATGTTTTGTACTTACACAGTAGCTCAACATAATTAACTCTGGTTAACATCTAACCAAGGTTTATCTCAACAGTAAACTGACTTCCAACTAATTCTAAACTGACTTCCAACTAATTCTAAACTGACTTCCAACTAATTCTAACCCTACTACAGAATTACACACATAATTATCTTAACACCCTCCCCCCCCCCCCCCCCCCCCTCTAAAGTTGGAGGGTGAAAGAGGTCAAGAACACCCAACTTGCATAACAACTTTGAATGAAGAGGACTTGCAAGAGCTTTCGTTAGAAGATCAACAGGCTATTCTGAGGATGGAACATAAGCAGTTTTGATCAGGCCTAGCTTGAGTTGTTCCCTCATAATGTGGCAATCAATGTCGATGTGTTTGGTCCTTTCATGAAAGATTGGATTGGATGCAATGTGGTTAGCAGCCTGGTTATCACAGTGAAGAGGAACAGGAAGTAGACTAGTGAAGCCAAGTTCAGTAAAAAGTTGTATGAGCCAAAGAATTTCACACGCAGTAGAGGCCATGGCCCTATACTCAACTTCGGATGAGGACTTGGAAACAGTGGCCTACCTTTTTGACTTCCATGAAATTAAGGATTTGCCAAGGATAATACAATAACCTGTAACTGATTTCCTTGTAATGAGGCAAGATGCCCAATCCGAGTCACAAAAGGCTGATAAATCCATATGATTCTGAGTTGGAAAAAATAAACCCAAACCTAGAGCTGTCTTGATGTATTTAACTACCTTAAGGGTTGCATTCATGTGTGACTATTTGGGGCTATGCATGAACTGACTCAATAGATTGACAGAAAAACTCAAATCTAGTCTTGTCATGCATAAGTATAATAGCTTACCCACTAACCTTTGATAGATGCTAGGATCAGCAAGTAATGGATCATTGCCAGGAGAAAAACTTTCATCATAAGCAGTAGATGTTAACTTCACGGTGGAGTCCATTGGAATTATAGAAGGTTTAGAGCCAAATAACCTAGATGCAGATATGAGCTGAAGAGCATATTTTCTTTGACACAAATTGATCCCTTTACACGATCTAGCCACCTCAAAACCCAAAAAATACTTCAGCATCCCTAAGTCCTTCAGCTTAAAATTAGACTGCAAAAGCTTCTTGGTATGATGGATCATATCAATGTTGTCCCCTATGATGACAATATCATCCACATAGACTAACACTAACACAATGTGAGAATCAAGTCTTCTAATGAACAAAGAGTAATCAGCCTTAGATTGAGTAAAACCTCCAGCAATTAAAGCTTGTGTAAGCTTATAATTCCAAGTTCTAGAAGCTTGTTTTAGGCCACAGAGTGACTTGTACAACTTACAAATAATATTATGCCCCCTCTTTTGCCCCTTCTGCTTTGCAAAACCTTGAGGCAGATTCATATATATTTCCTCTTGTAAATCACCTTGTAAAAACGCATTGTCTTCATCCATTTGGTATAAAGGCCAATTATTCATAGAAGCTAGGGATAAAATGGTTCGAATGGTGACCATTTTGACCACAAGGGAAAAGGTTTCTGCATAATTGATGCCAGCTTGTTGAGTGTATCCCTTAGCGACAAGCCGAGCCTTATATCTTTCCAAAGAACCATTAGCTCTATACTTGAGCTTATAAACCCATTTACAACCAATTGGGCTTTTACCAGGGAGTAAAAGGACTAGAGACCAGGTTTTATTCAGCTCTAAAGCTTGTATTTCCTTTTGCATTGCAACCACCCAATTAGGATCTTGAGATGCTAAAGAAAAGGAGGAAGGTTCTACCAAATGTTGAGATGTTAAGTAAGCTTTGTAAGTAGGGGAAATATGATCATATAACACATAATTGGAAATAGGATATGATGTAAAATTGGTTGTAGGTAAAGGTTTAATAGAGGGACACACGAAATCTGTGGTCCAAATGGGGAGTCTTGTAGGTCTATTGGATTTTCTAATGGGTGGTAAATGCTGGTGGGAAACTGGGGAATGATGCTGGTCATTTAAAAAGGCAGTATGAGGTGCTGTAGGTTCTGAATTTTGGTGATGAATAGGGGAATTAATATGGTCTGTAGGTTCTGAATTTTGGACAGGGGTAACAGAAGAAGTGGACTCAATATCAAGGAAATCTGTATCAATGGGAAAACATTTCTGTGTAGATTTGGACCAAGTGAAAGGAAACATTGTTTCATAAAAAATAACATCTCTTGTAACTATGACACTATGAGATGAAAGGTTATAGAGTAAGTATCCTTTTTTAGTCAAGGAATAACCCAAAAATACACAAGATCTAGGTGATAACTTGTCTTTAAAGGTGAGGATAGTAGCATAACCCAAACAACCAAATACTTTCATATGATCCAATAAAGGAGGTTTACCAAAAAAATTCTCAAAATGAGATAACCCTTTTAAAATAGAAGAAGGAAACCTATTAACAAGATACACCGCTGTTTGCACACAATATCCCTAAAAATGACTTGGCATATTAGATTGAAACTTTAAAGCTCTAGCTACTTCAAGAATATGTCTATGTTTCCTCTCAACAATCCCATTTTGTTGAGGAGAATAGGCACATGAACTCTGATGTATAATCCCTATGCTACTAAATAGATCATGACAGGCTTTATTGAAGAATTCAAGACCATTGTCACTCCTAATACATTTGGGAGTGAAATGATATTGGGTATACACCATTTGAAGAAAATGTTTGATGGTAGTAAACACATCAGATTTATATTGCATTAGAAATAACCAGGTTACTCTAGAATAGTCATCCACTAGGGTAAGAAAATACCTAGCGTTTCCATGTGTTGGTATCCTATATGGATCCCAAACATCGACATGTAATAGGTCAAATATGCGGCTGGAATTTGAGTGACTGTGAGGAAAAGGAACCCTAGTCTGTTTGGCTAATGGACAAACATGGCAGTGAGGAGGGTTAGACACATTTAATTGTCCATTCATACGATGCAAAATTGTATAAGGTGCATGCCCTAACCTTTGGTGCCACAATTCAATATTAGTAGAACAATTGGTAACCATAAAGGAACCAGGTGAATCAACACTTTTATTCAACTGTAAATCAAAAGGTACATTATTGTTTGAACAAGACACTGCTGAAAATTGATTTGAAACACTGCAAACAGCCTTATTTGATATATCTAAGTTTAACAATATAGAGTTTTGTGACATTGGATCAAGAAAATACAAGCCTTGGTTATGCTTACCAATCCCTTCAATTTGTCATTGTAAAGATCCTGAATTAGACAAAAATCAGGGTAAAAATTGATAGCACAATTATTAGAGACTGTAAATTTCGAGACTGAAAGTAGGTTGTGTTTAAAGGCTAGTATATGTAAGACTTCTGAAAGATGCATACCATTGTCCAAAATAACATAACCTATATGTGCAATGTGAGTTTTAGTTCCATCGGGTAATCCTACAAGTGATTTTGAGGAAGGCTTTATGGTAATGGGGGATCGTAGCATAGAGTAATTACATGTCATATGATCATTAGCCCCTGTATCTATAATCCAAGCATTACTATATAAACGGGAAAATAGAGCATTATGAGTACTATTGAAAGTACCTGCCAAATTTGCAACTGAGGAATTCGAAGGATTAACATTCTCCTTTCCCAACAACTGCAGAAAGTGGTTATACTGCTCCGATGTCAGAACAGGACCAACTGATGTATTGATAGGTTTTGCATCTACACCTTCCATAGCTAAATTCTGCGCTTGCATCTGATTAGCAGAAAATTTAGCTCTTGAACCATTTTTTCTTTTTGTAAATTGATAGTCAGCTGGATAGCCATTCAATTTGTAACAATTTTCACGCTTATGTCCACCTAAGTGACAGTACTCGCACTCAATATAGGGTTTCTTTCCTTTATACTTCTGCCCTTGGTTCTGGTTCTTACCATTATTCTGAGCATAAAGTGTTGTAGTAACCTCTGAATTAGTGTTCAACCCAGCTAAAACCCTCTGACTTTCATCTTGGTTAACTACGGAGTAAACTTGCTTAACACTTGGCAAAGGGTTCATCAATAAAATCTGACTCCTAACCATAGAGTATGAATCATTCAAACCCATCAGAAATTGTAACAATTTCTGTTGGTTGAGATGTTCAAGATATGCCTTAGCCGAAGTGCTATCTGGAGTAGGTAGACTTACTAAAGAATTCAACTCATCCAACAATGACTTGAGTTTGTTGAAATAGATTGCAACAGAGTTAGTTCCTTGCGTAAGATTCACAATTTCTCTGTGAATTCCATAAACTCTAGTCCCATTGACTTTGTGATACTGCTCTTTCAAATCTTGCCAAACTTGAGAGGCATTGGATGAATATACAATCCCGTTAAAGATCTCCTTCGAAACTGAATTAAAGATCCAAGCTAGAACTAGAGAGTTGAATCTTTCCCATTGTGGAACCAAATTAGGATGCACAGATGACTTCGTACAAACTCCATTAACAAACCCTAGCTTGTTCTTAGCACATAGGGAAACGGTCATCGCTCTGCTCCAGATTCCGTAGTTGTCTGTTCCAACAAGTAGTTCAGATACAAGAACTGATCTAGGTGTATCTAAAGGGTGAACATAAAGAGGCGAATTCAAGTCAATCGTAGCCACAACTGATTCCTCTGCCATTATCAACAATACTGGAACTTGCTGGGATTTAAGCTGAAATTGAAGAAATTAGAAAAATCTGATCTCCTTTGAGCTGGATTAGAAGAAGATTAGAAGTTTGATTGATCTAATTTTGATCAATTTGCAAAAAAAAAATTCCTGCTCTAATACCATGTTGAAGAGCAAAATACAGTAGGTGTTTTGAAGAGAATCAGTCTTCGTGTTTATTACTCAAAAATTACTCATTTGTACAATGTTTTATACTTACACAGTAACTCAACATAATTAACCCTGGTTAACATCTAACCAAGGTTTATCTCAACAGGAAACTGACTTCCAACTAATTCTAACTCTACTGTAGAATTACACATAACAGAATTACACACACATAACTATCTTAACATAAGAACCTTCTCTTGCATTGGCGTAAAATCCTAGTTAGTAAATACGCGTATAAAACACGTATTTACGTATTTTATAAAGGACTGCCGAATTATTCGCGAATTATTGGAGTATCCGTATAATTCGCGAATTTTTGAAAAAAACAAAAAAAAAAATTGAAACGACGTCGTTTTAGTGGGGAAGAAGAAGTCGGTGGTAAGGCATAAGTGAAGAGATTGGAAAAGGGGGGGAATAAAAAAATAACCCTCTCAAAGACATCCACTTTCCCGCCCATTCCCCCACAGTTGACACCTTTACATTTTAAACTCAAAACACATTTCATATTTTAAATTATTTCCATGCTATCTAATAAATTAGATTGGATTAATGAAATTAAAATAATAATTTATTATGAAAAAAAAAATTGTCATATATTATAGGTATAAAATAATAGTTAGACCATTGTAACACTAATCTTTTATATAGATTTGTGAGACAAAATTTTAGTTTTTGATTTAAATAATTTAATGGATTAATGGGAAGTTAAAATTGGTTACATTTAATATCAAACTTATCAAGTTTTAAATTAGTAAAGAATCATGGCTAAATATTGTGTTTGAATATAGAGACTATAATTTAAATATCAGTTATATATTGTATATTTGTGTTATTGGTTAATTAAATACTTTGTATTTGAAATACTATATTGATTTTAGTCAAGTAATCCATAAAAGTATTAAAACTAAGATTGATATTGCCATATTTTTCAAAACGTATTATTGACAATGCACCGTATTAAACCCGTATATACCCGTACCGTATTTTTCCCGTATCCGAATTTTATGGCCGAATTTTTATAAACGTATTTTTCACTGTTTGCCGTATTATACCCGTAAAATTCTCATACCGTTTTTTTGCCGTACCCGTATTTACTAACTAGGCGTAAAATATTAGTTATATTAACAGGAATTTTGGCATTGCACACAAACAAGTACGGCAAAAGAAGGGTTATTGATGGGATAAGCTTGTTTAAAGGACTCATCTTTTTTTTTTTTTTTTTTTTTTGGAGGTAATTCTTAGACTGTTTTTTGTCTCTGTAGGTTTAAGAAAATAACATAACACCTTACTCATAAGCAGGACTGTGCACCAAATATAGTGCGTGGAAGTTATGCTTTACTTTTTACATGTTACAGTTTTGAAGGATGCAGGAAAGTTGTTTAGTGACAACTTAGATTGATACATTGTGTTTATTGTTTTAACAAAATATTTCTCTTTTAAGTTTAGTAGGATAACGTTAACGTCCATTACAATATCACAGTTGAAATATTAATTTTGGACTTTTACTCAATAACTATAGCTAGACGAGGATCAGCTCGAAGGTAGGTGTAAAACAGAAAATCGTTTTATTCGCTTATTCATAAACACGTACTCCATCGAAAATAACTACTCAACTAAAAATCTAACGTTCATCAATATTTTTTGTTCTCCATTTTGATCGATTAAAGATCAATTTTTTCTTTTGCACCAAATTTTATGAGATCATTCAAGTCCTAATCTAAAAAAATTCTCGACAAAAAATAAGTAATGCCAAATGTATAAACTGTTGATACAAACTTTTCCTAACAAACTAACATTGTTAAGAACCCTACATCTTTGACATGTAATCTCCTTTAATTAACAAAACCATCCAATAATCCTTAAACATGTCAGTTTGTATGAATGAGTTCATATAATAAGTTCGTAGATGAAATATTATTCTAGAAAAATTAGTTTATGGTTTGTGAAAAACTACGTAATTTTATTATGTTTAGCGAATTATTAATATGACTCCAAGCAATAAATTAATACCGTATCACTTGGAATCTCAAAAATTTACAACCAATTTTTGGAAGAATATAACTCTTTTATTTCAGTGGATAAAAACGAATTATTTATATTCAATGCTTGCAATACAAAGATGATCTTGTCTCTTATGTGAGTTTACTTAAATATTGTCGTGCAAAACAAATAGCTTCAAATTTTTATTGATAATACTGGATGTACAGACTCCTTGTAAACACTTTTCCATAGAAACTGATATGTCTAAAAACTATTTGATTAATACATATAAAAAGTCAACTCATAAAATTCTAAATAATATAAATGAATGACGGGTTAATGAAAGATTAATGATACATCAGTTTGTCTGAATTGGTTTGTATACTTAGTTGTACACGTAGCAGCCGCTTAATTTTTGTATAATAATTAGCTCTTCCCCACTAGTGAATTTTAGTATAATTTTTAGCTCTTCCCCAATAGTGTATGTTAAGTTGTATATGAAACTTGTGCTCATGTGCTCCGATGGAGCATCTTTTTTTTTACTTGTTTAACATTAGAGTGATTTTTTTTATTAGAAATATGGTAATGTAAAATTATAATTGGAAATAAAATTTATTAACAGTTACTTAAATAATATATATTTTTCCATAAATTAACTCATTAAAATCCCGTTAGATTATTTAAATTTCCTTAACTAAAATAAAATTGTCAAAGCTAGCAAAGCATTTATTATGGTATGTCATTAAGGTTATATTATATATAAATAAATAATGAGTTCCCACAAAACTGTAAAGAAAAATATTATAACAAAAGAAATCACCGAGAAATCCTATCAATCTTTTTCTATTGTGTTTTAAAATCGCAGGAGAATATAGTTATTCTGGGAAACAGGTAAAGAAATGTAAATAAGCATATCATAAATATGTGTTTTTTCACCAAGATAATCGTCCGTTTATATATATATATATATATATGAGCATTGTTCGTTAAAAAGCCCATGCATAATAGTCAGGCTCCGCTTTTGGATCTCGTTGCAAACATGGAACAGAACCGTTAAATTGATACATGTATCTTATATGCCAATCGCAATGCTTGCAAGAATCTCTACCAAAATCATAAATAACGAAGGTATGTTTTTCGCCATGCCACAAAAAATTGCATCTAAATATAGTTGATCCAAAGAATTGCTCATTAAACTGAAAATGCCAAGACTTTTCATAATTAATCACTTTTACACCAAGATCATCGCTTGATCAACAATGAAAAGTAAGAACCCTCTCTAGCATTGGCGGTAAAATATTAGTTATATTAACAGTAATTTTGGCATTGCACACAAACAAGTATGGCAAAAGAAGGGTTATTGATGAGATAAGCTTGTTTAAAGGACTCATCTTTTTGTTTGGAGGTAATTCTAAGACTTTTTTTTGTCTCTATAGGTTTAAGAAAATAACATAATTTTAGAGTAGGTGCCCCAAAGCCAATCATATTGTTATATATTGACTCTATGTATCACGGTTATTTTATTTATAAAGGCATCATTTATATTATGTAAAGCATATTCCATATGTATGCATTAATATATGCCCTTAGAGCGGTTGAATCGTAACGAGGGAATCAAGCAGTGACAAGTCTTGATTGTGAGATCTCTATGACCACATTTGGTGGTCATTCTAGAAACGTTCGTAGTCCTAGTATTATCCCAACTTATGGCACAGATAATACGGTAAGGCTATATAGCGTTGAACGACCCTACCGAAAAGTAGTTACAGATCTCGCATGTCAATGTTGTTTAAAGACAACTTGGTGAGACACGTGGATGCTTGTTATTCACAAGTTCACCAGACTAGTCCATCAGAGGATTCCATATAAAAGATAACCCTAATGTCCATGGAATACATCCTCTAACAAATGGTGGTGCATGTGGTCCTTAAACTTGAGATCACTATAACACCGTGTGTAAACATTGGTGTAGTTTGATACTAGCCTAACGTAATCATGTTCAAGGTTATCAATATGGTAGTGATTGGCTGCATTGAGATGTACATCATGGCTTTGGTGGATCGACAAAGGATTCATCACTCCTAGTTACAAGAGAAATTATCTCGGTGAGATATTTAGTTTGAGACAATGACTTTAAATCTGTGGCCATGGTGGAATCGAGTTGGTGCACAATTAATTGGTCGACTGGTCCGACAACTGAATCTGAATATGTCAAGGTAATTTATACTTGAAGCTGACATTATTTCTATGCTTCAAACCTTGATGTGATAATAGATGATGAAAGGATTTGATTGCACAGTAACCATACCGTTGATAGGTAACGAATACGCTGAATTTGAATCTATCGGATACCCATGATGCCTTGCTAGAGGTCAATCTTGGTCTATGTGTAATGAGACGATTAATAGAGTGTTGATCGCATATTACTCACTGTCGATATGATGAAGAGCCTGTGGGTCACAAACTTAAAAGGCAATTTAAAGAAGATAACCAGTGAGAGGCATTTTTGTCATTTACTGACGAATTGGTATTTTAGTAAATCTTACGAAGCAATTAAATTTGCTGGAAAGGTTGTTGTCTAGATCCAATCCTGAATTGGATTTAATATGTAAGATTGATATTATATTATATGTATATGTGTGTGTACATATATACACACACACATGTATACATATATACATCTATATATATACATGTGTCTGTGTCTGTGTCTGTATGTATGTATGTATGTATGTATGTATGTATGTATGTATGTATGTATGTATGTACTTTGGAATCAAATAATGAATGATAACTTAATAAGAAGTTTTGATGAAGAAACGTGTTATTGCTTGGTGACTTTTTTACAAAGTATTTTCAAAGGACACTAAAATTTTGCTCTCTCTTTTGATCTCTTGTTTTCTCCCTTTTTTGCATTTTGCCTTGTACATATGAAGTGATACATATTTATACTACAACAAAGCGGATTTCAAATACGTTTGAGTCCGTCTTCGTTATTACAATACATAAAAATCTTGGATATCCACCGAAAGTCTTAAACATGTGATAAAGCTGATGCTGAGTCATTGTCCTTTATTGAAATCATAATTGATTTGATTATGGAATATTGCAAAATAGTCATCGTCTTCTTGATCACTTGGTGACTTGGTATTGTCTGAATCTGCTTTTTGAGATGAGGAAGATCCAATGGCCATAATGATTTTGTCCATATCTTGAGGGGTTCGGCATTGAGCCAACTCAGCCAGAAGTTTTGATTTTTGCATCAGAAATGTTGATTGTTGTTGAGGTTGACATAAATGAGGGTGTTGAGAAATCCATATCTGCACTGTTCGTGGGCTAACATTTTGGATGGAAAAGCTAGGCCACCATTTAATAAAGAATTTTCTTTGTAATTCTCTGAATTTTGGAGGAGGTATAGTGATATAAAATTGCCAGCTCATTATCCAAGCAAATAAGAAATTGTTGGAAAATGCTAGCAAAGGTTCTTCACTGTTATTGAAATTTTTGGCGAATAATTGATATCCTTCCCAAACCGAAGGTGGGAGAATTTTTTTCATTTAAATCGAAAAAATTGAACCATTGTTGAAACCATTTTGGACAAGTTTTGTCAAATATAAAAAACCAAAAATGTGTTGTATGTGATAAACAGAAAGTATAAAACTGGACTTTTTCATAATCTTTATAAGAAAAATCTTGAGGAATAAAGGTTTGAGAAAATGGGCGTTTTTTGTAAATCCCAATATGCCAATCTTGTGGTCTCAAGAGTTTTTTGATTTTGCATTTTGAAAAAGCAATTTTATTTGGATCATTTTTATCTGGATAATGGGTAATTTCAATTGAATTAGTATCAACTAAAATAAATTCATAAAAAGTTCTTGTTTTTAATAGATCATCGGGAATAAAATAAAAATTTGCAGGGAAAATTTTTGATAAGGTTTCTTGAAAAGTTTGTCCCCAGAATTCGGGTTCAATAATACAAATTGATTGGATTGTTTCCTTTTCAATGTATTGAAAGGTCGGATTAATGTTAATAGGTTTTGATAGAGAAGGTGAATAAGATGTTAGTATTGTAAGGGCTTGTTGGTAATTTTTTGGTGGTGATGAAGAAACAGATTCTTCATTTAGAAGAGTGAACCGATTTGGTTGGGTAATAATGGTTTTCTGTTTATTGGGTTTTGAAGATTTTGATTGTGGGGTAATAGGTTGTTGAGGTGGTAGCATCGCATAGGATGCTTTTGATTTTGGATTATTTTGGGGTTTGATGGGAGTGCCCATCTTTTCCTCACTTTCTCTCAAAAAAATTTAGTCTTGAAAGTTATTATGAGAGAGACTATTAGAGTAAAAACCTTTTGACTTTTGCATTTCATTGAAAACATAATTTTGAAACTTTTTAAATTTTAATGCAAAAAGTTGAAAACACGTTATTGTAATGCCAGTATCCAAAAATTTGTTGGAATCGAGTCATTCTTTTGTAGGAACAATTTCTAGCCTCTCTAATTTAGTAATAGTATTTATCTTAGATATTGAAATATTTTTTTAAATTACTAATGTCTTTTACTAGCGGCAAATTAACGAATTCAAATGTTACATCTTTTCCTAAAATATTTGTTGTAATTCCTCTATCATTTACCGTAAAGGGTAAATTTGAGTAATAAATGGGGTACCTAATATAACATATTGATCTAAATCTTTTGCTAGAATAAAAGTATTTTTAATACAAAAATTTTGTACACATACATGAGAATTTGATAATTTATCATTAATGTTTAATTGTTGACCATTAGCTACATGCAATCTTTTTTTTTTTTTTTCATAATATTTTGTTGGAATTAATCCTTCTCTCATACAATTTTGATCTGCTCTTGTGTCTACTAAGGCTTGTGTAATAATATCTAATTCATGATTAATATTGATCCTAATATAAATATGCCATTTTTTAAATTGAATTCTAGAGATTTCATTAATAAACGATTCTTCGGTTTCTTCAATAATTTGTAATTCTGATTTTGAGGTTGATGGTCATCCTATAGTTTCTTTAGAGGCTTTTAAACATAATAGATCTGTCTTAATTTCAAAATTATCTTTTTGTAATTCTTTGACTTGATTTTTCAGAATATTTGTTTCTTCTTGCAAGTCACTTAGAGTAACTTGTGTGGGTTTGTCAAATCTTTTTAATATATCTTTTAAATTATAAGAATCTACATCTTTTTGTTTTTCTTCAAAAAAAATTAATCTTTTAAGTTTTAATAAATATTCTCTCTTAATATCTTTATCCTGAATTTTATCAATAATATCTAATAGAAATTCTTTTGATTTAGTGATAACATTTATTGACTTAAGTCTAGAGGTTGATATCATATTTATTAAATTTATTGAACTATTAGGATTTTGTAGAGATTTACTTTTAATATCTGGAGAGTTTTCTATATCTACGGATGAATTATTGGATTCTTTATCGGAATTATTTTGAATAAAGTTTAATGATTATTGTTTTCGTCTTTTTGTTGACACATGAGAGCATTGCGTCCTTCTTGTTTGCATTTCCAACATTTTTTTCTCTTATTATTTTTATTATAATAATAAGAAAGTTTTCTTTTCCTATAATTTTGTTCTTTGATTGGGGTTAGTTTTGTAAGGACATTAAGGTTTGATTTTGACGGTGCTAATTCACTAAATTTTTGCTAATAGTTTCTAAAATAGTGTTGTGATTATTAAACTTAACAATTTCTTCTTTTGGTATATCAAAGGATTCAAAAAAAATGGTTTTACATATTTTTGTGAATAAAGGGGTGTTGAATTAGATGTTGAATTTCCTATTTCTACTATCTCCTTCCCGGGAGTTTTTGAAAATTTAGTGATTATGTGTGTAGTATTATCTTCTATCCTATTCATTTGTTGACTAATAGTGTGGAGAATTTGATTAGAGTAATTGTTTTGATGTTGAATATTTTTAATGTCTCTTAAAGTTGGTTGTTTTTCATCATCATCAATTCTATTAATTTTTTTAAAGGGTGATGCTATTCTTTTTGCTTGTTGATGTTCTATTTTAATTTCTTCTAAAGGTGGATGTACAGATGTAATAGTTTTATTTGTTGATGTTTGCCAATTTTTTGTTGTATTAGTGGTTACAAAAATAGTTTTTTTTCACTTAAATTTTGATAATATTTTCTATTTTCTAGCCAATTAAAGAAATAAATATTTAGTTTCAATTTTTCTTGTGTATTGTACCATTCAGATCTAAGGGTATTTTGTTCTTCTGGTTTAAATGTTGTAAAGAAAATTTGTCTTTTTTCTTTATTATAGTTTTGTAGAAATTCTTGTTTTAATAATTCTTTGTTAATTTCAAAAGGTTTAGTTATTGTGTTAATTTGACTTTAATTTCCTAATACTTCTGATTGTGTTGGTGAACTAGGTGGACTTGATGTGTTTTCATAGGCTGGTTTTGGTACAGGAGGGGAATAATTTACTCCTACTAATTTACTTGTTGAACTTGCTAATGAAGGCCTAGGTGTAGTAATTTCTTCAATCCTAGGGTTGTGATGATTTTTATTAGTAATTATGGGTTGATTTTGTTCTATGGGAGTTTCTCTAAATTTTAATCTTATTGTATCATCTGGTTCTTGTATTATTTGTTGTATTTCAGATTCATTTTGCTCATGTAAAGGTTTTGGAGGGCATTCTAATTTCCAATCTGTTTGTTTAATAATTTCAACCCAAGCTAATCTTTTTGGTGTAAAAGTTTTATATTTTGTTTTATCGGCTTCCATAATAACTGTGTGTCCTGGTTGGGACATCCTAATGGCTCTTGGACTAATTGTGGTATTCATAACTTTATAAAAAATCCTATCTATTAATGCTACTAGTTGGGTTTTATCTTGATAAGTAAGATTAGAAGCTTTTAAGTTAATAGTTAATGTAGACAATATTGTTAAATCATATAAACCTACTGTAAAGTTTGGATAACAATCAAAATATACTAGACCACTTTCTAAATTAGAATTTAATACTGCTAATAAAGAGTTATTGAAATTTAAATTTCTTGCATCTCTTAACATTACTAATATTGGATTGTTTTGTCCTAAATCCTAATCTAAATAATGGTTTTACTGTTACTTGTACTAATCCTATGTGTAAAAATTTATAATTGTTTTGTTTCTGTTTATGTATTCCTTCTTCAGAAAGAAGTCGAATTTCTTCAACCCTTTCTTCAGTTATCATTATTGTGTCTTCTGTTATTTTAATAGAGTATTCTGACATAAATTCAAAACTACCTATTTGGTATATTATGTCTTTTTTAACTAGTGGTATGTTCCAATTATGTAAGTGTTGATCAATTTTTGCCATATTAATTTCTTGAGTATTAATAGATTTCATTAATTATTTATTATTGTTTTTATTTTGTTGTTGATTATTAATTCTAATATCGCTACTGTTACTACTATCATCTCGCCTACTGCTAATTCTAACCTAAAAGTTTCAGTTTTTCTCCTAGATCACAGGACCTCCAAGGTACAGGACCACCTTCGGGACCACCTAACATGGCTAACCAAGCGCACCTTCCAACCTGACCAAGCGCAACCTAGAATCAATCCTAGAGTTCTTCTAGATTAAAACCTTCTAGATTTGTCTAACCCTTAATTTAACCAAGAAATGAACAGTAATCTACAGTAAACTGCCACAGTATGTGACAGTAACAGTAAACAGTAATTTTGAACATTGTTTGCTACAGTAACTATGGTAATGGATGCTAATTTGTGCAGTTTTTAATTTCTAATTCGTTAGGAGATCGTAAAAATAGGAAATTTAACATCTAATTCAACACCCCTTTATTCACAAAAATATGTAAAACCATTTTTTGAACCCATCGATATACCGAAAGAAGAACTTGTTAAATTTAAAAATCACAATACTATTTTAGAAAATATTAGTAAAAAACTCAATGAATTATCATCCTCTAAATCAAACATTAATGTCCTTTCAAAATCAACCCCAATCAAAGAACATAAAAGAAAACGTTCTTATTACAATAATAAAAATAAAAGAGTAAAATGTTGGAAATGCAAACAGGAAGGACACAATGCTCTTAAGTGTCCAACTAGAAAACAAAATAAAAACTTAACATTCAAACCCCAAAATAATCCAAAATCAAAAGCATCGTACGAAATGCTACCACTTCAACAACCCCCCATAATCATTAAACTTTATTCAAAATAATTTTGATAACGAATCCAGTAATTCATCCGTAGATATAGAAAACTCTCCAGATATTAAAAGTAAATCTCCAAAAATCCTATTAGTTCAATGAAATCAATAAATATGATATCAACCTCTAGACCTAAGTCAATAAATGTTATCACTAAATCAAAAGAATTTCTATTAGATATTATTGATAAAATTTAGGTTGAAGATATTAAAAGAGAATATTTATTAAAAGTTAAAGAATTAATTTTATCTGAAGAAAAAAAAAAAGATGTAGATTCTTATAATTTAAAAGACATATTAAAAAGATTTGACAAACCCACACAAGTTACTCTAAGTGACTTGCAAGAAGAAATCAATATTCTCAAAAATCAAGTTAAAGAATTACAAAAATATAATTTTGAAATTAAGACAGATTTATTATGTTTAAAAGCCTCTAAAGAAACTATAGGATAACAATCAACCTCAAAATCAGAATTACAAATTGTTGAGGAAACTGAAGAATCATTTATTAATGAAATCTCTAGAATTCAATTTCAAAAATGACATGTTTATATTAGGATCAATATTAATCATGAATTAGATATTATTACGCAAGCCTTAGTAGACACAGGAGCAGATCAAGGACTTCTGTAGCATGGGGTTTCAGTCTATTTACTGTCAATCGACGCTAGTGCACCTTAATTCACTGTAGGTTCGTAAATGGGTCATAACGGATTCGATAGTGAATCAATTGGCTCATGGGTTGCTCTAGTAGATTTCTAACATGTTGGTCCACGTTTAGGAATTCTTTAACACTACTACCCATATGCGTCGACACACATAAAATCGTTGTTTCGGGCAGCCTATGTGTTGGTGCAGGAGGGCTTCATTTTGGGTTGTTTTTCGCATTGTCGCGCATTGATGTTGGTCCAAAACTTAATATAATTGTTGCTGCATATTATAAACATTCTGGAGGCCCAATTTGGAGAGGCCCAACAACAAGGGACTAAACTAAAAAGTTTACAACTTGTTGGGTTTAAACACAACAAGAAATAACATCAAGGGTTGATTATTAATTTACCAAGTGATCAAAAAATTGTATTTTTGATTGATTGTTATATGTATATTCTTGTGATGAAATTGCATAGTGTTGATTGCATTTGCCTTTAGACCTAGTTAAATGTGAGGATTGTAATTTCAATTTAAATAAGATATGCGTATCTTGTCTTTCTTTATAATCTCTTGCAATTTCTCTCTCTCATCTTACTCCCCTCGAATGTAAATCGAGGACTCTCTTTATTGATGTGAAGTTAAATTAGAATTTATTTTAATTTAATGTAATGATTGAGGAGAAGAAGCATTGGATTGAAGAAGGTGGGGGTTTATAAATTGAAGGTCCTTTTATAATTTAATTACCTAGGTTGACATACAAATTCTTGAAGGCTCGGGAATTTGGTTTAGTTAAGGCAATGCACCAACACATTTATCTTTATTGCTTAGTTGCAATGCTAAGGTTGTATGTTATGGATATAACATGTTAATAAAGATAATAAAATGATGAGACCAAAACCAAAACCCTCATGAAAAGGATATTAAGTCTATGATTAACGCCTTCCAACACTATGGACCTAGTCAAACCATTGATCGTCATAACCTTTTCGATTAACAAAGGGGTATGCATCTATCAGTGGGAGTCTAAGTCGCATTGGAGTTTTTCCTTAATAGTGTTGGGTAAGACTAAACTAGTAGTTTGGCTTGTTCGACCAATGAAGGTTGAAACTGTACTAGAGGCACATGTAGATAAGTGCAATTTTATAATGCACGAGATGATATGTAGTATCTACTCTACGGATCCAAGAGTTGCACTGAGGTCAATTGTAACAACTGCTGAAAAACTCATACAATGCATGCATAATAACAATAGAAAATTGGGCCCAAAGTTTTCTTTTCATTACAATTCATATGTCTTTTATACACAAAAAGTACTGTTTACAAAAGTTTGTTTTAAAAGACAAAACAGGGGAAACAGTGTAGCTATCTCTCTTCGCTTGCCGACGCCCCGCCGACTGCATCATCACCTAGATCCTGCATCCACAAAGGAAAATAATGGGGTGAGCACAAAAATAATGCTCAGTAAGTAAAACCCTCTATCTGTCTTTCCCCGTATGTATAACTCTTAATTCTTTCCTTATACTTTTTCTGATTCTATCTCTGTTTCTACTAAACATCATGGCCTCATCTTACTGGAGGTACGGCCGGATGGTGTTCACACAGCACCATCTCACTCTCTATGGCTATCGGGTGGAATTCACACAGTACCAATCCGTTCTTAGTGACTACCGAGTGAGGATCACAAAGCACCAACTCGGTTCTTCCTAACTATCGGGTGGAGATCACCTAGCACCTACCCGTTCCTCATGAATTTTGGGTAACGATCACCAAGCATTTACCCGTCTCTAGTCACTATCGGGTGATGATCACAAAGCATCAACCCGCTTCTACTAGCCGTTGGATGATGATCACAAAGCATCAACCTACCTTATCTATTACTAACTGGGTAGTGGTCACAAAGCTTTACCCGTCTCTACTCCTCATCGGGTGACGATCACAAAGCGTCGACCCATCACTAAGGGCTATTCGGGTGGTGTCACAAAGCATCAACCCATCCCCATAACTATCGGGTGATGATCACAAACATCATCCCAACATACTACTCTTCTAATTCACTCTATGTAGTACTTTTCAATGCTCTCTACCCTTAAAGTGGTTGTACCCCCAAGCTCTCTACTCATAGGGTATTGCATACACAATTTTCCTACACTTTCTTAGGTCACTTTCAATGCATATAATAATGAATAGGATGGTTCATCTCCCCTAATGCGCTTATGAATGCCAACATGCCATTATGCAAGAATTAAGTTCACTAATCATACTCAAACCTCTATTGGCTTTCATCAAACATCTCAGTGCACTATAAAACTCAATATAGCAATGATTTCAAATCTTTCTCTAACCATCCAAAATGGGGGAAAACCCCTTCACAAAGCCATAAAACCTGCCAAACAAAACACTTCTAAAAGGGTCCACAATACCCCTTCAATTCCATCTCAAACTACCTTTCCAACCCAACAACTCTTTCTCACATTTGCAAGATATAAGCATTCTTAAGGCATAGAAATCTCTATTTAAACCTCCATACATGGCATAATACATGTACATCACTATCAACATCATTTCTATCAGAACCCTAATCAAGAAAATTCATAAATCTCAACTGGGTTGGGTTTTACTTACTTGTTATGGAGAGACTTCACCAACTCTTCTTTTCACTTGTTTTGCCTGACTTTCTCTCTACTCTTAACCAAAAGAACAAAAACCTTCAAACTTCAATATGGATCAAACCCACAAATCACACAACTTAAGTAGAAATCCTTCCCTTAGGAAGCCTTAGGTTGCTTTTCTACCCCAAATCACTTCAAAAACCCCTTGAAATTCCTTGATCAAAAGAAAAGAGAAGTGTAGAGGAGTAAGATGGAGAGTTGCGTTGGAGAGAAGAAATGAGGTTTGTTAATCTAATTCCTTTTAATGAAAATAAACAACATTCCCATTTGCCCACCTTCTTTGGGAATTCCCTATATCCTTTGTCATTACAAACTCACCCCCATAGCAACATATTCTCCATGAAAAATCCTTAATTACTCCCCACTTTTCCTGCTAATTAGGGGTAAATGGTCAAATAGCCCTTAGGGAAGAAATCAAAAACTCAACAAACAATTTAATCGGCCTCGCGCGGCGAAACTGTCCAGCAGCTCCCCTGCGGCTTCAACACCCTCTTCGCCCCGGCGACGACTGAAACACTAAACTTCTTCTATTTTCAACCAATTTCAGGGCAAACATTCAACACAACACTAAATTAAACAATATTACCAAAAACCAACAGAGCGAAAGAGGAAACAGTAACTACGTACCTCATGTGGGGCGTTACATCAATGGTCGGCGCCGTTGAATTGTGTAATTGGTTTGTTTTCCCAATTTATATTTGAGGATTAATGGTTGGTGCCATTAGTTGGTATAAATTGAGTTTGTGGCCTACCTAAATCAACCCATTTTTAACTTGATTCGATCAACAAAGGCTCAAAATGGAATTGACGGGATCTTGGCCCACTAGGAAGACCAACGGCCTTCTCGAGTTTAATAGTGAGGGCTATTAGAACTTGAGTAAAATAGTGGGAGCGTTTAATTAATTAAAATACCTTGATTAATTAAATTATAACATGATATTAACTCGTTTTATTTTGCACTTGTAGACTCACAAAATGGTAACCAACAACCTATCATTATGATCGATCATCAAAAAGGAAACCAGGTTGAATGGTTTTAACTTCAAGGATTGGTATAGAAATCTTCATATTGTACTCAAATCGAGAAGAAGTTATATGTCCTTAATGAGCATGTTCAAGAAGTGTGTGGTCCTAAAGCAACTCAAGAGGAGAGAGATACTTATGCCAAGTATCTTGATGATGCTGACAATGTGCAACGTCTCATTTTAGCAGCAATGATGCCAGATCTGCAAGAGCAACATGAACACTTGGATGCTCGGTCCATTATGACTCATCTCAAGAAGCTCTTCTAGAAACATGCTAGGCACGATCATTATGATGCGTATAAACAACTAGAGTAATAAAGTATAACCTCCAACCAAACGCACCGTAAAAGTGTGAGTTATGTGGATGTCGGTGGATTAGGATAGTAGAGGCATACGTAAGAAGATGTTTTAGAGAAAGCGTCAAAGGTATCACCCTGTCTTTTGATCAATTAATTTTTAAAACCCCAAATCAAGTTATTTTCCGTTGCAATTCATGTGGATATAAAAAAATCCCAACAAGGATATGTTGTTCTATTGATTCCTGATTTGTGGCTTAAGATGGGATGGCTAGTTTAAAATTCGGACTAATTTAAGGTTGTATTTTATTCTTTTATGCTTATCCATTTGTTGTAAATTGCCTATAAATATGTATTTCATTGTACACTGTTGATGCGTGATTTTGACACCAACTAAACGCAAGTATGAAATGCTGAGCTGGCCCGGAAGACACATGTGAATGGGGGATTGAAAATGTAAATGGTGGCAAGACAATGTTTAAAGTGGTTTGGATGTCTAAAAAAAGGAATCCTACGCCCACTGATATTGTATTAATATTTGAAAGGTCAGGTCGCAGCTTAACGAGCTGACTTTGGAGTATTGAGAATACAAATGAGAGAGAGAGAGAAAGCTATTATAGAGCGAAATTAGCTAATCAAGAGTAAAAATGAGCGAATCCCACAAACGGGAGAGAAGCTCTCTATTTATAGTGGGATACTGTGAGGTAATCACTACTGAATCCGTAAAGAGGGGTCAAGTACCGTGCAAATCCTCTTTTGCGTCCCGTTATTCACCTACTCACGTGATTTCCTCGCTTTATGCAGCAATTGGACACATGGACGATCTCCAGCCTTTCATCAGTCTGGCACGCACCCATTGCACTTGCAGGGGCACGCTGCTTACGCCAGCACGCGACGTGGCCATGCATGAATGGCTGCAGGAGCTGCCTAGACTTTGACCACTTATGCTGACTGGGCCCTGCGTCAGCCCTACTTTTCCAGGCGTAACAGAAGTCCCCTAATTTTTAAGGTTTGAGAATTGAACCTTGGAAATTATAAATGCCTTGATCTGATGTTTGAAGACATACTAGTCGAAGCGACTAGGTTGCGAAAGAGGCTGGGAGGACATCTCCTCGCATGTAATCTGGGGTGATCTTTGCCCTTGTAGTCAGCGACCTGGGTTAGGGTACCCAGTGCTATAATGATGATTCCGACCTGGATGGAATCCTCGACCTGTTTACACTTAGCAGCCTTCAAGAAGATAAGTTGTCGCTACTTCGCAGCTGATATCTGTCGAGGTCGAGGAATCATGTCGCTTCGCAATCGACGTGAGACGAGTTTGAAGAGTTACGTAGCTTTGCGACTTACAAAACAAAGAAAGTTTTTCATAACGACCTCTTCAGATGTTATTCATTGCACTTTTGCAGTGGATACATTAAATGAAGTGTCTTTTACTCTGACAGACGTGTCATAATAAGTGTCTACCATGCGCATTAAATGTGAGTCATGCTGAAACGACATTCCTTATCAGAGCATTAAATGCAGATGTGGGCGCATTAAATGTGGATGAGGGAAAATGTGTCATCGCTTGAGTATCTCAACGGAAGGGGATGACGATCTGATTTCTCGAGGCATGATGGTCACTCTTCCTCGCTGATTCGTGACATGTGGCCGTGATCAACGGTCAGATGTGTTTTTCGCCCAAACATCGTTTGACTTTAGGAAACCAAAGCGCCATTTCCTCAGCTATATAAACCCCAAGCTTTCCAGGTAAAGTCACAATACTTTCATTCTTAGAGAGAGCAAGAAACTTTCACGAATCTTGGTTCTTTGCCTTCCAGAGTGGTGTGTTTGGTGTTCGGAGCAGAAGAGCCGATCTTTTTCATTTCAAGAGGTAAAAACGATTCCCTTCCCCTATTTTTGGTTTGATTTTGCTTTCAACAGTCGTCATACGACGATTGTCCGTTGGTAGTTCATCGGAGATGAAATATCCTCCGTTGGGTCAAGTCCATTGATGGTGGCCCTTTAAGTATTATGTTAGGGTTTTTTTGGGGTTTAAGGGAGGAAATATTTATTCTCCTCCACGTCATCGTACGAGATAATGTACGAGGACTGAATGGTTCCCTGCTTGATGCTTTTGCAGACCGCAGGAGAATAGACCCCTCAATGACCAGAGCCGAGGAAGGGACCAGTTCACCCATGCAGGATGCACCTGTGAGTCCCGTTCGAGAGATCTTCTCGGTACTTACCAAGGAAGAGCTTGAAAGGGTGATAGACCAGTACGCATTAGCATGGAGGTCTTCCGCAATAGGACACACACAGCTCGATATCCGCCACGAGGGTTGGCCGCAATCTCCAAGGACATTTTCAAAGGTGGGGGGTTGATCCCTTTCCACCCTTTTGTCAGGTCGGTCCTGGATCATTTCGGGATGGAGCCAATGCAACTCACGCCAAACGCGTACATGATTGCCATTGCATGTACATCGCATGTCGTGAGAACAGGCTAGACGAGCTAACCGCGGTAAAGCTCAGTTGCTCGTATATCGTAAAAAAGAACAAGGACAAGGATTCCTACTACTTGTCTAGGCGACCGACCATAGAAGCAGAGATACACAATTACCTGAGTAATGTAGGACTATATGAGACGAAGTTCTTTTTCTTTCGTCATGACGGCCTTTGTCGTTTCCAGGAACCGAGTAGGTTCCTTTTTTTTTATCTTTTTGAATTTATTGACTTGATTTTTTCTCTTCACTAACGAGTTGTTTATTTTTCCGGCAATTAACAAAACGACTAGTTTAGAGCTGCTTGCAGACCCGAACAGAATCACAACCTTCGGTTTCCTACCCGAAGCAAGTCGCGACGCGAGGCTGCTCATGACAATCGTGAATTTGCAGAAGTATGGTTTCTTCAACCGAGACGCGGCCTTAGAGACCCCGCCAAGTAAGTTTCTATTTTTATCTTTTTAGACTCTTCGCATAGTGAACTGTTTTACTAACAATGTTCGCATGCAGCGACCATGCCTCCCAAAGTGCCCAAGTCACCACGACCAAGACAATTTTCCTTTCCCCGAAAGGGTACCACCAGACCGGCTAGAGCGGCTCCTAGCGATCTCTGTGGCAGGGGCACATCGGCAGCCAATTCGACCCGACCTGAGGGTGCTACTCGCCCTAAGCAAAAAACCACGGCCTAGAGGCCTAAAAAGAGGAGGCTAATTTGGACCAAACAGTCGGAGTCTGAACCGGAAGGTTTGGGCATCCAGTCCGAGAGGTCGCAGCCTTACCAAGCCTACCCTTGGGAGGGCCAGCTAGGGGTGCGACCGGCATCTCCATCGCTCCCGGGGGTCAATAAGTAGGACAACAGGCGACCTCAGTCCTCGGGGCAGGTCAGGAAAAGAGCCGGCAGGGGGTACTCTGCCCTCTGCGGGCATTGGCACCCCCATCCTAGAGTCAAGGGGACATCTACCGGACCACCTGCAATTGGTAGTCTTCACATTGCTCGAATACGGGCTTGTAGAGGTTTTCGAGTAGTTCGTGGCTTCCGGTACCATGGACCTGATGACCACGTCCTTCCACCACCTGAGCTAGGTAAACAAGCTACCCTTATCGAGGACATTTGCTTATGTGATATAAATAATTTTATTCTCTTCGCTATGCAGACCCTGCTCTCCATGCACCTATCCCTGCAAAATGTCCAGCTCGGGACTGTTGAGGGATTGGTGGAGATGAGGGAAGAAAATGTGCAGCTTAAGCGGGACTTGGCGGCCGTTGAAGCAGAAAAAGATTTGTCCACCACCTCGGCGAACCAGTACCTGAACAAGAGAAATGATGCTCTTCGCATGGTGGACTTTCAAAAGGCTAAGCTGGAGAGGCATGGGGAGGAGATGAATGAGCTCCGGAGGATGGTGGCCAGGCTCACCAAGGAGGCCGGTGAGAAAGACCAGGAGCTGAAAGCGGCCTCTGATCAGGCCTTGCGAGCAGAGCAGAGCAGGAAAAAGGCGAGTTGTGGGAGAATTCCGAGAAGCAGCGGTTAGTGCTTGAGGCCGAGCTCCACTTTACTCGGGGCCACGCCACTTTGCTGATCGTAGAGATGTAGCAGCAAGAGGCGGAGATCGAGAATATGGCTCCAAAATGGACGATTCAGTCCATCTTTGCCCTTCTTTCAAGGAATCCCGAGATGGATCTGTCCGACCTTCCTGATGATTACTGGAACAAGCTTGCTTCCATAATGCAGGCTGAAGCTGAGGAAGCGACTCGGGGACCCAACATGGAAGAGGAACAGGCTGAGTTCGTTCCAGAAGAGCCCGAGCCCGAGCCCGATCAGTCGACCGGCGACCAGCCTAGAGAGGAGGATCAGTGATCCGCTTTTCTTGTTTTCTCCCTTTATGTTTATGTACTTTCCCTTTTCATTAATAAAGATATTGCTTTTCACATTCTCATGAGTATTTACAAGTTCTACATTCTTTACATATGAGATCGTATTCTAACTGTTTACAATAATATTGGTATAAGTCGAACAGAATTGTATATATGGAAAAATGATTACAAACGATCAGAATTGTACACTGGCTATTACAAAGATTGCAAAAATTAAAACTGACCTTTACAAGGAAATAATTGAGTTCGAAATTACTGATAATAAAGTCAGAGATGCTCAGCATTCCAAGCTTGGGGTACTTCAGAACCATTCAGCCTTTTGAGATGATAAGTCCCCAGTCTTATTATTTTTGCGATACGGTATGGGCCTTCCCAGTTCGGTCCCAAAACTCCCGCACTTGGTTCTCTAGTACCGAGAAGAACTTTCTTTCAAACAAGGTCGTCGACCTAGAAGTCTCTGCTTCTGACCTTAGAGTCAAAGAACTTTTTCGTGCGTTGCTGATAGGTTGCTATCCTTAGCTGAGCCTTGCTGCGATGTTCTTCAACTAAGTCCAGACTTGCGCGCATAAGCGCTTCATTGTCGGCTTCGTTGTACAGATCCCTCCGAAGTGAACTGGTTCCTACCTCCACAGGGATCATCGCTTCGCAGCCATATGCTAGCAAAAAAAGGGTTTTCGAGTTAGAGGTTCTCAGAGTTGTCCTGTATGCCCATAGGACCTCGGCGAGGTCGTCGGCGCCAAGTTTGGCCTTAAGAGTGTGCTTGATGGTTTTGTTAACAGCTTCAACTTGGCCATTCGCTTGTGGTCTTACGATTGAGGCAACTTTTTTATGAATACCTAGCTCGTCGCAAAACTGCTTGAAATCCTCATTGTCGAACTGTTTACCATTGTCTGAGATGAGAGTATGAGGGATCCCATAGCGGCACACAATGTTCTTGAAGATGAAGTCCTTGAGCTTTCTGGTCGTGATCATGGCTAACGGTTCTACTTCGACCCATTTGGTGAAGTAATCCACCGCGACCATGGCATACTTGACTCCCTATTTACCAACTGGCATGGGACTGATGAGATCGATTCCCCACGTGGAGAATGGCCAAGGGCTGGTCATGGTTATCATCTGGTGGGAAGGAGCTCGCGGTATGTTCGCGAACCGCTGGCACTTGTCACACCTTTTGACAAAGTTGTAGGTGTCTTCTTGGATTAGGGGCCAGTAGTACCCTTGACGAACAACCTTGTTGGCGAGGGATCATACGGCGGTGTGATTACCACAGATCCCTTCATGTATCTCCCTCGTGATGTAATATGCCTCTTCCCTAGTTACACATCGGAGAAGAGGGGTGCTAAACCCTCGCCTGTATAGCTAGTCTCCGATGAGGGTGTAACGGGCAGATCTTGTTCGCAGGGTCCTTGCCTTGACCTTGTCGTCGGGCAAGGTCCCATCTCTAAGATACTAAATGATAGGGATCATCCAGGAGACTGATTCTGTTGTATTCATGGCCTGTTCGATTGGGCTGATATTGGGGGTCTCGATGAACCGAACAGGAATGCTTTCTGGTGCATCTGAATCCAACGACGAGGCTATCATTGCCAAGGCATCTGCCACAGAGTTGTTATCTCTAGGAATCTGTGTGATCGTGAAGTGCTTGAATGGCTCAAGTACGGCCTTAGCTTTCTTCAGATAGCTGATCATATTTTCTTCCTTGGCTTGGTACTCCCCTAAAATCTGGTTAACGACCAGCATGGAGTCACTATGGATACTGATCGCGGTTGAACCCATTTCTCTGGCCAGCCGCAGTCCAACGAGCAAAGCTTTGTACTTGGCCTTATTATTGGTTGCCTTAAAACCGAACCGAAGAATGCCATTAATACAAGTCCCTTCAGGACTCAAATGGAGAAGACTTGCCCCAGCCCTCTTTCTATTCGATGATTCATCGACGTAGAGGCTCCAAGTCGATATATTTTGGGCAGCTTCCTGAATGACTTTGTTGGGCTGTTGCTCTGACTCATTTATCGAATGATATGAGAATTCTGATATGAAGTCGGCAACGGCTTGCCGTTTGATGGTTGCCTTCAGTTTGTACTTCAAATCTAACTAACTTAATTCCATGGCCCATTTAAGCAATTTACCTAATGCCTCCGGTTTTTGGAGGACCTACCTAAGCGAGTAATTGGTCATTACATGCATCGTATGGGCGTTAAAATAAGGTCGTAACTTTCTAGAAGCGATCAGTAAGGCATAAGCTAACCGTTCCATTTTTGGATACCGCATCTTGGCATCCAATAGACGTTTGCTTGCATAATACACTGGCCATTGGACCCTGTTCTCTTCCCGAACTAAGGCTGCACTGACCATGAACTGAGAGACAGACAGATACAGGAGGAAGATCTCTTGCAGGAGAGGTTTGGACAGAAGAGGTGGCTTCCCGAGGTGTTCTTTAATACTCTAGAACACCTGTTCGCACTTGGGAGTCCTTCAAACTTCTTGTTGGCCCTTAGTACATTGAAGAACAGTAAGCAGCGATCTGTTGCCCTTGATATGAAGTGACTGAGTGCCGCTATTCGCCCATTGAGGCTCATAACCTGCTTTTTATTGGTTGGGTTTTTCATATCGAGGAGAGCTTGGATTTTCTCAGGGTTGATTTCTATTCCCCTTTGGTTAACCATGTATCCCAGGAATTTTCCCGAGGACACTCCGAATGAGCACTTGAGAGGGTTTAGCTTTATTCTGTATTTCCAGAGGATGTCGAACATCTTAGCGAGATGCACTATGTGATCTGAAGCGACATGCGACTTGACTAGCATGTCATCTACATAGACCTCCATCAATTTCCAGATCTGCTTGGAGAACATTCGGTTAACCAACCGCTGGTAAGTTACGCCAGCGTTCTTGAGGCCAAAGGGCATAACTTTGTAGTAGTACAACCCCCGATCTGTAACAAAGGATGTATGCTCTTCGTCCGGTGAGTACATCAGAATTTGATTGTATCCCGAGTACACGTCCATAAAACTCAGCAACTCGTGCTCGGAGGTGGCGTCCACGAGTTGGTCGATCCTGGGCAGGGGAAAGCTATCTTTTGGGCATGCCTTGTTGAGGTCGGTGAAGTCGATGCAGGTTCGCCATTTTTCGTTAGGCTTCTTTACTAGGACTGGGTTGGCAACCCAGCTCAGATAAAGCGCTTCTCGGATGGATCCATTCCGAAAGAGATTATCTACCTCAAGTTTCAAGGCAGCATATCGCTGCGGATCCATCGCTATTCTCTTTTGGCAAACCGGCTTACTAGAACAGGATGTTCACAGCACTTTTGTTATCCATCAACATTCTGTGGACGTCGCAGCGCCCTATCAGGGGCGTGATCACTAGAGCGTCATCGTGGGGATGATGCAATCGAACTGCATCCTTTTCGGAGAAGGTAATTTCTTCCTCCTTGCAAACCTTTGGTGATCGCCGCATCGTGTTGATCACACTGATAGGATCATGATGGGCTGCGCGAGCTTATCTTTCCTGGGCACCTCGCGAGTTCCTCGTAAGTGCGGTCCCCCAAAGATCATTCCGACGTTACAAATACCCTTGCGATCACGACACTTCTTTCCTGGTTCCCCTTGATTTTTCTCTTGCACGAGAGTGGAGTCATCAATATACTCTTTGAAGTGCCCTTACTTGATGAGGTCTTCGATTGCCTATTTGAGAGCTTGGCACTTATCGGTGTGATGCCCGTTATCCTGATGAAAACGACAGTATTTTTTACTGTTTCTGGTTGATGGGGCGTTTTTCATGGACTCAGGCTCTCCGAGGAGGCTGGCTTCTTCGGACTAGTCCAGAATAGCTGATACAGACGTATTCAAAGGCGTATACCAACTCCTGTTGCGATCGGGACGAGGAACTGGAGCATAAGACTTTTTAGGCTCGAACCGCGGTTTCTTTCCTCTTCGTTGATCGTCATTAGCCCATCTGCGATCAACTCTCATACTTTCCCCCCA
The DNA here is from genome assembly GCF_008641045.1 of Pistacia vera. Classification (NCBI taxonomy): domain Eukaryota; kingdom Viridiplantae; phylum Streptophyta; class Magnoliopsida; order Sapindales; family Anacardiaceae; genus Pistacia; species Pistacia vera. The sequence goes on along the minus strand of NW_022195034.1, from coordinate 102,699 downwards.
GCAGCGGTGGAGGGCCGCCACGGAGTTCTCAATACGGAGTTACTTCTTCGTAAGGTTGTAGAAGCGGGTGAGGGAAACATCATCCTCAACCTATAGCTCCTTCCACAGGTCGGTTTGCGGGCGAACTCCCGCTATGATGAGAGTCCGAATAGACTCTTCGGAAGTGTGAGCTACCTTATTAAGTTCTCTATGGAATCGGTCGATGTAAGACTGGAGGGATTCATCCCTTTCTTACCTTATATTGCTGAGGTAGCTTAAAGGCATTGAGAACTTTCGGTTTGCTTGGAAATGCCTCAGGAACGTCGTACTCATCTAAGGCCATGAACTGATCGACCCCGCTGGGAGCGACCTGAACCACCGTTTGGCATGAGAGGTTAGAGTTACGCCAAACAACGGCACTTTGCCAAATCTAAAACCTGGTGATGCTCCATCAAGTCGTTGAATTCATACAAGTGATCCTGCGGATCAGAATTTTCGTTGAACGCCTACATATCGGGCATTCTAAATCTTGATGGGAGAGGGGCGACTAATACCGCCGGAGAAAAGGGAGACACTGCTGCGCCCTGCCCTTGCTCATTTTGCTGAGCTTTTAGCTGATCTAGAGCTCATTGTAACTCCTCAATCTGAGGCAGTGGAGCTATCTGGGGGTTGCTTTCACCCATGCGAGTTCGACCCTCGCGATTGCGGTTGAGGAAAGTCCGGAGGTCGGATTCCTCTTCTCCTCGACCGACAGTTCCAGCCGCCCTTGACACACGCTAGCTAGAGTCATGTGATGGCGATGAACGGTGCAGGGAATTTTCACGACCTCCGCAGTGGTACAAACTGCCCCGCGAAGTGTGGGAACCTCCCGCACGATGACGATCAAGATCGTTTTTCTAACGGTGATGAGAATCGCCTCGCCCAGAACTCTAATGGGGGTGTTCACACGACGTGGCATGGGATGGTTCGGGCTGCGGCCTTTCACCGAGTCTTAATGCCAATGGTATTCTACTCGGGATGTGGTCGGTGTTCGCCGGCCCTTTAGAGCCCTTAGGCCTGTTGTTCGCCACTTGCTTACCCTTCCTTCGACACGCTGCAGTGCTCACAGCACGGGCTATCGCCATTTACTCCACTTTCGCACGACATGCAAGCGTTTTTGGCGGTTGCACCGCCCCATTTGATTCGGGTGGCATGCCCCGATCCAAACAGTCCAACCTTTGGTTAGCCGTTTGGAGAGTATTGTTGAACCTCTCCAGGTAACTCATGATGGTAGGGTCAAGTTGTGAACTTGACAGGATATCCCCTGCGGCATTTTGTGGAACTGGGGGTACCTCGAGAGGAGTGTCTTCCTGTACTTGGGGGATCTCCTCAGCACCATGATTGGTTCGCTCAGGTTCGAATCGGCAAGCCATTTGCTGTTGTAGGACCAGTTAGTCAGAGATTCTCCTGATGAAGGACGAATACTAAATCAGGCCCTCCTTCTAGAGCCAAACTGTTGATGCGTGATTTTGACACCAACTAAATGCACGTGTGAAATACTGAGCTGGCCCGGAAGACACACGTGAATGGGGGATTGAAAATGTAAATGATGGCAAGACAATGCTTAAAGTGGTTCGGATGCTTAAAAAGGCGAATCCTACGTCCACTGATATTGTATTAATATTTGAAAGGTCAGGTTGTAGCTTAACGAGCTGATTTTGGAGTATTGAGAATACAAATGAGAGAGAGAAAGCTATTACAGAGCGAAATTAGCTAATCAAGAGTAAAAATGAGCGAATCCCACAAACGGGAGAGAAGCTCTCTATTTATAGTGGGATACTGTGAGGTAATCATTACTGAATCCATAAAAAGGGGTCAAGTACCGTGCAAATCCTCTTTTGCGTCTCGTTATTCACCTACTCGTGTGATTTCCTCGCTTTATGCAGGGATTGGACACGTGGACGATCTCTAGCCTTTCGTCAGTCTGGCGTGCACCCACTGCACTTGTAGGGGCATGCTGCTTACGCCAGCACACGACGTGGCCGTGCCTGAATGGCTGCAGGATCTGCCTAGACTCTGACCACTTATGCTGACTGGGTCCTACTTCGGCCCTACTTTTCCAAGCGTAACATACACAATCAATATTAATGAAAAATATCGTTGTTCATATTGACAAAGCTGCAAGAAGCTGATTAATGAAAACCTTCAATTTTGTCAATGATTATTAGATCATCTACATAGACTAGAAAATATGAGGTCATGTCATTATACTTATAATATAAATATTGAAGTATCAGTCTTTGTATTTGTTAAACCTTAAGTCACCAAAATATGTTTGAGTGCATTGTACCAAGTTCGATGAGACCATAAATTGCATTGTCGAGAAGCCAAGCATGAGTAGGATGACCTTTATCAATAAAACCTGGTGGATGTTTCATAAATATCTTCTTAGAAAGGGTTACGTGAATGACAGCATTATTGACATCTAGCTATCGAATTTCCAACCATTGGTGAGTGCTAAAACAAAGTATTAACCGGATANAAAAAAAAAAAAAAAAAACAACTTACCTCAAATCAATCATCTTCACCACTCTCATCACTAAAATAACTCAGTCTCTTACTTTTTTCTTCTTTTCTTCAGTCTCTTCCTCTCCCATAATCAACCTTTCTTGAGCTCCATCGTCCACAACCGAAGCCTAATTCCCATCATCAAAACCTATTGCACTCTCGTTCTCGTTCTCATTCTCATCCTCCACGTCGAATTTCTGCCGCACTTTCTTCGGCTCTGGCCGCTCTCTGGACCCCAACTGATTCTTCGGGCACTCGTAACTCAAATGCCCCTCCACCCCACACTCATAGCACCTCGATTTGTCTTTATAAACCCTCTTCCTTATGAACGATGTCGCGCGCCCGTTGTCCGTTGCGATTCTCGCCGTGACCGTGCGGCCGTTGAGGATCTTCCCGTGCATCGCACGCGCTGCGGTCTACGCGTCGGGAATGTTGACGAACTGAATGAAGGCGACGCCACGTGATTTGCGCATGGCAGGGTCTTTGAGGATGGTGACGCGAGCGATCTTTCCGAAGGTGGAGAAGAGCGTATGGAGGTCGGAGTTCGTGAGGGAGTAGTCGAGGTTCGAAACGTAGATCGTTGATTTGGAAGGGGCTAAGCTTTTTGAGCCCTTGGATTTCTTGTGGGGTCCATTGGATGTGGGTTCTGAAGATGATGATGAGGCGATGTTGGGGGCGGCCGTGGAGGCGTAGCAGTAGTAGAAGATTTCATCGTCTTCATCACTGTCGATGTTGCTATTTTTCTTCTTTTTCACCATTTTCCTGGGGTCTGAAGTGAAGGAAAACTTTGGTACAAATAAATAAATTTAAAAAATATTTATTTAATTAGATAAAAGTTTATAAGTAATTAATACAGAAAAACTTAAAAAACACATCATAAAACTACATGCCCTAATATAAGAACATGAAATACAATATCAAAGAACAAAGATAGGTAACAAACACTACTTGGTTAGCTCATATTTTGTTAGGTAGGACCTATTGTTGGGCGCATGACTTATTATAAACTGACCAATTACAAACTGACACGTCCATTTTGTAAGATAAAGTTAATGAAAATTGTCAGCGTAGTATTACTCCAACATCAAAACCATCTTTGGGTGGTCGAGTGGTTGAATATGGACCCTAAGAAATCCTGAATTCGATTCATCTCGGTTGTTAATAAGGGTGATCACCAGAGGTTTGCCCGGCCATTAACTTCAAGACCCAAGAGATTAGTTGAGGTGCATGCAAACTGGTCCGGATGCCCCGATCACCAAAAAAGAAAAGAAATACAACATCAAAAACATTGTTGATTTACAAGATAATTTCAAAAATAACAACAAATTTTAATATTTGGATATTATATTTAATGATTAACTTATTTATTTTTTAATAAATGGAACAAGTATTTTTCATTAACATCCAATATTTAATTAAATAAGATTTTACAATTCTACCCTGAATATTTCTATTACACCAAAGAATTTTTTTTTTAATAATAATAATAACAATTTATTTAAAATATGCCTTCAAGGCAATAGAATAGGATTTTATTTAGCAAAAAATATGTTTTATTATTATTTAAAAAAATTGTCTGTTATACATAATAAAGAAAGCTCCAAATATACTTTTCTGCTTTTGTCTCTATTTGGCATTGGTTGTGGTTGAGGACGGTGAGTTATTGACTTCTAAGGTTTAAAACAGGAGAGACAAAAGACGAGAGATATGCTTCTGGATATGGATTTGGAGCAACTGGACACAACCCAGTAACGAAGAAAAATATAGCTAAAGTAAAGAGAAAAGGCAGCCACAAATTATATTCTTTCTTCTAGGGATTTTTCTGTAAGTCATTTTGATTTCTACCTTCTTTTTTACTGTATTAGTTAGACGCGATTCATGTGTTTACAATTTGAGTAAATTGATGATTTTGATAGATGGGTTTTGGTTTTTACCTGGTCTTTTGCGGTATTGGATTATGCCTGATTTTTGTCCTAGGTTTGATGGGTTCTGTTGGAGAATACTTATTCGAAATAATGTTTGTGGTGAAGGGGGCCGTGTTGAGTTCTCTTGAATTAGCTGAAGGTCATAGCGATTTATGGTGTTTGTTGGTTCAAGAATAGTTTACGTTCAAATAAGATATTTCCAGATTTTGATAGGGATTGAAGAACTGTGTGTCAACTTATGAAATCAAATTAAGATGCCTGATGTGTAAGCTAGGAGGATATTGACGATCGTATTGGCATTTTCCTATCACCATCGTTTTTTGTTTTGTCTAGATTTTCTCTAATGTTTATGTAAGTAAGAAATCACAAGATGTGCCTTTTTTCTTTATTCTGAACTATTGCAAGGCTGCCGGGATGTGATTAAAGGAATTAAGTTGTAGGGTTTTTGTAGATTTCAGGACCTTTTTTTGTTTTTATTTTTAATTTTATGTCCTGTATCTTTTATTTTGGGGCGCTGTCTTGACTCATACCACATACACATACACTGCCGACAGCTTTTTTCACCTCTTTGTAATTTTTTCCACATGTTTATAAGTTTTCTTGAGTTTCTTATTACAAAAAAAAGAGTGTGGAATCCCGGAATCTCTTCCCCAAGCGGTTGGTAATCGGGATGAAGCTTTGTTAACTTGTGTCAAGTATTATAAATCTGACTCTTTGTTTGCCATTTAGGTTGAAACTAGTTGCTGATGAAACTAGTATGCATAGATAGGTCTGTGGTTGATATCCTGTCTATCAGTTGCTCCTAGCCATATTAAAAATAGATGAAACTATTGTTTTGTTAAGCGTTAAGTTCAATTAGACCTCTTTAATTCTCACACTCAAATAAAAGAAATACCCAAAGTGATTCCTGAAGCTAATGATGCTAAATCTGTTATAGTTATTGTTGGCTGAGTTAATACCCCATGAGCTATGACATCATTAATTTCTGAGCCTGGAGAAATTTGTAGAGCTAATATCAGTCAACCAACTGTTGTTTTAAGTTTCTTATGACTTCTTCTTCTNAAAAAAAAAAAAAAAAAAAAAAAAAATTTAGGTTTTTTTTTTGCATTTCACAGTGTTTATTGGACTCAAAATAAGCTATTTCATGGGAGAAACTCAAAATCCCTTAAAGCTCTTTTTTAAACTTATTCAAATCAATGTTTTAAAAACCACACCATTGCTCAACCCAGTCAAGGGGTCAGCTTTTGGATTAACCAGTCTGATCAGATCATTAATCAGCCTGATCAATGGGTCAATTCTCGGGTTGACCGACTTGTCTAACCGGTGTACATCAAACACATCCCTAAAAATTTTATTAGTCCCTGCCGTTTGAAATCCAGCATGCACATCCCTAAAAGTTACACATTATCCCTATAGGTTTGAAATAAAGCAAACACACCCCTATAGCATCTATACTTTTTTTTTTCTCTCTTTTTCTTTCCTCTTCTCTTTTTCTCCCCCTATTTCTCTTCATGTCTTATTCGTTTGGCCAGATTACGATGTCGAACTTTTCTCCTTTTTCCGAATATTTCTCACCCAAAATCACCCTTATTACCACCGTTGGAACCCACACCCACACCCTCTCCTCTTCAAAACCATACCTTTTATCCCCTCTCATCACTCGTTGATTGCCGACCATGAGAACTGTGTCGAGCAATTGTCCTTTGCTAGTTTCCAGCCATTTTGAGCAACAACAACCCCAACCACCACAACCTCTTAGACTCATGAGCTACTCCCCTACAAAACCCCTAAAGTTCCCAAGTCATTCCACCCACCAAATGCTGGCAATCACAAGCTAGGGTTTCGTTGTTTCTTGGCCAAATTCTGGTGATTCTGGCGACCAAAACTCAACTGACACCACTTCTCGACTCACCTTGATCCACCCTTCGAAACCACCTAACATCGATTCTTGTTTGCCCACCGAACGCCAACTAAGAGCCACCTCCAGCCGTGGCAATTTGAATTTTTTTGGTGTGGGATTTATCGGATTTTCAACTGATTTTTTTATTGGTTTGGGCTTCCTGGTTACCTAGTGCTTGTTTTGATTGTGTGTTGTGTTTTCCTGGTCGACAACACCTCTCCTCTTATTGAAACTCATAGAAATTTGGGAATTTGAGTTAACTTGGTTTTGGCAGAAAACTGGTTGGACCAGTGGTTTGTTACAGTAACGCAAGTCCAACCGTATGTCAAAATGGGTTAGTTACAATTCCGATTTTCGACGCTAATCGGATCAACTTAAGCGTCGGTTGACAATTTGACTGGTTAAACTGGTCGGTCTGGGTTTTAAAACACAGATTCAAAGCATTAAAATTTAAAAAATATCCTTATTATTTTTTATAAATTTGACTGGATTTATTCATGTATATTAAAGCTGTTTTGATAAATTAATACTAAAAAGTTGTTTTAAATTTTCCTAAGCTGACGACTAACAACTTTTTCACAAAAGTTATATTAGAGTTATTCGAATAAGTCGTACCAAAGGGACCTGAATGTGGTTCGTCAAATCGCAATTTTTTTTACAGTTATATCCCTTTCATTCCCTTCTTCCACTCTCCTAGACCCGATCATGCACTTTCTAGCGCCTGAATAACTTCTAATCTTATTTAATTATTTTCACCATTTTCATAAACTATTTAATTATTAAAAAAAAAAAAAGGCGTTGGTGTTTTTTTTTTTTTTTTTTGGGTAATTGAAAAAAGGCGTTGGTTATTGCCTCTACCAACTCCAAAACCAAATTTGGCCTCAACACTGCCTTCAAAGGCTAGATCCGACCTAGGCGGGTGCTACGAGGCAATAGCCTCTAGCTGCGCCACAAGGCCGTTGCAGGTGACGACATAGGCACTAGAAGCTGGTTGGGCGATTAGGGGGTATTTATGTTAGTTTGGTAAATGGTAAAAATCGTCTTTTCACGTTTTAACAAATTTTAATTAATGAAATTGGACAAAATAGGGCTAAGGTCTTATTTCTAAAAGCAGTAGGTGCTTTCATAATTCCTCAAGCATAGGGATTTACTCAAAATTTGTCGATTTATCTTTGTTTAACTCGGAATTAGATGGGATATGAATACATGTAATGAATATGGTATTGAAAGTCAATTCAAATAAATATTAGTCTTATATTTAATTAATTCTAAAAATAAATTGTAAAAAAAATAATTTGATATAATAAATTCTAAAAGCAGTGTTTAATTAAAAATTCATTGTAGGTGATGATTGAAATGAAGAAATTATCAATTTAATTTTTAATATAATATTAAAAATAATAATACTATACTTACAAAGAAATCTTATAAAGATTTTTATATAAAGTGAGATGGTAAAAAATGAATGAAAAAATAAATTTTTGTTTCATTCTTTCATTCATTTTTTGTCACTTCATTTTGTATGGAAATCTTTGTAAAATTTTTTTTATAAGAATAGTATTACTCTAATAAAAAGGAGTGAAAAAAAAAATAATAATAATAAAGAGAAAGAGAAGAAAGAAAGGTGGTCATGTGTGGATGAGGGAAGAGGTTAGACTTTCAAAAGAGTAGATAAAATAAAATTTTAAAGTAAAAAAAAAATGAAAGCTAAGTGTACGTACAATTTTAAAACATCTTCAAATGACTCTTTATATGACATAAACTCTTAATTATAAAGAGTTTATCTATAGAAACAAGAGTCTAACCGACTCTTTATTCTTTAAATATAAATTAAAGAGTGAGTTTCACTCTTCATATTTAGAGAGTCAAATTTCACACTCTATTCTAATTTTAAATAATAAATTACAAATTTCTATACATTTTATTTATGTTTTATCTCTTCTATTAAGTTTTTTTCTTAAAAAAACATATTTTCTCTCTTAAAATTTAAAATGTTTGTTAGATTTAAATAAAAATTTTATTCTTTATATTTAAAAATAAATAAAGATATTTTTTATTTATATAAAAAATATTTTTTATTTTTAAAGAGTATTATTAAATATCTCATACACTACGACAAAACTTAAAAGTGACATATTTTTAGGATGACGCAGACGTGGCACCATGCAAGCTATTAAATTTAAAAAGTTTCGTGCAATTTGGTGTGATTGACCATTGTACACGCTTCAATCTGCTTACGTAAACACGTTTTCAGGCGATGATGTCACGTGGTGCAGAACCCGGCCAAGTTCCTTTTATTAAATGCAATGTATGGTGGGAGCATTATGTTTTTGTTTCTGAAGTACACAATGGTTTTGATTTCAGACTCTACTCCATCAATGCATCATGACCGTTGATTATTTTGGAAAAAAGACAACCCAAAAGGTATTTTTCTACTATAAAGGACCCCACTCGTATCAATGATGAATATCTTATGGGTCCCACCACGTGTACAAATTAATACTCTAATCAATCTCTTTATCTACCAATCAAATTTTCTACAAGTCAATTGTCTCTTGTATTGACTTGTAGAAATACAAGAGACAATTGACTTAAGACTTGGCTATTAGGGGTGGAATAAAATTATTCCCCTCTGCCCTACTAAATCCTTCTATTGGTAAGAAGCTAAGTCCTTAGTTTGTTTTTTGTTTTTTTTTTTTTATTAGTATTAAATATGTAAAAAAAATTCCAATAAATTAGGTTGGGAATACTTTTAAATTTACTAGACTTTTTAGGTATGTTAGAATTATGCCTAGATTTTTCTTAGAGTATCGATTCTTTGGATAGGAAAATTATTAGGTTCATATCATGCTTACTCTTTTCCTTTGATACACCCCAAGTCCCAACCCAAATCCAAACCTGAAATTAACTTCTAACTCAAACTTTAATTCTAATTTCGTTTTTGTCTTCAGCAACCGACTTTCTCTTTTCCCCAGATAAGCGCCAACTAAATTCAAACCTCACATCAAATCTTAACCTAACTTTAATTCTAATTCCCTTTCTCATCGCCTCTTAGGTAGAACCTAAACCTAATCCAAACCTCAAATCTAATCTGAACACTAACCATAACTTTAATTATAATTTCATTTCTTAATTTGGGACAAAACTACTAATTAACCTGTTTTATAATTTATTTTAACACAAAAAGTAAAGTTGGTAATTTTTCAAACCTAGGGGAGCTAAAAAAATTGAGAAACTACAGGGGTAGTTAGCAAGATTTATAGAAAGAGACCAAACGTTAAGACGACCCAAGACTTTAAAGAATATTGATTACCTCGTGTTTATGCCCCATAGAGCGACCATAGCACCTTTAATTTATGCCCCACGACGCCAAATTGGCCAGAAAGGCAAAAGCAATACTAAGAATCTATTCCTTTTGTATGATGTCACCTTGCTCACGTAATACTATGTATAGTCCCCATAAAAGAAAAAAAAAAAAAGTTTGAAGTTTGCCATGTCTCTTACCTATAGCTAAGCCTATATTCATCACATAATAACAAGTTTTGTAGTCAAATAAATCAATAATGCTATGGTTACTCACGAATTTACTAACCATCTTACTAACCGTTATAAATATAAAGCATAGTATATATACCATATGTATAGTACGGATACCATATATAATTTTAACAAAGGTAAGTAAAGTAGTTAGTAAGTTCGTGAGTAAGCATAGCATTATTCTAAATAAATTCGAATAAACAAGAGGCTAAAAAGCTTATTATATAGACAAAACATAACCACTAAGAAAATCAAGGGTCCATTTGGTTTGTTATTTTGGATAGAATTTTAGGAATAATATTAGGTAGTTGAATAGGGTGAGTATTACGAGGAAAAATTTAAAAATTAACAAAAAAAACCCCTAGGTTCGCTAATTTAACTAAACATCCCAATATATACAAATTTTATAAAATGACAAAAACACTCCCACCCACCCACAATGTCAGATTACGGCCATCACCATCAAATTCTGGCTGAAAAATGACGTTACGACATAGACCGGTCGGATCTGACCGATCGTGTGTCGATATGGCCTATTCCAGCCAAATCCACCACGGATCTAGCCGGAAAAGACCAGATCTGGCCGTCGACGATCGCGAAAGGCCAAATTTGGCCGTTAATGACCACCAAAGATATGTCCGTCGTTGTCAGTCAACAACAACCATTTCTTTGGCTGTCAGATCTGGCCTTTTCTGACCAGATCGGCGAATTACCAACTAGTTCCAGTCGTTTCTATGTCGTTTTAACAGATTCCGACAACCATTGAAATCTGGCAACTATGGGTGGATGAGGGTATTTTTATTAATTTTTAAACTTTTTTTCTAGAGGTGTTTAATTAAATTAATAAACTTAAAATATCTAAAAGTAATTAAAAAAATATAATAGTATTTCCCAAATAATTAAACAAACGTATTTTGGGAATAGAACAGAGAATAGGGTATAAAATAATAAAACAAAAGGACCTAGAGTATTTTGTATTTGCCCTTTAATTTATTTTCTGTCACATCATTTTTTATAAAAAAAAAATTCTTTCCATCTTTTATCATTATTAAATAATATAAATACTACACAGACAGTTTTCAGTTATTCAGACATAGTACCATCAAGAATCTAACCCTTTTATAGTACTAAGAAAAGGACAAGAATCTTTTCTGTGAAAAAAAAAAATTATTGTAAAAGTTTCATACACCAAGAAAAAAATGTATTTAAATGATTTTGATTTACTTAGTAATAACAGAAATTAAATTATTTGTAATTTCTAATTAATTGTTTAAAATATAAATATTGAAGTTATTGTAACGTGGTAAGATAAATAATATATATTAAATTAGTTTGATAAACATGCCACGTGATAGCAGAAACAAGAGATGTAAATGTAATTGAATTGATTGCGAAAGAAAGAGAAAGAAAGACTTACTTGAAAGAAGAGGGATTTGAAGGCCATTCAGGTACATACTTTTGGAGTGGATAACAATGGAGTCTTAGATAATCTCTCCAATTGTGTACTTTCTCTTTGTTCACATTAAAACTTGTGGAAAGTCTCATTGTCTTTGATGGGTCATCTGAATATAGCTTAAGCTTCTCTTCAACTGGAAGCCTGAAGAATTCATGGACTACTTCTAAAATTTTATCAACTGCTTCCAGTCTCACTCCATGATTGATAACCTACATATATATCAAGATTTATATATATATTTGTTCATAATAATAAAAATGATATTATAAAACATAGTATGAAATTAAAAACCTGGAAAAAGCCATAACACTTGCAAGCTTCAGCAATTTGTTGAACAAGGAAGCTTCTATCTTCACAACCCAAGTCAATAATTGGAACGTTTTCGCATTCGGAAACTTCCGATAGTCGGGGTCGCTCCGATTCCGGTCTGATGTAACTTTCCGGCAAGTTTGAGTAGCGAACTCCAGAAGATAGAACTTTGGTATCCATTTTTAATTTCACAGCAAAGACAAAGATGAGCACTTACTCACAGAACTAAAACTATATTTATAAGCAGGGCAACCGAAATTTCAGACTGAGGGTTTATTCAATTAAACTAAGGGCCAATAAGGTTAGTACATTTGTTGGATTTTAATTGGTAAGTAAGAAGGCAACTAGAATCTACATTCAAACCAATGGGCCACATTGTATATGGTATGGATGAGATTGAAGATAGTATATGGGTCTTCCATAGCAAAGGATAGCCATTTGATTGTTTGATCGATCCAAGATTCAAGATGGTTAAATTCAAATCTCCCACCTCCAAACTAATTTTGAAAGAGCTTTGCAAAGGTTTCATTCTATTTTTCTTTTATTCGTAAAAGCTTTATCTTAATTACTATATTCAATGAATATTTTCAAATAATGATTTTATATTTTGGCTTTCCCTATAATGCCTTGAAGATGCTCCAACATGTTTACTTGGTAACGTTACAACTCCATTATTGGATTTGATTTGACAAGTTTATACTCTATCAAACTTTATAGTCAACGTCATTTTGTAAGTCTGCGTTGACGTTATAGGTCTATCGTTTAATTCACGTCTGATATATGTGTTAATTATATTATCTTAGGTGGCCTAGATGTACGGTGAGATTTAACAACTCACCTTTCTCACATCTAAGTCTGTTTGTTTTATTATTTTGAATAGGATTTTGAGAATAATATTGGATAGTTAAATAAAAAAGTATTATGAGATAAAATTTAAAAAATTATAAAAAAACTCTCTAGGTTTGCTAATTTAACTAAATACCCCAATATATAAAATTTTATAATGACAAAAATACCCCCACCACCTGCAATGCCAGATTCAGGCCACCACCGTCGGAATCTGACCGAAAAATTACGTAACGACATACACCAGTCGGATCTGGCAAGTATGACGTTGATATGACCTTTTCGGCCAAATCCACCACGGATCTGGCCGGAAAAGGCTAGATCTACTGCCAGATATGGCCGTCGACAACCGCAAAAGTCCATACTACCAAAGATATGGCTGTCGCTGACAGCTAGATCTAGGCCAGATCGATGAATTACTGGCCAGTTCTGGTCGTGGTGTAGGCCGTTGTGACAGATTTCAGCTACCACCAACAGTGATTGTTAGAATCTAGCAAGTATGGGTCAGTGGGGGTATTTTTATTAATTTTTAAACTTTTTTGGGTGTATTTAATGAAATTAATAAACTTAAAGGGTTTAAAAGTAATTAAAAAATATAGTAATATTTCTTAAATAGTGTGTCAAATAATATTTAAGGAATAAGATTGAGAATATAGATAGAAATATGAAACCAAACGTACCCTCATATTTTAAATTTAAATATTAGGAGGCCCACAAAGACCCAAGGCCACTCCAAGACAACAAGACACATGAAGGTTCTGACACATGTTTGTTCTCTTAACCCTTTGCGAGAGATTGCGGGCCCAAGTCGTTTCATGAGACACTTTTGATGGGTTAAGAGTGTCTGTCTACTAATAAAGCTTTTTTTAATTAGGATTTAATCTTAATAAGCAACGAATATTGATTTAAAAGCCCAAGTCCAAATAATTTTAACAAAAATTTTATAAAATTATAAAAACCTCTCAAAATAGCATTGTTTGTAAATACATTATTATTCATGCATTTAGGCATAAAAATCTATATTAATAAAAAGAGCACAAATTTACGAAAATACCCCTACTTTAAGCATGTGTTGACTTTTCTATACAAAATAGTTTTCATTATTTTTATATTTTATAAAATCTTAGAAAATTGGAAAATATTCCAGTTCTAAATTTTGTAATTTCTGATTTATATTTGATTTTATAAAATTACTTTTTTTTTTCTTTCTGTAACTTACCATTTTAGCCCTTTAAATTTCTATTGTACTTCAATTCTTTTGAAGAGGACGTCTTAAGTTCTTTTTAATTTTTTTTCTCTTACTTTTTTAAAGCTATAAATTTGGTCGACTTATTTTATTTTAATTTTATTTGTTTGAAATAACGGAAAAACCCACCCTTTTCAAACTCTTTATTAACTGCAATCTGTAAGTTTAATCAAATTCTTTATTTCAAATATTTCCTAAAACCTAAGATAAATGTTGTAGCATCTATCTTATTATTTTTACTATTTATTGATTTATTTTATATTAATCCCATTTTTTATTTGATTTGATTTTATAAAAATACTTTATCTCATTAAAATCTTTATTTTATACTTTTAATATATCTTTTTAATCTTAATAAATATTCAGAAGCCTTTTTATTTATCCTGAATTTTCTTAATTAAAATTTTTTAATCTGTGAATAAATTTTTTACATGGAAAAACCTTTTGATGTGAAGAAAGCAAAAAACCTTAAACTTACATTGTAAATCTTGATCTAATTTGCTTTCAATTCAAATTATTCTCTTACCAATTGATGTTATTGATGTCTTATGGAATTTTGTGATAGAATTGGAAGGGGAGAAGCAAGGGCCAAATGGAAAAATGAATTGAGTTATATGCACTTTTAAAGTAATATTTTATATGATTAAGATCTTTAAAAATTAAATAGTTAACAATTTTGCTTACTCTTAATATTAGATTGTCATGGTCAAAGTTTAAAGAATAATCCAAATTGAATTATAATCTGATTTTTTTTTTTTAATTATGTCATGTCATTGTCATTAGTTGGAGGATAGATTTATGAAAAGAGTATAATATATTCATTCAAAATTTATTAAAATCAGGTAAAGATAATAATAATTATTAAGTAGATCATTAGTTTATAATTATATAAATTATTAATTTTTATTTCTATTAAAAATGGGTTTAAATTGTAACATGAAATCTCATATTAGTAGAGGAAATTGACAGTCTGTTTAATAATTAATTAGGTAGAGGAATGAAATACAGAAAAGTAAGTAAAGAGAAAATGACAATGAGGTCAAGTCGAAGAATTAAAAATCACAGTTAATAGTGATTGTGTGACATATTATAGGAAAATAATAGAGACACCGGAGTAATGTACCGAATGACGTAACAAAATCCTGTCTGTTGATTAATTATAATTTAATATCAATCGATGGTCAAGAATTTATCACATCATTTGGTACATAAATTTAATATATTACTCCTGATGACTATGAGATTACCCTATATTATATATTATATGGACTAAATAAGAGGAAAGAGTGAGGACATAAAAGTTAAATTAATAAAGCCAGGTAGAATCTCAAAAGATTCTAGGGAAGCTCAATTTATTATTGTGATGATAACATGGGATTGGAGCTTGGTGGATCTGATGGGCTTTAAACCTAATATAAACTTGATGTGGTGATTAAGTGTCGGCCAAGTTATGGGATCTGTGATGGGTGAACCCAATAAAGAGTGTTTATATTAGAAAGGTAGAGCGTTCTATAAGAATCCCAATTAAATGAGGTACGTCTCTGCTCTTTTTCGTGTATATATATATATATATATATAAAAGATTATCTCCAACCCATTACACCAAATTCGTATAAGTTTCACATCACATTTGTATGAAACACTAATACATCTTTAACTCATTGTATCAAATATTACACAAGAAAGAATATTATTTAAAATATTCTTTTTCTTTTTCTTTTATTGTAATAATCAACAATTAATCTATTTCACTCATTATTTTTGTATATATTAATTAAATATTAGGAATAACTTTTTTATTAAATAATAATTACTTTGAAAAAAATTTATTTAAGGATTTGAATTCCATAACCGAATCCAAGCCTACATGAGTTTTTTCAAAATGAACAATAAAGAATTATGCAAAAAAGAGCTCAACAATAAGGTTAAGGATCTCAAAATAACTCCAATTCTTTCTAATATTTTGATGATCTTAGAGGATCCGGAACTAATCTACCGGAATACTAAATTGTTATTTTAGTTTATGTTGTATTTTCTTTTAATTTTAGTGTTTTTAAATTAATGTTAATTTTTATTTTGAGTTATTGTAATTTAATATTTGCATTGAATAAAGTTTTGTTTTTAATTTTTCATCATTTTTTGAATTATATAATTATTATGAATTTATTATTATAAATATTAATATAAATTATAATCAAATTAACTTAAATATAAATAACAAAAAAAATATATATTTTTTACTGTTTAAACAGTGCCACGCCAAATTGGTGTGCATGAACAGTGCTACACCAAGTTTGGTATGACACTGTAGCTGAGCACCAAATTGGTGCAAAAATAGTGCTGGGTTGGAGGTAAGTGTTACGCTATTTTGGTGTAAAAATTTTGGTGTTTTTACACCAAAATAACGTTGGGTTAGAGATGCCCTAAAATAGACCCATTGTAAGTTATTCTACACTGTTGGAAGTAGGCTAGGAAGACCTTCCCTTGATTTTAACATGTGTGTAGACAGCTTTCCTTCAGATTTGGATTATCGATAAGGAGGTACCCAATTCGGTGTTTTAATTTGATGCGGGGATGGTGCATAATATATCTAAAATGTGGTATGGAAGTCGGAACACACAATCAATTAAAACCCTAACAAAATTTTCCTCATGATTTCAGTTAGTCCAGAGGATTTTAATTGATTATATGAGTATGATTTGATTGATTTGGGTTTTTGAGGCAAATACTCATAGCAGATATACTATATTGTCCAAATTATAGATTTATGATTGTTGATTTGGCTATTTGATCAAATAAAGTAGCCATGTATTTGTGATAATTATGATCCTAATTTGAATTATTACTTTCGTAATTTTAATTGATTGGATCTATAACTTTGGCTAGGTTTCAATTGGATCTGTAATTCTACTAAACACTTTCATGCGAGATTGTCATTTATGCATGTTGATGTTGATTTTTGACACCAACTATTCGCACGTGTAAAGTGTTAAACTGACTTAGAAATTACTCGTGAATGGAAAATGAAGTAAATAAATGGGAGATGATTTTTAAAGTGGTTCGGATACTCAAAGCGAATCTTACATCCACTGCTTTTTTATAAATGAGAGATTACAGTCTGGTCGAGTATTGTGATCAGAGAGTAGAAATATAGAGAGGGAGAGTGAGTGTTTTTTTGTTATCCGAATCCCGAAAATAGGAGGGGAGCCCTCTATTTATAGAAAGAGATTTATGGGTAATGATTACAAATCTGTAAGCGGGCAAGTGCTATACAATTCCTACCCTGCTTCCCATTGGCTGATTGTACAGGAGATATCCTTAAATCGCATAGGGCTTGGGCAGGTGAGCGACTCCCAACCACTCACAAACCAAATTTTTACTTGCCAAGTTAATGACAGCCTTACTCCTTCCATCCTTGGACGACGTGGCAGTGCCTGGGCGACACAAAACCTTCCTGAACTCTGATTAGTCCTCGCTGACGTAAACTTGCATTAGCCCTTGATTTCTTAGGTATAACAGAAGCCCCCCAATTCTTAAGGTTCAAGGTTTGAACCTTGAGAACTTCATGATTTGACTTGTCCCGAGGAACGCTTGCTCGAACTGTAAGCGGAGAACAGCTGAAATGACATAGAGTTCATGGTCTAACTCGACCATCGAACTGAGTGGAGGTCGCGATGTGGATCTTTGAGAATTGCACAAGCAACCTCCGGTGATCGTCCCCTAAAGGTTTAGCGACCTAGGTCTGATCCTGCTCAATACTATACCAATGTGCTTTGAACTTTATCCATCGCTCACGACTTGAAAACACTTAGGATTTTTTTCATCGAAAACTAGGAATCACTTCGCTTCGAGCTTGATACATGGAAAAGAGTGTTTCATTCGAATGACCTTTTCAGATGTTATCTGTTGCGCTTGATAGCTGACCTGGTCAATAAAATAAGCTTTATCTAATTGACGTTTCTTTGCGCAATAAGCGTCAGCCGTGAGCATTAAATGCAAGCTATGCTGAAATGACATTCTCTTTTAAAGCATTAAATGCAGATGAGGACACATTTAATATGGAGGAGATAACCATGCCGACGTTTGGTGTCTCTAACGGAGGGAAACGTCGATTGATCTCCACGAAGCATGAAGGTTACTCTTCACGAGGATTGATGACACATGGTCGCATCCACCATGGCTAGGAACACATCTCGCCCAAACGTCGCCTTCCTCCTTATAAAACCCTAAGCCCACTCCTCATTTTTCACAGAAATCAAATTTTCAAAGAGAGAAACATAGTTTTTGCACTCAAGAAATTGGTTCATCCTTCTTCCAGTTGATGTGCACTCGTCGTTACAACAAAACGTTCATCCCCAGCAACCAAGAGGTAAGGAAAGCTCTTCATTTTCTTCTTTTCATTTTTGTTAAAGACTCACTTTTTTATAGCAATGGTGGGTATGAACGTCTAGTAAACTTACATGATGCACATTCTTGGATAGTGTTAAAAAAGGAACACTCTTAAGAGTTAAAAAGCAAGGGCACAAATCTTTGGGAACCCATTCTCAAGGATGTTTAGGGTTTTTGGGGGAGAAACTAAGGTTTTAGTTTATTCTTGTAAGTCGTCGTACGAAACACTATGTACAGAGACTGAGTCACCTCCACGTGTTGTACCTTTTTAGACTTTAGGAGCGATGGACGCTTCTGAGATAAGAGCAGTCGAAAGGACAAGCTCGTAGCCTCCGAGCACCTCGGTAGGTCTCTGATAGGCGGTACTATCAGCAACCACTGCAAACGAAATTCAAAAGGCAATAGATCAGTTTGTGATCACCGTAAACGTTTAACGGCACAAGTAACACACTGCTGAGGACCCTTCAGAGGGAATTGCTGCGATCTCAAAAGCAATTTTCAAATATGGGGTGATGATACCCTTTCACCCCTTCATCAAGTTGATCCTCGACCACTTCGAGGTCGCGCCATTTCAATTAACGCCCGTATATGATAGCAGTTTCTATTTATATCGCATGTCATGAATACGTACTTGGAAATTTAACAGCATTGGAACTCGCATGCACTTACCATCTAAAGAAAAGCAAGGACAAGGATTCTTTTTACCTATCGAAGCGATCTACAATCGAGGGAGGGATATTTGGTTACCCCAGCAATGTTGGGGCTTACGACACCAAATATTTCTTCTTTGAGTATGATGGCGTTTGTAAATTTAGGGAGTCGAGTAGGTTCTTCCTTTTTAATTTCCAAATTGATTATCATTTCCTTTAACTTTCTTTTGGTAGTCAAGACTAATGGAATTTTTTCTTTTTTGCAGGGAGCAAAATGACTAGGTTGTTGGCTCTAGCGAATTTCAACCGCATCGAGGCGTTTGGTTGTTTACCTGATCAGAGTCACGACGCAAGACTGCTTGTGACCATTGCCAACCTGTGGAAGTACGATTTTTTTCAATTCAAGGCCTCTTTGGAAGCTCCAACCTGTATCTTCGTATTCAGAAGAACTTTTAGCCTTTTACTGTAGATGACCTTTTTGCTGACACATTTTCATGGCGTGCAGTGACCATGCCACCAAGGGTTCCAAAACCACCGACGAAGGCTAGGGGGTTTATATTCCCCCGGGTCAACCCGACTGAGCTAGTTGAGGCGACCCCCGGTGATATCCCCATATGAGGGATATAGATTGGTGCCGAAAGACTACCATCCATGGAGCAACGCAAAAAAGCTCATAGGCTCGTGTTTACTCGCTCTATGAAACAAAAAACTATAGGCCAGAAGACTAGGAAAAGGAAACAACTGCCCACTAAGGAGGAATCAGAGTCAGAGCCAGAGGGCTTTGGGGTGCTGCTAGAGAGATCTCAGCCTTACCATGCCCTTCGCTCAAGAATACCCCTAAGGGGTGCCCCTAACACTTCGATGGCCCCTAGGAGCTCGCGTAAGGGAGAGGGAGCGACCGCGGCTGCCCAGAGGAGAGCAGGCAAGCAACGGGTCGAAGATGAACCTGCCCCCTCGGGGCTAGACCCGTTTGTGTTGGTTCTTTAGGGCAACTGCTGGAGCACTTGCAATCGCTAGTGTACACCTTGTTGGAATGCCAACTTGTTGTGGCATTTGAGGACTTCGTGGCTTCCTGACTTACTGATATGGTGGCCACCACGGTCCAGCTCCATAGTCAAGTGAATCAGCCTGTTCTCTTCGAGAACTTTCTAATACCAGCCTGTTCTCTTCGAGAAGCCGATTTCTCAAGTTTTTCTCCTTTTTTTTTAGATCTTTAGAAAAGGAAACTAATTTTCGTCTCTTGTCCCATGTAATCCCTGCTCGCCCTTACCGTACAAAAGATTGACATGGACTCCACCGGTAGACTCAACGAGCTGAAGCAAGATCTCGTGGTCGTGGATGTAGAGGCAAAAGTGGTTTGCGTCCAGGCAAATCAGTACTTGGTAGAGAGAGATTCTGCTTTTTGGCTTATGGACTTTCAGAAGGTCGAGCTCGAAAAGAGAGACGGGGACCACAAAGAGCTCCAACGGATAGTGGAGAGGCTCATCAAAGAGTTGAACGAGAGACAAAAGGAGCTGAGGGTGAGCACCGATCGCCCAAAGGCAGCGAAGGAGAACTGAGCTTAGTTGTGGGAGAACTCCAAAAAAATAGAAGAGGGCGAAGGAGGCAGACCTCGAGCTGCTTCAGGGGCGAATCACTTCAGTGACCGAGCAGATGAAGCGACAAAACCTTGAGCTTGAGAGGAAAGTTGCACACTGGGCAATACAAGCTATTTATAGCTTGCGACCGAGGAATCCAAAAATGGACATCTCCGACCTCTCGGACGAATACTAGTCCATTCTCGTTTCCATGCTCCAAGTTGAAGAGGCCGAGCAACAAGAGGAACAAGAACCTCCTCCGAAAGATGATCAGTTAGAAATGAATATTCTCAAAAATTGAGCAGATGATCCGGAGGTTGACGATCTTCTAGAGGGTTAGGGGGTCGCGTCCGGGGGGCCTGGAAACGAAGACCAGTGATTGCTCTCTTTTCTGTTCCTATAGTTTTTCAGCTTAACTTTTGTAGCTCCTCGTTGTCTTTTGTACACATTTGCTTGATATATAAAAGAAACTTTTGGCCATTTGTGATAGTACTTTTATAACTTAAGCACTTCACAAAACAAATATAACTTAACTGACGATTGAACTTGTAAAATGTTATAAAGAACAATATTATTAAAAAAGACTTGAGATCACGACATAAGTTTCTCTTCGAGAAGAAGTGGAACAATCTCATTCATAATACTTACAAGAAGGAAAACTTTACAAGTAAAAAAGAAATGATCAAAGCTATAAACGAGTTTGGAATTACTGATAATAAGGACGAAGATGTTCAGCATTCCAAGCCCGTGACACTTTAGAATTGTTAAGCCTTTTGAGATGATACGTTCCTGGTCCTATTACCTTAGTGATGTGATATGGACCTTCCTAGTTAGGTCTCAATACCCCTGCACTTGGTTCCCTTGTGCCGAGAAGGACTTCTTTCAAAACTAGGTCGCCAACCTGAAAGTCTCTTCTTTTGACTTTAGAGTAGAATAATCTTTTTGCCCGTTGCTGGTAGGATACTATCTTTAACCGAGCCTTGTTATGGTGTTCTTCAACCAAATCCAGACCTGCATGTAAGAGTGCTTCATTGTCTGCCTCATTAAAAAATTTCCTCCGAAGTGAACCAGTTCCAACTTTCACTAGAACCATCACCTCGCAGCCATACGCTAGCGAGAAAGGTGTTTCTGAAGTAAAGGTTCTTGGAGTTGTTCTATATGCCCATAGAATTTCTGGGAGATCATTGGCCCAATTGCCTTTGGCTGCACCAAGCTTGGCCTTTAATGTGTGCTTAATAGTCTTGTTGACAGCTTCAACCTAACCATTGGCTTGCAGTCTTACTACTAAGGCAAATTTCTTATGAATCCCAAGCTCGTCGCAAAACTGCTTGAATTCCTTATTGTCGAACTATTTCCTATTATCAAAGATGAGTGTATGAGGAATCCCGTAGTGACACACTATATTCTTGAAGATGAAGTCTTTGATCTTTTTGGTAGTGATCGCGGCTAAATGCTCGACTTCAACCCACTTAGTAAAATAATCCACTGCGACCACTGCATACTTGACTTTCCTTTTACTGGTTGGCATGGGCTCAATAAGGTCAATTCCCCACATAGAGAATGGCCAAGGACTAATCATTATCGTCAGGTAGTGGGAAGGAGCTTGCGGGATGTTCGCGAATCTCTGGCACTTATCACACTTCTTCACAAAGTTCAAGGTGTCCTCGTGAAGTAGTGGCCAATAATATCCTTGATGGAAAATTTTATTGGCAAGAGATCATGCAACAATGTGATTACCGTAGATCCTTCATGTATCTCTCTCATGATGTAGTTTGCTTCATCATCAGTTACACATCGGAGGAGGGGAATGCTAAATCCTCGCTTGTATAGCTGATCCCCAATAAATGTGTAACGAGAAACTCTAGTTCACAGGATTATCGCCTCAGTTTTATTGTTAGGCAGAGTCCTATTTAAGAGATACTGAATAATTGGAGTCATCCAGGAAGTAGATTCGGTTGTAGCTTGTTGGGAACCTCGATCTACCAAACTGGAATGTTGTCCAGGGCATCGGAGTCCAGTGAGAAGTCTATCTTTACCAAAGCATTTGTGATAGAGTTACTGTCTCTCAGGATTTGATTAATCATATAATGCTTGAAAGGCTTGAGCATGACCTTAGCTTTCTTTAGATAGTTGATCATCTTCTTTTCTTTGGCTTGATATTCTCCCAAAATCTGATTAACAACCAGTTGGGAGTCGCTATAGATGTCAATCATTTCTAACCCCATTTCTCTTGCTAGTCGTAGACCAACAAGTAACGCTTCATATTCGGCCTCATTATTTGTAGCTTTGAACCCAAACCTAAAGATTCCATGAATTCGAGTCCCTTTGGGACTAAGGAGTAGAAGACCAACTCCGGCTCTTCTTCTGTTCGAAGAACCATCAACATAGAGGCTCTAGGTTGATAGGTTCCGAACGATTTCTTGGATAACTTCGCTGGCTGACTGTTCGGGTTCTCGATCTCGCTGATAAGAGAACTCCAAGATAAAATCAATGATAGCTTGCCCTCTAATTGTTGTCCTCGGTCTGTAATGCAGATTGAACTGACTTACTTTCATAGCTCATTTAAGCAACTTACTCGAAGAACTTGTTTAATTGGGTAGTTGGTCAAAATATGGATGGTGTGAGCATGAAAATAAGGTCACAGCTTCTTGGAGGCAATAACAGGGCATAGGCTAACATTTCATCTCTGAATACCTATCTCGGCATCTAGTAGTCGCTTGCTTATGTAATACACAGGCCACTAAACTTTACCCTTTTCCCGGATGAGAGCTGCGCTGACCGCATATTGAGAGACAAATAGGTAGAGAAATAAGATTTCCTTGGATAGAAGAGGTGACTTTCCGAGATGTTCTTTTATGCTTTGAAAGGCTTGCTCACATTCTGGAGTCCATTCAAACCTCTTATTGGCCTTGAGTATATTAAAGAATGGCAAGCAACAATCTGTCGCTCTCCATATGAAACGACTGAGATCCGCTATTCTCCCATTCAAGCTCTAAACTTGCTTCCGATTGGTAGGACTTTTCATATCTAGGAGAGCTTGAATCTTTTTGGGGTTGATTTCAATTCCCCGATGGTTAACCATATACCCCATGAATTTTTCGAAGGATACTCCAAATAAACACTTAAGAGGATTAAGCTTCATTCCATATCTCTGGAGTATGTCGAACATCTCAACAAGATGAGCTATATGATCTGAAGCAACATGTGACTTGACCAGCATGTCATCGATATAGACTTCCATTGATTTTCCAATCTGCTCGAAAAACATACGGCTAACCAAACGCTAGTAGGTTGCCTCATCATTCTTCAGACCGAAGGGCATGACCTTATAATTATACAATCTTCGATCTGTGATGAACGAGGTATGCTCCTCATTAGGCTCATACATTGGGATTTGATTATACCTTGAGTAGGCATCCATGAAGCTTAACAACTCATGCCCAGAGGTGGCGTCGATGAGCTGATCGATTCTGGGCAAAGGGAAACTGTCCTTCGAACAGACTTTGTTGAGGTCAGAGAAATCAATGCAGGTCCGCCACTTGCCATTGGGTTTCTTCACCAAAACCAGATTTTCGACCCAACTAGGGTAATGAACCTCCCAAATGAACCTGTTTGAGAGGAGCTTATCCACCTCAGCCTTAAGAGCATCATAACGCTCTGGGTCCATCACTCTTCTCTTCTAGTGGACCGACTTGACCACGCTATCGATGTTGAGTGCATGACACATTATATCTAGGCTAATCCCGACCATATCAACAGGAGTCCATGCAAAAACATCGATATTCCATCTGGGGAAGCTCGTTAAATCTGTAGTGAGTTGAGGGTTGAGATTACTCTCGATTCTCAACACTCGTGTTGGTTCATTTTGGTCGACTAATACCTCATATAGAGACTCAATGGGCCCACTGTGGGAATACTCCTCTTGAATGTGAGGATCTATGTTGTCTTCCAGTAGAACTGTCTATGGTTTGATCCTGTTAATTGTCATAGCCTGCTCGGGAATGCCCACCAGCATTCCTTTCCCTTTGCATGCCATCTGCACTGCTCTTCTCTCACATAACAGTTGCGAGATTTGTTCTAAGACCATTTTATTTCCCCACACCCCGTCAAAGTGGGGAATTTCATTTTCAGATGATAGATGAAGGTGAAGGCTTTAAAATTCTATAGTAGAGGTCATCCCAAAATGCCATTAAAAGCGAACGGACAGTCTATCACTAAGAATTCTGTTATCTTGGTCACTTCATTGGTCTTGTCCAAAGTGACAGGAAGTGCGATCGTTCCTTTGGGGATGAGATGATCTCCAGTAAAACCATAAAGAGGGATAGAGGCAAGCTTCAGATCTACCTTGTCCATTTGTATTTCCTCAAAAGCTCGCTGAAATAAGATGTTCACAACGCTATCATAGTCCACCAACATCCTGTGGACTTCGCACCAACTATTTTAGGTGTGTGACAAGTGCACCCTCATGGGGATGATGCAATCGCACCACGTCTTTCTCGAAGAAGATAATCTCTTCTTCTCTATGAACCTTAGCAGGTCGTGACATTGTGTTCATCACACTCACGGGGTCATGGTGAGCTTCCCGAGCATACCTTTTCTGAGAACCTCAAGAATTCCCTATGAGGTACGGTCCTCCAAAGATGATCCCTATGAGGTAGAGACCTTTACGACCATGATGTTTCTTCCCCTAGTCCCCTTGATCCTTCTCTTGTACAGGAGTCGGACCATCAACATACTCCTTGAAATGCCTCTGTTTAATGAGGTCTTCAATTGCTTGCTTGACAGCCCGACACTCATTGGTGTGGTGCCTATTATCCCGATAATAACGATAAGATTTCTTATTGTTTCTTGCTGAAGGGGGATTGTTCATAGGCGCCGGCTCTCCGAGTAGGCTGGCCTCTTCTGACTTATCCAAGATAGCCGATATTGATGCGTTCAAAGGAGTATACTGATTCTTGTCACGATCGCGACAAGGAACCTGGGCATAAGATTTCTTGGGCTCAAACCGTTGCTTTTTTCCCTTCCGCTGATCGTCATTAGCCCATCTGCGATCAGCTTTTCTACTACCATACCCCTGGACAAGAGCACTGGTCGAAAGATCAGGGTCGTGGCGATTAAGAGTGGCCACAAAGTTCTCTATTTAGAGGTACTTCTCAGTAAGGTCATGGAAGCGGGTGAGGGAAATGTCGTCCTTGAATTGCAGCTTTTTTCACAGGTCGGTCTGTGGGCGAACTCTTGTAATAATGAGAGTCCGAACAGACTCTTCAGGTGTGTTAGCCACCTTGCGCAGTTCCCCGTGGAACCTGTCAATGTAGGACTGGAGGGATTCATTCTTCTCCTGCCATATGTTTCTCAGGTAGCTCAACGGCATCGCGAACTTCCTATTCGCTTGGAAGTGTCTCAAGAATAACGAGTTCATCTGCTGCCACAAGTTCATAGATCATGACAGAAGCGATCTAAACCATCGCTTGGTGTGGGCAGTCAGAATCATTTCCAAACAGCAACATTTAGCCAATTTGGACACTTGGTGAAGCTCCATGAAGTCGTTAAACTCATAGAGGTGATCATGCGGATCAGAATTCCCACCAAACACTCGCATATCGAGCATTCTAAATCTTGACAGGAGAGGAGCATCTAACATTGCTAGAGAAAAGGGAGACGCCTCAATGACCTACCCACGCTCATTTTGCTAAGCTCTAAGTCGAACCAAAGCTCACCGTAACTCCTCAATATGAGGCAGTGGAGCTACCTAAGGATCGCTTTTAGCAATGTGGGTTCGACCCTCATGATTATGATTAAGGAAAGACCACATATCAGACTATTCCTCACCCTGACTGAAAGCTTTGGCATACCTTGACACACGTTGACTAGAGCCGTGTGAAGGCAATGAATGGTTTAGGGAGTTATCTGAACCTGTATAGTGGTCAAAACCGACCCGTAAATGGTGGGGGTTTCCCTCACACTGATGGTCGAGGTCATCCTTCCGGTGGTAGTGGGAATTTCCTTGTCTTACACTCTTGTGGGGGTGCCCATATGATGTGGCGTGGGATGGTTCAGATGCGACATATCGCCAAGTCGTAAAGCCACGGTTATTCTACCTGCTTCGCGATCGGTATTCCTAGTCCTTTGGAGCCCTTTGGCCCATTACCTACCACCTACTTTCCCTTATCTTTACGTGTTGTAGTGTGCGCGACATGGGCCTCCGCCCGTTTTTGTGCTTTAGCGCGACCTACAAGCGTCTTCAATGATGGTACCGCCTTGCCGGACTCGGGCGGTACGATCTAATTCAAACGGTCTAACTTTCGGTTAACCATTTGGAGAGTATTATTGAACCTCTCCAAGTAATCCATCACAGTTGGGTCGGGCTATGAGCTCGAAAGAATATCCGCCGCGGTACTCTGCTGAATCGGGGGCATTTCGGGAGAAGTTTCATCCTGTACCCGGGGGATCTCCTCGTTGCTAAGGCTAGTTCGTTCGGTTTCAAAACCATGAGTCATTTGCTAGCGATTATAACCGATTGATCAGAGATTCCTGATGAAGAGCAGATACTAAATCAGGGCCCTCCTTCTAGCGCCAAATTATTGATACTGATTTTTGACACCAACTATTCGCACGTGCAAAGTGCTAAGCTAACTTAGAAATTACACGTGAATGGAAAATGAAGTAAATAAATGGGAGATGATTTTTAAAGTGGTTCGGATGCTCAAAGTGAATCCTATGTCCACTGCCTTTTTTATAAATGAGAGATTACAATCAAGTCGCGTATTGCGATCAGAGAGTAGAAATACAGAGAGGGAGAGTGAGTGTTTTTTTTGTTATCCGAATCCCGAAAATGAGAGGAGAGCCCTCTATTTATAGTAAGAGATTTCTGGGTAATGATTACAAATCTATAAGCGGGCAGGTGTCGTACAATTCCTACCTTACTTTTCATTGGCTGATTGTACAGGAGATATCTTTAAATCGCATAAGGCTTGGGCAGGTGGGTGACTTCCAACCACTCCCAAACCAAATCTTTACTTGCCAAGTTGATGAAAGCCTTACTCCTTCCGTCCTTGGACGACGTGGCAATACTTGGGTGGCACAAAGCCTTTCTGAACTCTGATTGATCCTCGCTGACGTAAACTTGTGTCAGCCTTTGATTTTTTAGGCATAACAATGCATATGTTGCAGTATATTAATACATTTGTTTAATTCGCATGAATATTGCAATTTTTTTTTTTTGGGTTTCAATACTTGGTTCAACTGCACAACTAATTGTTTCAATTCTGGCTCAATTGCCTGATATTGTTTTCTGCCTGAAATTGATATCAAAGTTGATCTGTGATTGATTGGGTTCAGCTGATTTTGTGGTTTGCTATTTGGGCCAATGTGGTAATACTGGCCTGCGGCCGCATGATCTTGTTACTTGTTTCGGCTTTTGTTCGGCTTAATTATTAAGAAGTGGGCTGGGCCTACAAACTTTACTAAATATTTGAGATTTATCGTACTTGAACGGGTTTATAACTTTATATTAACCACCCCCTGAGAGAAGAGATATTTTTTCTGCCCCAGTGCTTTGGAAAAGTATAAAAAAAAAAAAACACCCCTGCAACCCACCAAGGGTAGACAAAGTCAACTGAGCTTCTTTGACTTTCATTCAATCAGTTTTAGGCTCTTTTGAAAATAACAAGCTTGTCCTTTAAAAAATAACAAAGCATTGGTTTTTACCTTTACCTAATTAAAATAATTTTTTCTTTCATTTATTTTTTGATTATTATTGTGCGAGAGTTTTTTACAAACTTGAAATCAGTGATAGCTTGGAGAAAGTAAAGCTCGTAGGAGCGAGCTAAATAGACAATTGTATCACATATTAATGATAAGCCCTATCCCCTAATATCAAGGAGAGGATTTCAGAGCCTTATCATCCAATCTAAGATTTATCGCAATCACGCCAATTATGGGATTAACTTCCTATGATTGAACCATGATCCCTAAAATCATTCACTTATTGTTATCGAATTCTTGTATAAATAACCTTGAAAAGCTCGTTGTAAAGGGTTAGATATTTTAGGGAGATTATACTTATATTTGTATTCAAAGCATTAATAAGATAACAATAAACGTACGCTTTAGAGTGAATAACTTGTCAAACCGCTTTTAAAAATTGTTTGTCTTTCATTTATTTATCTTTGTTGACTCTAATTAATCACGCACATATCTAATCTGATTCTGTCAAGATTAATTGGGTTTCATTAGTTGTTGCATAATTTCGTAACAACATTTTCGTGCTAGAAGAAGGGCTTAGGTTTACCTAGGTTAAGCGTGCCGGTTTGTATCCATGCCAAACCTCCCAAGCTCCTCATTTTGGGGGCTATGTTGACGCCAAAAACTCCCACATCAGCTAAGAGACAAGGGGCTTTGATAACTTATATAGCGTAAGAACACCTTAAAAAACCCAGAGGTGCCTTATTTTATTGCGAAATTATGCAACAACTACTATTTTTTAATACCTTTTCTTACCAAATTATGAAAAGAAATTAGAACCTTTTTTCCATTTCATTATATTTTCTTTTACCAAATTAAGATCTCTTTTCTTCCATTTGTTTTTGCTTTTTTCTAGAGAAAAGAATTCAACCTAAAATCTTCCACACAGACTCATTTTGAAATTTTTAATTCAATGAAACCGATTAATCCAAAAAAAGTCAAACAACAAATATACAATCCCACTCAAGTCTGTTCATACCAACCATAATAATCCACATACATATAGTCTTCAATAAAAACAATTAAAAAAAAAAAAAAAAGACACATAAACCCCATTGATGCATCAATTTATACATAGCTCAGAAACCCAGAAACCACACTGATTAAAATTCCAAAACCCAGAAACCACACTGATGACCTTCCAAAAACCCCTAACCAACAAAATTTGACTGAAAGTGGACTGACTGCTTGTAGTTCATGATGTAACCATTATTCTGCATTTGCTCTCCCAAAAAATTCTATAATCTGAGGAATTGTACATAAGACATTCCCAAGATATTGCAAACAATGAAGCAATAAATACAAAATAATCAACTTAATCACATAGAGAATCAGATTCTACTAGTAGATAAGATCCATTATGCAGCCTTTCAGTTCTTCCCAAAAAAAAATAAAAAATTCCACTAATCTTGTTCTTTTTTAGTCATTTTTAGACAAGTTTTTACAGCAATATTCATTGTGCTTCAACTTCACTATCAATCAAGGTATAACTAAACTCAACCCGTTAATCCGACTTGAAGAAACTAAATGAATACTTATAAAGAAGATTGAAAGAGGAAAATATCGAGGAAAAAGATGATTGAATACCATTGAAACCCGCAAATCCACAAACCCACAACCTCCATGAATCCACAAACCCAAAAATTCGTAAAACACAATGATTGAGTAATAATTATTTACTATGTCTGTGATTTGCAACTAAATAATTGTATATTTGTATTTTGATTATGCTAAATTCGTAGATGATACTATTTTCAGCAAAATAAATATAATTCATTTAATTCATTATGTATGCTTATAAATTATTGAATTAAGTGGATAGTTTATGTGAAAATTTACCTCCGGTTTGTTTCACTCTTTCAAATCATTTTTCTTTTATCTTATTTGGATTAAAAAACAGAATATATGTTTGTTTAATTATTAGGATCATTATTTTAAAAATCAATCTAAATCAAATAAGATTTTTTCTATTAAAAATGAAAAATGAGTGGGACTTGTTTTCTATTATCCTATTCTAACATTTTTCTAACTCTATTCAATTAAAAACAATTACCATTCACAATAAAAAGTTGATAAAATAACAAAAACACCCTCACCCACCAAAGTTAGTGCTAGCTGCTAGCGACCATCGCTGATCGCCGCCACTGCCACCTGCAACCACCGCCGATTGTTGACACTGGAACGTCGCACGACTGACAAGATTTGGCCGATCGTGCATCAATCTTACTGTTTTTGGCTAGACATCTAGCTGTTAACGATGACTAGACTTTGGCTGTCAACGATGACCAGATCTATCTGGTTGTTGACGATGATCGAATTGCTGTTGACGATGGCTTCAATTTTTTTTTTTTTGCCGGGGGGGGGTTGTTAATTTTTAAAGTTTTATTGTGGGGGGTGTTTTTGTCAAATTTTAAAGTTTTATTGTGGACTTTGTTTAGCTAAATTACCAAATGTAGGAGGTTAAAAAATAATCTTAATATTTTCAAACAATGCTTTCAAAAAATGTACTAAACAATTATTCAACATTTTATTCAACTCTAATATAATTTTCAAATATTATACTAAACACATTGTCAGAATCCTATCATATTCTATTTAATCCTATCATATCCTATTCATATAGTTTTTCAGAATAACATTTTTTCAAATAATCTACCAAACAGGCGTACATGTTTATATGTATTAGTAGGAATGTTCGATAAATCATGTTATTGATTTTATAAAGTTTGAAGCATACATGTTCATTATTTTTATTATTAATTTTATTCCCATGATTTATATATTATTATTATTTTATATATACATGAAAAATTGTATATTTGTGCAGGAATATGATTATAATAAATTTATGGGCATGTTTCCTAAATAAATACATGAATTTCTTATTTAGAGGATTTACGGGTTGAAATGAATGGTAATTACTCGAGCAGTCCATTTACTGATACTCATGAATTTCTCTGCTTTTGCGTGTAGCGTGTGGCAAATTTGCTTCTCTATGTTCAATGTATAATGACCTACCTAAAGAGGGGTATTGTGTATTTTACTGAGTGGAAACCTGGATTAATCCAAGAACAACATCAACTCCCTCTATGACTACTTTAGGACCTGTTTGCTCAATCACCAGAATCAATGAAGGCTCACCCCTCCGAAAATACCTTGAGCCATGTTTTCTCTGTCAAACTAGACAAAGACAGTTCATCTATTGTGGAAATCAATGCTACTACTAGTTTTGCGAGGACAACAACTATGACACTTATTTGGTACAAAACCTTTTTCCACCTGAATTTATCTACTTAAGGAAATGGAAACACACAAGACTCAGATTTGGCCTAATCCAGAGTATGAACAATGGATGGCCACATATCAATCTCTAATGGGCTAGTTTTTCTCTTCAATGACTACATCTGTGGTTGTTTAAGTTATTAATTGAACAACATCTAGTGAGCTGTAGAAGGCTTTAGAAGTTTACTATGGGATACAAAACGCTTCTAGCTTATAGAACCTCAAGGCATCTCTTCAATCAACAAGAAATAGACTAATGAAGGTTCATGAATATCTCTGTATGATGAAAAATATCTCTGATAACCTGACGATTGCTAGTGAGTCAGTTTAGCTTGAGGTAATTAATTGCTTGTGTTGTAACTAGACTTGGTATAGAGTTTTTAACTATAGTCTATTAGATTAATGTCAAAAGGGATATCACTTGGCAAGAGCTAAAGTGTAATGTTATTGAGCTACAAGAACACATTGGAGCATTTGAAGGCACAAGATGATGGGTTTAATTTCTTTGCAAATTTTACTGCAAAACGCCCTAATAGTTCTGGTCTTCACCTAGGAACATCAAATTTCGATCTCAAAGACATAGGCAAACACCACCAAATAGAACACCTTTTCAAAGGAATTTTTGATAGGCACAGCCACAAAAACAACTCTATACTTACGGGCCATGTTTGTGAAAACTGAAAAATATGTTCATTCACCACCTATTTGTTATCACAGGTTCAACAATAGTTTTATGGGAGGTTCGCGCAATCAAGGAGCACAAAATAACAACCAAAAACCATTTGTATTTGTTGCTTCACCTGAGATTGTTGGAGATCAAGCTTGGCATGCAAATAGTGACTACAAACCATGTGACTGCAAATGCCAACAACCTACCCCAAAGAGTCGATTACAATGGTAAACATTCCTTGGTTGTTGGCAATGGATCTAAATTAATGATACCTCATGTTGGACAATCTGTTCTTAAGGTCAAACAACACAACTTCATCTAAAACAAGTACTTCTTGTTTCTGAGAAAAAAAAAAAAAAAAAAAAAGAACCTAGTTAGTTTTCTATATTGACTATTAATAAAAATATTTTCTTTGAATTCCATGCTGACTCATGTTTTATGAAGGACAAACAAATGGGATTGGTGATTTTACAAAGAAGACCTAAAGACGCGTTGTACCAGCTCATGCTCTAGCCTTACTTCTGAAAACAAATATATCTAACACTTATATTCACCAAATCAAGTCAATAGTCCACCTAAACAAATATTGTTAGAATTTTAATTATATTAGAATTCTTTAATTGGATTGGTCCTACACTTTTAATATAAAGTAAATGGGTAACTGCTGAACAGTTACATGCGGTTGTTTCTCCTGCGCAGTTGTCTTTGATGGAAAGACAACTGCATTTATAATGGGAGAGTTTACATATCCCTATTTGATGCAATTAATTCGTTTGATTCCCTAAAACCATCACTCTGAAAAATTACAGTTAGTGGAAGACTCTATATTCTGAAGTGACAGAAGCAAGAAGACTAAAACAACAATTGCTATGGCTGGAGGTTTGTAAATTACTTCCACAATATTCCATGAGTATTTAACATGTTTATAATTGATTATATTATGAACTTTTATATGAATGTTGGAATATAAATGTTTTACATTTGGTATCAAAGCCATTATTTGAATCTCTGCCTAGCATGAAATTGTTTGTTGCAAATTTGGAGAATATTGCATAAAATTGGGATTTTTTAAATCAAGCATAACTTTTATTATAAATAGAATATGTTCTCGATTTTGGTGTCATTGGAATCCTTGTTGAAAAATGTAACAACTACTGAAAACTAGTACAATGCATGCATAAATACAATATAAAATTGGGCCCAAAGTTTCTTTTCATTAATAATACATATGTCTTTTATACACAAATAGTACTGTTTACAAAAATGCATTTTAAAAGACGAATTAGGGGAACAGTGTAGCTATTCCTCTTCGCTTGCCGACGCCCCTCCGACTGCTTCATCACCTAGGACCTGCATCCACAAGGGAAAATAACGGGGTGAGCACAAATAATGCTCAGTAAGTAAACCCTCTAACTGTCTGTCCCCGTATATAACTCTTAATTCTTTCCTTATACTATTTCTGATTCTATTTCTGTTTCTAATAACATCATGGCCTCATCTTACCGGAGGTACGGCCGGATGGCGTTCACACAGCACCATCTCACTCTCTATGGCTATCGGGTGGAATTCACACAGTACCAACCCGTTCTTAGTGACTACCGAGTGAGGATCACAAAGCACCAACTCGGTTCTTCCTAACTATCGGGTGGAGATCACCTAGCACCTACCCGTTCCTCATGAATTTTGGGTAACGATCACCAAGCATTTACCCGTCTCTAGTCACTATCGGGTGATGATCACAAAGCATCAACCCGCTTCTACTAGCCGTTGGATGATGATCACAAAGCATCAACCTACATATCTCTTAACTAATCGGGTAGTGGTCACAAAGCATCTACCCATTCCTATTACTCATTGGGTGACGATCACTAAGCATCGACCCATCTCTCCAAGGCTATTCGGATGATGATCACAAAGCATCAATCCGATTCCCATAACGGTCGGGTGATGATCACAAAGCATCATCCCAACTATACTACTCTTCTAACTCATTCTATTGTAGCATTTTTCAATGCTCTCTACCCTTAGAGTAATTTTACCCACTAAGCTCTCTACTCATAGGGTATTTCTAAACACAAAGTTTCCTACTCTTTCTTAGGTCACTTGTCAATGCATATAACAATGCACATGGATGATTCATCTCTACTAATGCACTTGTGAAATGCCAACATGCAATGTTGCAAGAATTAAGGTTCATTACTCACACTCAATTCTCTATTAGGCATTTCATCAAACAACTCATGTGCACTATAAAACTCTATCATAGCCATGAATCTAAAACTTTTCCTAACCATCCAAAATGGGGAAAAACCCCTTCACAAGGCCATAATAACCTGTCAAACAAAACACTTCCAAAAAGGGTTCCATAACACCCCTTCAATTCCATCTCAACTACCTTGCCAACCCAACAACTCATTTCTCATATTTGCAAGGTATAAACATTCACAAAGCATAGAAATCTCTATTTAAACCTTCACACATGGCATATTACATGTACATCACATACATACATCATTTCTATCAAAACCCTAATCAAGAAATTTCATGAATCTCAACTTGGGTTGGGTTTTACTTACCTTGTTATGGAGAGACTTCACAAATTCTTCCTTTCACTTGTTTAGCTTGACTTTCCCTCTAATCTTAACCAAAAGAATGAAAACCCTCAAACTTCAATATGGGTTAAAACTCCCAAATCACACAACTTAAGTAGAGATTCTTACCTTAGGAAGCCTTAGGTTGCTTTTCTACCTCAAATCACTTCAAAAACCCCTTGGAATTCCTTGATCAAAAGAGAAGAGAAGTTGAGAGGAGTGGAGATGGGAAGTTGCGTTTGAGAAGAAGAAAATGAGGGGTTTTTCTGATTCTAATTCCTTTTAATGAAATATAAACACAATCATTCCCATTTTGCCCTTACTCTTCTTTGGGAATTCCATCTATATCCTTTGATTCATTACAAACTCACCCCCATATCAACACATTCTCCATGAAAAATCCTTACAATTAACTCCCCACTTTTCCTGCTAATTAGGGGTAGAAAGGTCAAAATACCCTTAGGGAAGTAAATATCTAAAACTCAATCAACATTTTATTCGGCCTGTCGCCGCGGCGAAGAAACCTATGTCGCCGCGGCGAAACTGTCCAGAGAGTTTCACCCTTGGTTTCAACACATCTTCGCCGCGGCGAAGATTCTTCTTCGCCCCGGCGAAGCTCGGCATACAACACTTCTTCCATTTTTAACCCATTTCAAGGCTATTAATCCACACAACACTCATACTAATGTCAATCAAACAATATTAACAAAAACCAACTCGATTAAGGGCGAAAGAGGAAACAATAACAACGTACCTCAAGCGGGGCGTTACAAAAAATCTTTCTAACGATATATTATTTGTCAAAAACAGAGTTATGGTTGCAAAGTTATGCTAGTTTAAAGTTTTTGTTAAAATTGTCGTTTGGGTATTTTCGGTAGTCATTTACGGCACCGATTTGGGACGAAAATGTCATTTGGGGTGCCACCGACATAGGTTATACGTCTATAATCAAGTTTCCTCTCTAGAATGCCAAAAAATTGGCCGAAATCGGGCTGTTAAAATCTGCAAAAAATGGGTAAAAAGTTGCAAAAAAAGGGGTCTAGAAGAACCAGTTCAATTGGGTAAACAGGTCAAATCGACTCGGTCAAGGATAAAACGGGTCAAACTAACCCAGTCAAAAGTCAAAGGTCAAACTGTGTCAAACTGACCCAGTAACCCAATGGGTCGACCTGACCCAGTCAATGAGTCAGACCGGTCACCGAACCGATCAAGAGAGTTAAACTGGGTCAACTAGCTGGGTAAAGGTCAAACCGATTTGATCAAATGGGTCAAACTGACCCGCGTTGACTTATGGCACATGAATGCGCTCGTGCTTGCATCAGGTGCATGGGGGATGTGTGTTTAGGTGCGTGCAGCGCATGGTAGGGCCGTTAAGGCATGTGAAGGCGTGTGCAAGGATGTGTTGCCTTCTGGAGGCCCGTGGGGATACGTGGCTGTCTGTGGTTTAGTCACGGTGGCGTGTGGGAGTCGGTGACAGTGCGTGTGATGGTTTTTATGTCATGTATTAGTCTGTTATACATAAATAATGTGTTATTCTTGTATTGATTTATGTTATGTTGTATTATATGCAATAATACTATATGATGTTTTATGATCGTATATATTTGATTAATTTAGAGTAGCCACAACATCTAAGTTATGATAATATATGTATTAAGTAATATTAACTATGATCATATTAAAGTTAATAACATCATTTTGTAGTTAATCATATTAATATAATCATTTTACCCACATGGAATGTTATATTTTCATGATTAATTAGGGATAAAATATAAATTATTCTTATTTCTTAATTAGCCCATAGGTATTATGAAATATTAATAATTTCTAGTTTCATCATTAAAGGATAATGAATCATAACATGTAATGTCTTTACCCACAGGGAGATTTTACGATATGCCGATTCATTTATGATTGGTTTTACGTTGGTAAACTTATAATTGCTGTTGATGGTTTGTGCCTCATAATTTATTTAGTAAGCATATCTGTTGATAGGGGTGTTATCGAGCCGAGCCGAGCCGAGTTTTCGGCTTAACGAGCTCGGCTCGTGAGAGAAGATAAGTAAACGAGTCGAGTTTGAGTCGAGCCGAGCTAGAAATTATGTGGCTCGGCTCGGCTCGATAGTGGATTTAGTATATTTCGAGCCGGCTCGCGAGTTGGCTTATCGAGCCGAATTCGAGCCGGCTCGCGAGCCATCTCCAAATAATATTTTTTTTTTCAATTTTTTTTACAAAATTTCGCTGGGTGCCTGCCCTTTTTCTTATTTCCCTTTATTTTTTTTTTCTTTCTTCTAAACAGTAATTTTTGTCTAAACTGCAATTTTTTTTTTCTTTTTTTTTTTGGCGTCTGCCCTTTTTCTTATTTTCCTTTAAACTGTGATTTTTTTCACTAAATTTCCCTTTCCTTCTAAGTTGTGATATGAAGCTGTAATTGTTTAATTCTCAAAATTTTTACTGTTTCAAATAAAAGAAGAGTAAAGAAAGAGAAAGAGGATGAGACAGTTTCAAAAAAAATGGTAAGAAACAAAATACACAGATGTAGAGAAAGAGAGAGAAAATGAGGGCCCCAAAAAAGAAAGTGTAAAGAAAGAGGATGAGACAGTTTAAAAAAAAAAAAAAAACGTTAGTGAGAAACAAAATACATGGCACAAGGACTGAAGGAGCCGCACCGCCGCTTGCCATCTGTTCACTTTTATTGGGGTTTAAAATATGCAGCTTTATTTTAAAAAAAAAAAATAAAACCCAAGAGCAGAGAACCCAACCCCCAGCATCTCAAAACCCCCTCTAAGAGACGACATGAAACACTCTCACAGCCATACTAGCTGAACGAAAACCGGGATCCATCAGCAGACCAGCCAATAGAGAAGTCACACACCAGACCGCTAACACCAGCCACCTGCAAAGCACCCATCTGCTGTAAACACTCCAAGAACAAAAAGTCCAGTAGCCTCCAAGCCTTGCCTCCTTATTCCTTGAAGAGAACCACACTACCACATGACACAACCAACGAAAAAAACATAATCCCAGAGCACTCACCAACAAAGCCGCTTGTCCCACCTTCCAACCACCAACAAAAAAGAAAAAACCAAAACCAAATCACACAGCCCACCCAAAAACAATGCCATCACCAGCACCAACCATTAACAAGGTTCCCTAGTGAGAAGAGAAAAGAGGAACCTCACAGAGAAGCAAAATGACCCCAACGACATCTTGACTTGTTTACCATATTTGAACCACACTTTGCTTGATTTGTTTGGTTTTGACTGCTCTCCCCTTCCTCCCATCTTCTTCTTCTTGTTTTCAGTTTGATTTGGTTTGGATTCGCTGGCGAATGGGTTTCGGTCGCGTTTTAGGGATTTTAATATCGGGGTTTTTTTTGTTATTTTTGCAAACTTTTTGTTTTGAAAATTCCAGTTTAATCCCCATACTTTACAAAAACGCCTAAAACCCCCTAATGATTCGAGCCTGGCTCGGCTCGCGAGCCTATCGAGCCGAGCCGAGGTAGGCTCAAACTCGACTCGTTCTCTCTAACGAATCGAGTCGAGTCGGCTCGATACCAGACGAGACGAGCCGTTAACGAGCCGTACTTGAGCCGAGCTGAGCTGGCTTGCGAGCGGCTCGCCTCGTTGAACAGCCCTATCTGTTGATATACCTACAGTTGATCAAACCTTGATGATGGTTGAGGATAAGGTTCCTTATTTAAATGGTGATAACTTCAAATACTGGAGGGAGGTTGTCCTTCTTCATTTAGGGTGCATTGATCTTGACTATGCTCTTCGTAAGGAAGAGCCACCTACACCTACAGATACTAGTTCTCAGGCTGAGATTGCTTTGTATGAATGGTGGGAGTGATCCAACCGTTTAAGCATGATGTTTGTCAAATCTCAAATTACAAGTAGTATTTGTAGGTCGATACCGGAGTGTGAAAATGTCAAGGATCTGATGGATGCAATTCATGCTCAGTTTGAAACATAAGACAAGAATTAGGTAGCACCCTAATGAGTAGATTGACATCCATGAAGCTCACCGATATTAAAGGAGTTTGTGAGGACATTATGAAAATGAGGGACATTGCTGCTCAGTTGAGATCCCTTCAGAGGGTGATTAATGATGATTTCCTAGTGCATTATGTCCTGAAATCTCTCTCGTCTCATTATACTCCTTTCAAGATATCTTATAACACACAAAAGGCTAAATGGTCAATCAATGAGCTTTTGACGATGTGTGTTCAAGAGGAGGAGAGACTGCTTCAAGAAGTGAATGAAACTGCACATCTGGTGACAGGAAATGTCAAGTACACTTCAAACAAGAATAAGAAGTGGAAAGGAAAAGGCAAGTTGCATGAGGTTACGAGTAAAGGAAATAAGGACAACATCAAGTGTTTCTTCTGTAAAAAGAAGGGACACATGAAGAAGGATTGTCCTAAAATAAAGGTCTGGCTTGACAAGAAAGGTAATCTCACATCTTTTGTGTGTTATGAATCTAATATGATTTGTGTTTCATATAATTATTGGGGGATTGATTCTGGTTCTACAATCGATGTTTCTAATACCATATAGTGTTTATGGATCAAAGGAAACCGTTAGGAAGTGAATGCAACATCTATTCGGGAAACAGGATGCCTTCACATGTTAAAGCTGTTGGAACATTTTGACTTATTTTAAGCACTAATTATATTTTGGATTTGGAATGAACCTTTTATATTCCTAGTTTTTCTAGGAATTTTATTTCAGTTTCTAAACTTGTACCTTGTGGATACTCTTTCAACTTTTATGGTAGTTCTTTTAATTTAATTTAGAACTCATCTATTGTTGGAAATGGTACTATAGTTGATGGTTTGTTTAAAATTCATTTAAGTGATACTGTTCCTTATAGTCTTATGACTTCACATGCTAGTATTGGTATTCAACGTACTGTTATGAATGAAAACTCTTCTTTTTTGTGGCATAGGAGATTAGGACACATCTCTATTGATAGGATTAAAAGGTTGGTAAATGCTGGAGTTCTTGAAACTCTTGACTTTATTGACTTTGATACTTGTGTAGACTACGTTAAGGGAAAGCATACTAACAAATCCAAGAAGGGTGCCAGGAAGAGTTTGAACTTTTAGAGATCATACACATAGATATTTGTTGCCCTGACATGAGCTCTAGTGGTTAGAAATATTTCATCACCTTTATTGATGATCACTCACGATATATGTATCTCTATTTGCTTTATCACAAGGATGAAGCGTTGGATGCTTTCAAAATATATAAAGCAGAAGTAGAGAAATAATGTGGAAAACAAATTAAGATCATGAGATCTGATAGAGGTGGTGAATATTATGGTAGATACACTAGTACAGGACAAGCACTTGGTCCATTTGCTAAATTTCTTCAAGAGCAAGGTATTGTGGCTCAATACACCTTGCCTGGCACACCATCTCAGAATGGTGTAGCAGAACGGAGAAATAGAACATTAATGGATATGGTACAGAGTATGTTGAGTAACTCCAAACTTCCTCATTCTTTGTGGATTGAAGCTCTCAAAATTGCTACGTATATATTAAACCGAGTTCCAATTAAGGCGGTTCCCACAACGCCATTCAGGTTATGGAAAGGTTGGAAACCAAGTTTAATTCATTTACGCGTCAAGGGTTGTCTAGTTGAAGTTAGAGTTTATAATCCACAAGAACAGAAGTTAGATCCTAGGACTATTAGTGCATATTTTATTGGATATGCGGAAAAATCCAAAGGATATAAGTTTTATTGTCTGAACCATTCCAGTAGAATTGTTGAATCAAGAAATGTCAAATTTCTTGAAAATAACGTGGTCAGTGGGAGTGATCAAATCAGAGACTTAGTCCTTGAGAAAATTGATGTTTCAGATAATGC
This sequence comes from Pistacia vera, assembly GCF_008641045.1. Taxonomy (NCBI): domain Eukaryota; kingdom Viridiplantae; phylum Streptophyta; class Magnoliopsida; order Sapindales; family Anacardiaceae; genus Pistacia; species Pistacia vera. Next base: position 62,174 of record NW_022195034.1, on the reverse strand, counting down.
TCCTACATCAAGTAAAAGATTTGTTGTTCATCCAAACAGGGTGAACAATGAGGAACCAATCAATAAAAGTCCATGTTCTGATGAGATTGCTTTAGAAGATCATTTTGAACAACCTCCGCTATAGGAGGAACAACCAATTGTGCAACAGTCTCAACAAGAGATTGTTGATACAACATTAAAGAGATATACTAGAACAAAGAAATCAACAATTCCCTATGTAGTGTATATGCAAGAGTCTAGCTATGACATAGGTGTTGAGGATGACCCAGACATGTTTTTACAAGCTATGGATAGGAGTAAATATGAGCTGTGGTATAATGCCATGATTGACGAGATGAATTCTACGGCAGATAATAAAGTTTGGGACCTTGTTGAGTTGCCTACTAAAAAGAAACATATTGGTTGTAAATGGGTATTTAAAACCAAAAGGGATTCATTAGGCAACATTGAGAGACACAAGGCTAGGCTTGTTACCAAGGGGTTCACGCAAAGGGAATGGATAGATTATAAAGAAACGTTTTCTCTAGTTTCTAAAAAGGATTCCTTCCGCATCATAATGGCATTAGTTGCCCATTTCGATTTAGATTTACATCAAATGGATGTGAAAAAAGCTTTCCTCAAGGGAGATTTGGAGGAAGAGGTTTATATGAAACAACCTGATAGGTTCATTTCAAGTGATGGTGAGCATTTGTTTTGCAAGCTTAAGAAGTCCATTTATGGACTTAAACAAGCCTCCCGACAGTGGTATTTAAGATTTCACACTGTTATCTCTTCATTTGGTTTTGTAGAGAATGTCATGGATCAGTGTATATACCACAAGCTTAGTGGGAGTAAAATCATATTTCTTGTGTTATATGTAGATGATATTCTACTTGCAACCAATCATTTGGGTTTGCTACATGAGGTGAAACAATTTCTCTCTCAACATTTTAGTATGAAGGATATGGGTGACGTGTCTTATGTCATTGGCATTAAGATTCATAGGGATATGTCTCAACATGTTTCGGGACTATCTCAGGAAGCCTATATTAATAAAATTCTTGAGAGATTTAGGATGAATGATTGTTCACCCAGTGTTGCACCCATTGTTAAGGGTGACAGGTTCAATCTGAACCAATGTCCTACACTTGAGATTGAAAAGGAACAAATGAAAACTGTTCCTTATACTTTAGCTGTTGGAAGCCTAATGTATGCTCAAGTCTATACTAGACTTGATATTGCTTTTGCAGTTGGCATGTTAGAAGTTATCAAAGTAATCCACTTTGGATCATTGGAGAGCTGCAAAGAAGGTCATGAGGTATCTTCAAGGAACTAAAGGTTTCATGCTTACTTATAGACGGTCCGACATTTTAGAAGTCGTCGAATATTCAGACTCAAACTTCACTGGCTGTGTTGATTCTTGGAAATCAACATTTGGATATGTTTTTATGCTGGCCGAAGGTGCTATATCTTGGAGAAGTGCCAAACAATCTTTGGTTGCCACTTCTACCATGGAAGCTGACTCTGTTTAGGGTTTTGAGGCCACTACACAGGGTATTTGGTTGAGAAGTTTCATTTCTGGGCTTGGAGTTGTTGAGTCTATCTCTAGGCCAATAAGGTTGTATTGTGATAATTCAGCTACTGCATTCTTTGCTAAGAATAATAAGAGTGGAAGTCAAAGTAAACACATCGACATTAAGTACATAGCAATAAGGGAGCACATTAAAGCCAAAGAAGTGCTTATTGAACACATATATACCAAGCAGATGATTGTTGATCCTCTAACAAAAGGCATGCCACCAAAGACGTTCAAGGATCATGTAGTTCAAATGGGACTACGTCCCGCTTTGTCACTATGAGAGGTAATACTTTCATTTTCTGAAACTTTGTAATTTAGTTTGTTTTCTCTTTTAAGTTGTATACATTTTGGTTGGAGACAAACAAACATTTTAGAGGACCTGGAACAAACATTTGAGGTTTATTCATAAAGTAATATTTCACATTAAAGTGTTTATTTAGAAAGAGAAAAATTGAATAGTAATACATGGAAGGTAATACTTGTTTAAAAGGGACTTACCACAATGATTCATGTAATTTTTATTTTTCTGATTAAACATACAAAATATACAACTCCTATGTTATGGATTATATAATAAAAGTTTGGACCAAGTGGGAGAATGTTAGAATTTTAATTATATTAGAATTCTTTAATTGGATTGGTCGTACACTTTTAATATAAAGTAAATGGGTAACTATTGAGCAGTTACTGCAGTTGTCTTTGATGGAAAGACAACTGCATTTATAATGGGAGAGTTTACAGGTCCCCATTTGACGCAATTAATTCGTTTGATTCCCTAAAACCATCGCTCTGAAAAATTTCATTCATTGGAAGACTTTGTATTCTGAAGTGACAGAAGCAAGAAGACTAAAACAACAATTGCTATGGCTGGAGGTTTGTAAATTACTTCCGCAATATTTCATGAGTATTTAACATGTTTACAATTGATTATATTATGAACTTTTATATGAATGCTGGAATATAAATGTTTTACAAATATGTGTTGTAGAATCTAGTTTAGGTGTTAGTGAGTCAAGTGAAGAAATTGTTAAACCAAGTCCAAATATTGTTAATGATATGTGGCACTATCATTTGGGTTATCCATCTCCTTGTGTGACATGAGTCAAATCTCAAAAAGCTACTAGTCGACAGTTTAAATAAATGAAAAACACAATTTTTGTGATGCTTGGAACATGGAAAGTCTAGCTTTTGATATTCTGTTTGTGAAAACTTTCGAGGAAAAAAGTTCACAACTCAACCTATTTTTGTATCTTGGATCTATTTCGCAAATAATTGACTTTACAGCATTCATATAGGTGATCGAAAAAGTCAACTAGCATTTATAGGTCCATTTCTCAAATAGTCGAATTTACAACATTTGGAACAACGATCGGAAAAATAAACTAAATGTCTATCTTGGTTTGTAATTGAATTGTTTAGACGTCTAATCGTTAGGTTTTGAGATTCTGTTTGTGAAAATACTTGAGGAATAAGTCCACAACTCAACCTATTTTTGTATCTTTGGTTGTTTACGCAAACAATCGACTATATGACATTTCAAAAAGGTAATTGGAAAAGTCAAATTAATATCTATCAAGTATCAAGAAACACAATTGTGGAATAATTTTCTGATGTTTTTTATTCATAGTAATTTTACAATATATATACTAGATACAAGAAAATTTACAAGGAAAGAATAAAAGAATTAATTACAGAATATTATAGAAAAAATCCTATAACTATGAAAGAAATAATATCATATAATTAAGAATATTGACCATATCAATATCTTAATTATAGGATATTCTAGCACTCCCCCCTCAAGTTGGAGCATGGATATCACACATGCCTAACTTGTCTAAAACGTCATCAAATGCATTGTTGCCTGCGACTTTGGTAAGAATGTCGGCTAGTTAGTCTTTAGACTTCACAAAAGGAAATATAATGATATTAGCTTCCAATTTTTCTTTATTGAAATGTCTATCAATTTCTACATGTTTTGTTCGATCGTGTTAACTGGATTGTGGGCAATCTCTATAGCTAAAGTGTTAGCACAATACAACTTCATTGCATACTAAGAGTCAACCCCAAATCACTTAGCAAGTTCCTCAAACCATTATAGCTCATACTCCAAAAGCCATGCCTCTGTACTCAGCTTGTGCATTTGACCTTGCTATTACCGGTTGCTTTTTACTCCTCCAAGTCACAAGGTTTCCCCCTACAAAAGTAAAGTATATATCCTGAAGTAGATATTTTGTTATCAGCTGAACCAGCCTAATCTGCGTCAATGTAACCTTTTACCTTCAGATGATTATGCGTAGTGAAAAGTAACCCTTTACTTGGAGCAAACTTCAAATGCCTCAATATAAGTTCCACGACATCCATGTGAGGTTTACAAGGATCATGCATATACTAGCTTAATACACATACTGAATACGTAATATATGGCTTACTGTGAGACAAATAAATCAAATTCCTACAAGTCTCTGTTACGTTGCCGTATTAGTATAAGTTGTATCCAAACAATGAAACAACTTATGATTTTTTTTCGATAGGAGTATTCGTAGGCTTACATCCAAGCATACCTATTTCAGTTAACAAATCAACCATGTATTTTTGTTGAGATGAGGAAACGCCACTTTATTGTTTTGGCTACCTCAATCCCAAGAAAATACTTCAAGTCACCAAGTTGTTTCATTTCAAACTCTGAGGCCAAGTGTCATTGTAAGTTCTCAATTTCTTCTTGATCATCACCTGTCATCACCATATCATCAACATAGATAATCAAAGCAGTAATTATACCTTTTTGATGCTTTAAAAACAAAGTGTGATATGAGTTGCTTTGTTTATAGCCGAATATCTTCATAGAGTTGGTGAATCTTTCAAACCAAGCTCCTGGAGATTGTTTTAAACCATACAATGCCTTCTTGAGTTTGCACACTTTTGCAACATATGAGAATTGCTCTATATTCGAAGAAGGATCCATATACACTTCTTCTACAAAATCTTCATGCAAGAAAACATTTTTTACATCAAATTGAAGAAGTGGTCAATCTTGATTAACTGCAAAGGACAAGAGCACTCTAACTGTGTTAAGCTTGGCAACTGGTGCAAAAGTGTCTTGATAGTCAATCTTGTAAGGCTACGTATACCCTTTTAAAACTGATCGAGGTTTGTACCTTTCAGTGGTCCCATCCGCTTTATGCTTGACCATAAATACCCATCTACACCCCACGGTCTTCTTTCCCTTTGGTAAAGGCACAAGTTCCCAAGTAGCATTCTTTTCAAGTGCTGCCATTTCTTCAACCATGGCTACAAGTAATTGATCTACCATACGTAGCGAAAAACAGAAAAATCAATCGATAAATCAATTATCTTTCTTTGCCAAGATCCGAGTATAGATTATACCGTTTACATGTTTATAAACAAAATTTGTATAAAGTAAATCCATTCAAGGATTAGAATACTTACATACGTTTGGAAGCTCCTCCGAATATCTCTTACTTCGGACACGAACACTGTTCACCAGATACTGTGCATGGTTACTATTCACCGTCTACTGTTCACGTGATTTTTTGCCAATCAATCCAAAGTAGGATCGCATTCACGGAAGTCCACACGAAGATAATTCGAAGAACCCTTGATTATTTTGCTAGAACAATCAAGGGCTTCAAGAATCAAGAAAGAAGAACAAGAAAAGTTTCCTTCTTGACAGAGAGAGATAGGGTGGCTAGGGTTTTAATTGAATGAATAATTCTTTTTATGTTTTAATTTTAAGTTGCACTTATATAGTGCAACAATTAAAACCCTATTCCACTTAGGAATAGCCATAGGCTCCAACCCTAGTTTACCCTTGCAACCAAACACACCCTTTATGGTATTTTAATTAATTAATTATTATTATAATTAAAATCAATTAATATATAATAATATAATAATATTTAATTAATAATAATAATTCATTTAAATTTATACATAGATATATTTAAATATAATCTCACTAATTTAATTTTAAATAGGCAACAATCTCAGCAAATTTAATTGTACTGTGAGATTAACAAAATATCCTTTTGTCCTAAAAGATGAAAATACCCTTCTCACAAATTGATTATTAAATTATCTTCTAAGTGTGTGATCCGTAGGCTCCTCATCATATCGACAGAGTATAGTATCGCGATTAACACCAATTAATCGTCTCACTACACACAGACCAAGATTGGACCCTAGCAAGACATTATGGCCACTTGATAGATTCGGATTCAGCGAAACCGTAGCCTGTCAATGGTATGGTTACCGTGTAATCAAATCCTTTCATCAACTGTTATCTCATCGAGACTGAGGTACAGAAATAGTGTCAACCTCAGATATCCTCGACATGTTTGTATTCAGTTACTAGACTAATGACAGGAATATTAAATTCGATTAAGCATCAACTTAATCCCACTATGGCAACAGATTTAGTGTCATTGTCATTTATTGAATTACCCAGTGAGATAACTTCTCCCATTCCTTTGTCGATCCACCATAGTCTCGATACACTTCTCAATGTAGCCAATCACTATTGTATTGATAGCTCTGAATAGAACTACGTTGGGCCAGTGTCAAACTACACCAATTGGTGCACAAGGCACTCCGGTGATCTCAAGTCAAGGATCACATGCAGCACTATCCGTTAGAAGATTTATTCCATAGAAACTGAGGTTACCATCCATATGGAATCCTCTGGTGAGTCTGTCTAGTGAACTTGCCTCTAGCAAGCTCCCATGTGTTGCACCAAGTTGTCGGTAAACAACCTTGACAAGTGAGATTAGTCATTGCCTTTCGACAGGGTCGTTCAACACTATGATAGCCTTACCGTATTATTTGTTTCCTTGGTCAGAATAATACTGGGCTATGGACATTTCTAGAATGGCCACCATATGTGATCATAGGGTTCTCACTATCAAGATTTGAAACACTTGATACCTTCATCACGGTTCTACCATCCTAAGGACATATATCATTACATACATGATATAGAAGAATATGCCTTTTATTGATAAATAAACATTTATTACAGAATTAATTTTGCAATAATTAATTGGCTCTAAGGCACCTACTCTAACAATGGCTTGGGTCCATCTAGCATCTGTTAAAGCTTCCTACATTTTACTAGGAATAGAGATAGATGATAACTGTAGCACATATGATGCATATGACTTGGACAATTTTTTTGAAGATATGTGATCATAATGGGATATTTAACTTTCGATTTAGGATCAGACTCATATTTAATGGGTGGTGTATCACGATTACAACGAGCTGGAAAACGATATTGAGACAATTGAGATTTGAAATTATCATCATCAATAATCGTAGCATTAGGGCTAGTGGGTACCTTTGAATGAGTCTCAGAAGAAGATTGACCCAACGAATGCTTTGGATTGTTAGGAGATATTGTAATATCATGGAGAGAATCATCTTCGGAGTTTAGAGTTGTTTGTTCAATAATTGAGAACCTTTCCCCTTTGTTAAGTCAACCGGTGGTATCACTTCCAATTATCTGGAACAAATTCGAGACGAAGTCTTTATCCATAAATTCCTCGGTCACCCAATTTTCTTCCTTCAGTTCTTTGAATTGTCCGGGAAAGATCCCAAACAGAGAATTATTTTTCATAGCATCTCCGGAAGTCCGATTCCTTCATCTAAATCTTTGAGAAAAAACATATGTATTTCTTCTTGATTAATCACTTCATCTTGATTCCCCCTAAAGTGGTAAATCATTCATCAATGTCTTGTAGAAAAGTTCTTTCTTGTGAAAAATAACATCCATGTAAACATAAAATCTCTGACAAGATGGATCATAACAATTGTAGCCCTTTTGACTGATCCCATATCCCACAAAACACTATTCACTACCTAAGACTCAAGCTTAGGTCGTTGATGTGGATGCAAGTGGGCATAGAACACACATCCAAAAATTCAAGGAGCCAAAAGTACCACCAGTCGAAGAGTGTAGTGATCAGAGAGAACATCCAATGGTCTTCTAAAATTGAGAACACTAGATGGTGTACGATTTATTAAGTAGACCGTATTGATAGCTCTGAATAGAACTACATTGAGCTAGTGTCAAATTACACCAATCGGTGCACAAGGCGCTCTGGTGATCTCAAGTCTGAGGATCACATGCACCACCATTCGTTAAAAGATTTATTCCATAGACACTGAGGTTACCATCTATATGGAATCCTCTGGTTGGTCAGTCTAGTGAACTTGCCTACAGCAAGCACATATATGTTGCACCAGGTTGTCGGCAAACAACCTTGACAAGTGAAATTAGTCACTGCCTTTCGACAGGGTCGTTCAACACTATGATAGCCTTACCATATTATTTGTGTCCTTGGTAAGAATAATACTGGAGCTATAGACATTTCTAGAATGGCCACCATATGTGATCATAGGGTTTTCACTATCAAGATTTAAAACACTTGATACCCTCGTCACGGTTCTACCATCCTAAGGACATATCAATACATACAATTGTGATTTACATGATACATAATAAAATGCCTTTTATTGATTAATGAACATAATTACAAAGAGTCAATTCCACAATAATTGATTGGCTCTAGGGCACCTACTCCAACAACTCTGTTATCACTTAAATGGAAATTTTTTTTTTTTTTTTTTTTTTTTTTTTTATTTTTTTTATTTAAATTCTAAAAATTTTTTTCTTTTAATTATGTTGGTAATTATTTTCTTTTTTTTTTTAAATTTGGTTTTTCTTTTTTTTTTTTTCTTTATCTAATTTTCTTCTTTTTTCTCATTCGTCAAATCTTCCTTTAGCAAGTGAGCTTGCCCTTCTCTGTTGAAATTTTTACAGTGAGTAGGAAAAAATAGAGCAACATAATTATGAGATTTGGTTAATAGATTAACAGAGAGAATGTTACAATTTAATGATGGCACAAATAAGACATCTTTCATAGCTAAGGTGCACTAAAACAAAAATGGCCTAGGATAACATGCAAAAAGTGTTGCCATAGGTAGTTCGAAGCATTTATAAGGATGCTATGACAACCCATGTTACTAAAAAGCAGACATTGGTAACACTTGTTGTATGTTACTAATCATTTCAGTAACTGTCATAAAATGTTGTTGTTAAATATATTGTAGCACTTATTCGTAGTTACGAATGATTTTTGGTAACACTACATAAATGCTATAAATAAGTTTTCTGTAAACATTCTTAACCTGTTACAGTTTAATTTTCTGTAACATTATGAAAATGCTATAAATAAGTTTTATGTAACATTCTTAACCTGTTACAGTTTACTTTTCTGTAACATTCTCAAAATGCTATAAATAAGTTTTTTGTAACATTCTTAACATATTACAGTTTAGTTTTATGTAACATTCTCAAAATGCTATAAATAAATTTTCTGTAACATTCTTAACCTGTTACAGTTTAGTTTTCTGTAACATTTTCAAAATGCTATAAATAGGTTTTTTGTAACTTTCTTAACATGTTACAGTTTAGTTTTCTATAACATTCTCAAAATGCTATAAATAAGTTTTCTATAACTTTCTTAACCTGTTACAATTTAGTTTTCTGTAACAACTCAAAATGCTATAAATAAGTTTTTTTATAACATTCTTAACCTGTTACAGTTTAGTTTTATGTAACATTGTTAAAATGCTACAGAAGAGTTTTTAATAACATGTTAAAAATGCTACCAAAGTATCATTCATTGCATTTAGTAATTGTTATAAAATTATTTTCCATAACATTTTGAAAGTGTTATCAATATGTCTGTTATAGCATATATAAAACTGTTATACTTGTTATTTAAATAATACAAATTATAAACAATGATACACTAATTTTCCAAAGAACATTTCATTGATGGTGAACCTTCATATACAAAAAAGTTTGCATATATGCCTAATAAATAGGGACCCAACATCCTTTACGTCCATAAAATCTAACATGCTTGATATATCATATCACATTTTGTAACATATAAACCTTCATATACAAAAAGTTTTATATATGCCTAACGAATATGAACCTATCATTTTTACATTATAATACCTAGATGATTAGAAAATTAACTATAAGCAATAGTTAATACCTTCCAATCATTCAAAAAATTCTAACAACAAAAACCATCATGCATACCATCTTCCATTCCAAATTGTGCTTTACCAAAAAACTGCTCTTGCATTTTCCCAACCTACAAAACCATTAATACAAAAAAAAATCTTCAATTCCCATGTATATTCTCAAAGATGACAACACATATATATTGTAAATTCAAGAAAAGATTAAGACAAAAACACCCCAAATATTTAATGTAAAAGAAAGAGGAAAAGAACATGTTTAAATCTTCAACTTCACAATCACTAGTTCTAAAAAATGGCACCGTGCAGGTTTAAAAGAAAATGTTTAAATATTCAACTTCACAATCACTAGTGCAAAAATGCCAACTGCAATTTTACAGTTTGCAAATTGCAGTCTGTAATTGCAGATTGTAGTTTGCAAAAATGCCAACTACAAAATTGCAGACTGCAGTTTGCAAACTGTAGATTGCATATTGTAGTTTGCACACCATCAAGAATCTTTCTTCACTCAATTAAATAACAAAGAACACATTATTATGTTATAGTGCAAAACCTTTAAAGTTTTACAAAGACAGTAGAGTGACCTACTTAGATATATTTCATGTCATGCTACACAATTTAAATGAAAATTAAAAACTTCTGAAGATAGATCAAACTCTATACATAAACTGTGTGTTCATACAATTAAAACATTGAATACATATATACCTCAACATGAGAAAATTTAGATACTAAGATAATCCATACCTCACCAGTAGCTACACTAATGACATGAAGAGTATAACCTTGCCTAGAATTTCCTGCATCCAATAATTTAAAAGAGCAACAGTAAGTTTCTAAGTTATACATCAACCTCAATAGGAAATAATGAAGCCCAAACCGTATTTGAACTATACAGCATATAAACAAAATACACCATTTTACATGGGCAAAGTAATGATATTGCAATACTATAATGCAGAGTAAAAGAAAAAAAAACACAAAACAAAATATTCTCAGAAGTGAAACAATAAGTATTTGATCATACGGTTAGTCAAACATTAATAAGAGGGAACTTGAATTATTTTCTCCTAGTAAATGAAGAAAAAGAGAAAAGAAGTCTCACTTGCAACATAAACCAACTTCACAGGTTACTAGACTCAAAACAAAAACGTATTAGGTACCTAAAATGGAAAAGAAGTTACCTAAAATTGTTTTTGAAAAGGTAGGACAACTTTGTCAGAAGGCCAAGCAACTGTACTTCCAACATCATCTTCAACAAAAAACCATTTCGGATGCAGACCTCCACAAAAACGCATTAGGGACCTTGGCTATATCAGTCCAAACTCTCATAGTATTAGGTCAAATAGGAACATGATGAACAAGTGCTTTTGGATCATCTGATGAGAAACGTCCTTCAGCTACTACTTCAGTAGACCCACTCCAATCAAGCAACTTGCATTTAGTTTTGTGGGGGATTGTTTTCACAATCTGCAACACCAAATGGATACAATAAAACAATTTTCATTCTCAAATGAAATGACTAAGGGAAAACATATACATTTATTGACACATAAACATCTTGATATAAAAATAATCTAACCGATACATCTTCGAATTCTTCAACTATTTGTCTTTGACCCTGTAAAGTTCATGTGAGAATATGAGAAAAAATACAAAGTATAATTATGAAATTAAAGAAAAGGTTTTAGTGATACTAGCCTGATTTTGATTCAAATCTAGGTTGAGCAAGTCCTTCATATGGTTCATTTCCATTTTCATCTCCGCTTGCTATTGTGCCATTTGAGCTATAAGGCTGTCCCTTTGAGCTATTATGGACAATTGTGTAAGAGTTACACCCTTTCCAAATCCCTTCACATGTACACCTTTATCAGGACCTAATACCTTTGTTATAGCATCTTCTCTCAAGTTTGTAGGAGTTGGCAAACTTGAATCATTACCCAGTTGTTGTAACTTTCCTATAAATGCAAATTAACATCAAGATTTTTCTAATTATATAATACCATATATATAACAAAGTACTTACTATTGCTTCTGCAGTCTTGGTGTTGATTGGCTCACCATTCTTTTTCTTGTGAGCTTCAATCCACACCTCAACTCTGGACACGACTTGCTTCCCAGTTTTCTTTTTCTATCAAAAAATGAAAATAATCATAAGTGTTTATACTATTTTTTCAATTTAAAACTACAATAATATAAAAAAGAATGAGACATTACTATATCCTCAGTCATGCAAGCATAACCCCTTCGACCACCAGTGTAGGAAGTTTGTTTTTTCCTCATATTTTTCATTTCTTCACTTTTTCCCTAAAATGACCCTATGCAACTACATCAACAATACACATATGCATATATAATATAATGACCATATGTGTGCAATGTTATAATGACCTTAAACTTTGGCCCTAATTTTTCTTCCACAAACTTTTTCCATTCACTAATACTCTTGATGTTATCAGGTTTGAGGGTCATTCTTTCCTCTTCATTTTTGGCCATCTTAATGTTAGTCACCAGCCTAAACTTTGAAGTTCTCTAAAGAGCACCCATCTCCTTCAACACATAGTGTTTCTGCCATTCTGATCCAACTTATATCTTGCCTGAGAGATATAAGTAAATTGTTAAAACAAGCACCAAATATATATATATATATATAAACATGGAGATTCATACATAACTTGAAGACATTTCCATAATTTCTCTCTCATGTCAGAAGGAAGCTTTCTCCAATCAGGAATTGTAAAGGTACAATTTCTCTCCCAAGAGGTCCCAAGAATGAAGATAGCCTAACAGATTCTTCATCAATAGGCTGACCTTTGTCATTGAACTTGATCTCAATCCGACTACAAGAAAAATGGCCTATGGTAATATGCAAAAAGTGTTACTGTAAGTAAACGGTAGCATTTATAAAAAAGCTGTGACAACCCATGTTACTAAAAAGTAGACTTTGGTAACACTTTTTGCATGTTACTAATCATTTCAATAACTGTAATAAAATGCTATTGTTAAACATATTGTAACACTTATTCGTAGTTACGAATGATTTTAGGTAACACTGCATAAATGCTATGAATAAGGTTTTTTTGTAACATTCTTAACCCGTTATAGTTTAGTTTTTCGTAACAAACATTTTGAGAATGTTACAAATTGTTTTTTCTTAACATTGTTAAAATGCTATTGAGGAATTCTTAATAACGTGTTAAAAGTGCTACCAAAGTTTTAAAAAGTGTTGTAGATAAGTATTGATTGCATTTTGTAAATGTTACAAAATTATTTTCCACAACATTTTGAAAATGTTATCAATGTTATAGGATATATAAAAACTGTTATAGTTGTTATTTTAATAATATAAATTATAAACAATGATACACTAATTTTTGAAAGAACATTTCATTGATGGTGAACCTTCATATACAAAAAGTTTGCATATATACCTAATAAATAGGCACCCAACATCTTTTACATCCATAAAATCTAATACCTAGATTATTGGAAAATTAACTCTGAACAATAGTTAATACTTTCCAATCATTCAAAATATTCTAACAACAAAAACCATCATGCATACCATCTTCCATTCTCAATTGTGCTTTACCAAAAAAGTACTCTTGCATTTTCACCACCTACAAAACCATTAATACAAAAAATGTCTTCAATTCTCATTTATATTTTCAAAGATGACAAAACATATATATTGTAAATTCAAGACAAGATTAAGACAAAAGCACCCTAATACTTAATGGAAAACAAAGAGGAAAATCTTATCTCCAAATTATATCACATAACAAGTACAATCACAAGGGTAATGTCTCTCGGTCTTTAAACTACATAAAGTCTTTAACCAGCTTCTCCAGCCGTCAATTTAGACATAAAGTGAAAAGATAGCATAATCCTAACGAAGATTGTGTACAGTAATCAATCATGAATTCAATCCAAGAAAAAACCCAATATCACAAGCCTACAGTATTAACAAAAAAAGAAACATTTCTATTCATGACATAAAATAATGAATTATCATAATCCTTCTGCAATGAAAAAGTTCTAACTCTAAAATCAATTTCAATCGCAAAACGAAACAATACAACAATATATAATGGTAATCCATAGAGCACATAACTTGGATGTATATTTATATATAGGTCAAGGCAGCTTGTAACTAGACCTGGCAAAATGGGTCCAGACCCGCGGGTCGGCCTGTACCTGGGTAAAAAATATAGGGTATGGGTTTAATATGTTGGGTCCATTTTTTTCCCACCTGTACCTGGCCCAACCTGTATTATTGACGGGTTATATGGGTAAACCCGCGGGTACCCTTTTTTTTTTTTCAAATCTGAACCCTAAGTCCCTAACCCAGTAAGTCAATAACCCTAAGTTAAGTCCCTAACTCTAAAACAAACTAACATTCTCTTCTCTCTCGCCTCTAAATCTCTCTGCTCTCATCACTGATTCATTCTCTCAATCTCTCATCTCATCACTCTGTTCAGTAGACTCTCATCACCCATCACTCATCACTGTCATCACTTCAGTGTTCTCATTCGTGAACCGAGATCCCATTCCCAGACCCACCGTCGTCGATCGCCGTCACTCATCGTCAAGCGTTGGCTCGTCATCTCCTATCTCTCTCCGTCACAAGACTCGCGGCTCTCCTCCGCACCATTACAGTAGCAGATCGGTGAGTTGGGTTTCCCTGATTTTTTTTTCTTAATGTTACCTTAAATATTTTCTAGGAACTATTATCTGATGGTAATTATAAATCTTTAGATCTAATGTTTTGGCTGTGTAATGAATTGCTTTATACTCCATCATTTATATAAATCTTCTTTGAAGATAAAAGAGTCTTCAATAGATTTCATCATGTATACTAGCTGGGTTTGAAGAGTTAAAAAGTTTGAAGGTTGTTCTATGTACCTGGTTGATGGGTTTTGCAAGTGGGGTTTACTTAAATGTATAAGAGATGAATGTTGTGGTTGACTAATAAGCTTACGGCGAGGGATGTATGTAATAGATGGGTATAAGGTTCCCTGGTGTTATGATTTCAAAGAACATGACAACCTTCAAAACTAGATTTCGGTGAAGAGGCAAAAAGATTTTGTTGGTGAAGTTTGGCAAAATCTGTATTGTCAATTCATTTTTATTTACCAAACTTCTGTTAGAGAATTGGGTTCTTTGAATGTTCTAGAATTTGAATAAGTCAAGACCAGTCTTCTAATTCTCAACACATATTAAGTTTTTTGTTGAAGACCAAGCGAAGAATTTGGCATGAATTTTTGTCTCTAAATTTTTTATGTTTGGCTAATTTATTTAACCTCTAATTTTCCACCTTTATCAGGGCTTTCTAAGCTGAAGGAGTTACAAATTTCCAACTGTAACATTACAGATTTCGGAATTTCTTATTTAAGAGGTACTTTGCAGTTTGCTTTGTTTAATTATTTTTTAGTTTTATTTTCATCTTTGAAGATCATGAGCACTAGTGTTTGTAAGGGTATTTTATAAAGTTTATTTCTTATAAATAATATGTACTGAGATTAGGGAAAGTTTGTGGTTTATACACTACTTTTTGCATACTTCTCCTTGTAATCTAAATCCTAACATGATATCCATGCTAAGTTGACTAGTAGTCTTTTGTTCAAGTTCCTTCATTATTGAGATGGCAAAGCCTGATCCTAACAGTGTGTTGATTGGTCAATAAATGCTTTTTTTTATTTAGCTTTTGTGTAATTATTTTGTCTTTATTTTTTTTAAATTAAAAAATGGTTGCAATTTGGTATGAGGTTGCAATTTATTGTTAATGATTATAGAAAATGACCAGAGGAGAAAACCTTGCCAATTGATGTACCTAGCCACACTATGATTGTTGTGGTTGAATAATAAGCTTACGGCGAGGGATGTATGTAATAGATGGGTATAAGGTTCCCTGGTGTTATGATTTCAAAGAACATGCCAACCTTCAAAATTGGATTTCGGTGAAGAGGCAAAAGGATTTTGCTAGGAAAGTTTGGCAAAATCTGTATTGTCAATTCATTTATATTTACCAAACTTATATTAGAGAATTGGGTTCTTTGTATGTTCTAGAATTTGAATAAGTCAAGACTAATCTTCTCTTCTTTATCCCTTTGTTCACATGGTGATTGAGCCAACATGACTACCTGTTAAATCTCACTAAAATGAGTATCTAAATCTAGCAATCCATTTAAGGGAATGAATGACTGAAATTGGAAAGTGGAAAAGATTATGATAATTGGAGTCCTTATGTTGGTTAAAGTATAACATATCTTAGCTTTAATGAGTATGTTAAATTTAAAAAATTCAATCATAAACTACATTCATTAATGAAAAAAATTAAATAATGCAATTGCCAAATCTCGGCAACAATCCAAAAGCATGTACATCAATTCCCCTTTGCTTTCTTCTTGATAGGATTAGATTATGGTCCACCTTTTGTTCAGCTCTTACCTTAGCTAGCTTTGTGAAAAAGAAATCATGCCTAGTGGAAAAGAAATAGAACAATTTTATACAAAGAAGAAATCATGCCAAGTGGAAAAGAAATAGAACAATTTTATACAAAGAGGAAATCATGCCTAGTGGAAAAGAAATAGAACAATTTTATACAAAGAAGAAATATATAGTTAATCATCAATTAATATATAGTTAATCATAAATTAATATATAATTAATCCATTATCAATTAATATATAGTTAATCCATTATCAATTAATATATAATGCCATTGACATTTAACTCTTTGCCATTATCAATTAATATATAGTTAATCCATTATCAATTAATATATAGTTAATCATCAATTAAAAAGCTCTTTGGCATTTCCTCGAAATCATACTCCATTATCAAAGTTCAATAAATAGAAACATATATATAGACACGCATGTAGTAGTTACTAACTTGAATAAATTTTTGCATAGAGAAACATATATTCTCTCTTTCTTTTCCCAATTATTTTTGCATAGATTTAGATTAATATAAATACTTGATAATTGAATCGGTTGTTGAAACAAGTGTTAACTATTGATAAATTGATAATGCATGCTGATATAAATGTTAGTTTAGATTAATTTTATTCTGGTTATGGTGTCCTTGATGTTTGTTTCTTTATTTTATTGTATTATCCTTTGAGTGTATATATATATATTCTCAAGCATTGACATGAAGGATTTTGAAACTATAGATATGGATATGGTTAACATGAGAGCAAGTGACAATGCTTCTAGGGTAATGCCACCTCTTTCTAATTCCAGTATTCCTACAACTAGTTCTAGAAATAAACGTAAAACATCAAAAGTTTGGAATTATTTTAAGACATATATTGATGACAATAAGAATAAGAAGGCTAGGTGTAAGGCATGCAATAAATCTTATGCATATGGTAGTGTCACACATGGGACTAAAAATTTGAAGCGTCATATGGGAAATTGTCCAAAACGTGCCAACCATGATGTAGGGCAATTATTGATTGATCATGATCATAGATTGCAAAGTAGAAAGATTAATCAAGAGACTTACTGAGAATATATGGCCTTATTAATTATTCAACATAACTATCCATATTCATATTTGGAGAATCAAGGAACTAGGAGAGTCTTTTCGTATGTGTGTAAGAAGCTTATGCATTATTCTAGGAACACCGCTAAGGTGGATTGCTTAAAAATATATGAAAGAATGAAGAAAAAAACTAAGCTTGAATTAGGGAGGCTTACAAGTAGAATATGCTTAACTTCTGATGTTTGGACTTTTGGTACAACTGAAAGATATATTTCTTTGACAGCTCATTATATAGATGAGGATTGGGAGTTACAAAGTAAAATACTGAACTTTTGTCATATTCCTCCTCCACACTCAGGGGTTGTTTTGGCAGATAATATTATGAATTTCTTGCAAGAGTGGGGAATTGAAAAGAAAGTTTTCTCAATTACTTTGGATAATGCAAGTAGTAATGATAGGATGGAGGATATCTTGAGGAACCAGCTTTGTGTGCAGAATGCTTTGTTATGTAGAGGTGAATTTTTTCATGTGCGATGTTCTGCACATATCTTTAATCTTATTGTTCAAGAAGGGTTAAAAGCTACTAGCGTCACTTTGAATAAGATTCGAGATAGTGTGAAATATATTAAAGTAACTGAGGCTCGGAGAATCAAGTTTGGAGAACTTGCTATACAAATGGGAGTGAAAAGCTCAATGGGGTTGAGATTGGATGTTTCCACTAGATAGAATTCGACATTTTTAATGCTTGAAACGGCGTTAATATTTCGTCCTGTGTTTGTGGCTTTATCAACAATAGATTCCAATTATAAATTTTGTCCATCAGATGAAGAATGAGATAGGGGGGGCGAGGATATGCAAGTTCTTGGAACCATTTTATGATATTACGACTTTATTCTCGGGTTCTAAATATCCTACAGCAAACTTGTACTTGAAATGTGTGTGGGAAATTCAATTGCGTTTAATTGAAGAGAGGATGAAGTTATTAAGAGCATGGCGGAACAAATGATCCCAAAATTTACAAAATATTGGGATTCTTATAGTTTTGTGTTGACGATTGCAACTATTCTTGACCCGCGTCTTAAGTTTCAGTTTGTGGAATATGCTTTCAACAAAGTTTATGATTCAACTACTGCCACACGAAAGTTGGAGGTTGTTAAGAATAACTTGCAAAAGCTTTTTCAAGCTTACGAGGCTAAATGTTCTAAAGAAGTTCTTGCCTCACCTTCAGTTGTTTCTCTTGCGAGTAGTTCTACCTCTAGTAGGCGTGTAGATCGTTCTTCTGTAAGTTATTATACTTTTTAGTTTTTATATTCTTATGATAAATAAAGTATTGTTTATTTTTTAATTTTAACTTTTGACACTTAACTGTTTAAATGATGCCGAATTTTGACAACTATGAGAGTGTTTTCATTTCCACTAAGAAATCCAAATTAGATCTTTATTTGGAAGAGATGAGGTTTGATCGCTTCAAATATCAGAATTTGGATATCCTCGATCATTGGAAGAACAATCGTGATCGTTATCCGATACTTACCATGATGGCTAGTGATATCATGACAATACCAATAACATCCGTTGTCTTGGAGTCCGCTTTTAGTATTGGCAGTAAAGTGCTAAACAAATATCGAAGCTTACTTCGACCAAAAAATGCAGAATCTTTGATATGCACTCCACCTTGGCTATATGGATACGAGTTTATAGATAACATATTAATATAATATTTCATATATTTTATTATTTACATTTATTAATATTTGTAGTTGATCATTGTTTTGTAGATGATGAGGTGAATGATGATGAGGATGATGATCTTGATGTGCCATTAACTAATCTCGGGACCGTGGAATCAAGAGACTCTATCACCCCCACTATGGGATGAACATTTGCTATCCTAAGAATGTTTTTTGTTGAATATTGAATTATGTATTTGTTTATTTTAGTTGGTATTTATAGTTTATTGACTTATTTTGTTTGTTTATATGTAATTGTGTATTAGTGATTATGTATTTGTTTATTTTGGTGGGTATTTGTAGTTTTGTATTATATATTATTGTTTGTTTATTTGTTATTTGTTTATTTTCGTTCCTATTTGTTTATATTCTAAATTGAATTGAATTTAGAGTAGTTGATTTAGGGGGTGTAAATGTAAAAAATTAAAACTGCATGAATTTTGGGGGTGTAATTGTCATAATTAAAAATGGTTAGGGGTGAAACATAAAAAGTAAAACGTGGAGAGAGAAAAACGGGTACCCGCGGGTCCACCCATACCCGTATAGGGTAGGGTACGAGTCCAATATTTTGGACCTGTATACTTTGACTCGTATTGGGCCCGTACCTAAAGGTGGAACAAATAGGTCGGGTTAGGCGGGTCAACCCTAACCCGGCCCGTAATGAAGAGGGTTGAAACCGGCCCACCTTTTAAGCCCAACCCGCCAGCAACCCCCGGGCAGGCCAGGTTGCAAAATGGCAACTCGGCGGCTCGCAGGTTGCTATTTTGTCCTCTCTACAAGAGGCCCGCGAACCCGATGGGTTGCATGAGGGTTCGCCCGCCGGGTTGGCTGTTGCCAACCCGCCAGGTTGGCCGAAAAATAAATTAAAAAAAAAAAAGTAAAATTAATTTATTTTTTTAAATTACCCTTTTACCCTTGAAATATAGTCGTTTTATAGCCGTTAGAGGGGTCTTTTTCGTCATTTTCTTTCCCCATTTTTTTCTATAAATTAGCCCTAAACTCTCATATTTTTCTCACAACTCAAATTCTCTCATTCTCTCATATTCTCTAATCTCTATTCTCTTAATTATTCATTTATTCTCTTAATCTTTTTGTTATCAATTTGCTCTTATTTTAATTTTTATTAGTTTTTGCAATTTTCAATTCATATTTCCAATTTTCCAAATTCCAATTTCCATATTCCAATTCTCTTTCTTTAATTTTTATTTCTTCTACATCAATTTTTTTTTCAACTACAATGGATAGATATTTCTCTCCCCTCAATTTCAATGATGAAGAAAACTACTATCCTAGTCCTAGTCCCGCTGATTTTACTATGAATGCAGGAGATTCAAATAGTCCCGCTGTCCCAATCCCAGTCTCAGAATCCGATACACCTCAAAATATGCCGTCGATTCCAACAGCTCCCGGTGGTTCTAGAAGTCGTCCTCGTAATCGTCGTCCTCGTCCAACTTCATCTCAAGCTGAGGCGGGATCATCAACTGCCGTCGAAAGCGAAGACAGACACACATCAGACGTTTGGGCGCATTTCGACAAGTTTTACGAGACAGAAAATGGCGTTCAAGTCAAGAAAGCAAGATGCAAATATTGTGCAAATGTTTATAAAGCTGATTCAGGTAATGGTACTAGTACTTTAAAAAGGCATGCTAATAAACATATTAATCAACATGGAAATAGAGAAAGCAATCAAACTCAAATAACTAATATGGGTACTACTTGGCGTTATAATTCTGATGTATATAGGGAACAGTTAGCTTTATATATTGCTGCATCTGATCAACCTATTAATATGGCAGAAGATAAATATTTTGAAAGATTTGTTCAAAATTCATTTTTTCCAGGATTTAAAAGTTATTCTAAAACTGCAACTAGAAATGATTTAATAAAATTGTTTAAAAAAATGAAATTAGAATTAAAAAATAAATTTCATACTTGTCATATTAGTGTGGCTCTAACTGCCGATATTTGGAGTGGTAGAGCTAAACAAGATTATATTTGTGTGACTAGTCATTATTTTGATAATGAATTTAAATTAAATAAATCTTTATTAGGATTTAGATTAATGGATGTGGATCATAGTGGTTTAGAAATCTATAATAAAATTGTTGAAGTTTTAGAAGATTATGATATTATTGATAAAGTGATAAGTTTAACTTTAGATAATGCAAGTTCTAATAGTAAAGCTATAGATTTTTTTCAAAATAATTATCTTTTATATAACAATTTGAAGTTTTTTCACCAACGTTGTGCATGTCATGTTATTAATTTAATTGTGAAAAGTGGTATGAAAACAATTAAAAAAAATATTGATAGAATTAGGGAATCTTTAGCTTGGATTACTGGTAGTAATAAAAGAAATGCTGAATTTCAAGAAGCTTGTATAAAATCAAATATGTCTCCTAGAACTTTTGCATTAGATATGCCTGTTAGATGGAATAGTACTTATTTAATGCTTGATTCATGTTTACCTTATGCTAATATAATTAGTTATTTTGTAGCAAATAATAGAGATCCTTATTATTTGATAGAAAATGATTGGAAGATAGCTAAAGTATTTCATTCTTTTCTCAAACGTTTTTACCAATACACTTTACAACTTTCTGGTGTGTATTATCCTACTAGTCCATTGGTAATATATACAATTATAAAAATTTCCGAGTTATTTACAAAAAACAAAGACAATGAAATTTTAAATGCACCAATAAAGGCAATGCAAATTTTTTTTTTGAAATATTGGGAACCCATTCCTTTTCTTTATTGTTTAGGTGCTATATTTGATCCTAGAATTAAATTAGCACATTTAGAAAATGGTTTTGACAATTTAAGTGAAAATTTACAAACCAAATCGTATGTCAATCAAATAGGAGAGGTAAAAAATAGTCTTTTCGAAGTATATTTCCAATATGAAAACAGGTATAGGAACCCGCAGTCACAAAGAGGCGAAATATCTAGAGAAGCTGTATCAGAAGAAACAACAAATGAAGACTTGTACTCTTGGAATGCACTGAATAGGCCGAAGAGGACCCGAATCCGAAGCACAACCTCCTCTTCAGAAGCACCACCAACAACAATAACAACAACTAATATACTGTCCTTCATGGAGTCGTAGAGTAATGAACTTCAACAATATTTGGCAACCCCCGAAATGTTTCCAGCAGGTCACTTTGATATCTTAGAGAATTGGACAGCCAAAAAATGTATTTTTTGCGGTATTATCAAGACTTGCCTTGGATGTTTTCGCTGTTCTTGTCTCAACCGTCTCATCCGAACAAACATTTAGTGCAAGTGGAAGGATTTTAAATGAAAAGAGGACTAAACTTGCTCCAAAAATGATTGAAGTTCTCACATGTCTTTGAGATTGGAAACGATCGTGCCATAAAGATCAATATGAGGTTATCGACAATACTTTAGTAGAATCATTTCAATTTTGTAATATAGATGATATAGATGAGGGAGGTCCTGGTAAACCACCCCCAAATTAGTTGTTTTGTAAAATGTAATTTGTAAATTAATTGTCAATTATTGCACTCTTTTTTCTTTACCAAGTTTTTCTCCCATTGGGTTTTTCTTGGTGAGGTTTTTAACGAGATAATAATTGTTGTAATTTCTTATTTTATTTTTTGATAAATAAATAAGTCTAATGTTTCTTATATTACAATTTTATTGTATTAAAATTGAATTAATATTTGAAATGTTAACAAAAAAAAAAAAAAAAAAATTGAATTGAATTGAATTGAATTATTGATATCTGAAAAGTTAAACTAAAAACAATTATATTTATAATTATTTATTTGAAAAATTAAATTAAAAAAACAAAAAAAATAAGAAAATCGAGCTAACCCGGCCCGGACCGCCGCCTAACCTGCCGAGTTAGGGTTGGCGGGCCGGGCTGGGCCAGCCATTTTCTCCATAATGGCGGGCCTAACCCGGCCTACCTTTGTTGGCGGGCGGGTTAGGCCCGGCCCGCCAAACTACGTAACCCGTCGCGGGCCGGGCGGGTTAATTTTCCACCTTTACCTGTACCCTTGAAGACCCAACCTGTACCTGGCCCACCCACCTGTTTTGCCAGGTCTACTCTTAACCAAACTCGCATGTCCAAATGCCCAAGCAAATGAAACATAATCATTTTAATCCTTGAAGGTTCAAATTCCAATGTGGTGTGAGTGAGATTAAATAGAAGATATATTCATAATGGAAGAGTATGTAAGTGGTTCAACATACCAAATTAGTGCACCAAACTCTAAAATGATTGCTATAAGTGTCAATAGTTTGTTATGAACCTGCTCAATGAAATCAAAGAAAGATTGCATTAAATGCATCACCTAAGGTTATTGCTTCTAAAGAAAAATGCATATATTAAAATTTCAAACTACCGAATGTTTTTTAATCAACCCAAGCTGCAATAAGGTAGCAACAATATGATGCTCAGTTCCGACATTCACAAAGGAGGTCATGGAGAAATTTAAACTGCAATGATGCAAAAATCAAGAGATCTTTCTGTTTTCCTTTTTCCTTCATCTAATTATAAATATTTTGAAAACGCAAAGTGGAGATGGTTAGATGATATCTCAACAAAATAATATAACTATCACTAGATCCTAACATCCCTACCTCCAAAAGCCCAGGCTTAAAAAACAAAACAAAGCAAAACACCTAGAGTACAGTGGGAATTGGCCACTTCATCAATGACAAAATCAAAAGATTTTGAATAGCCATCTACAATGTAAACTATGAAAAAAGTATAAAAATCTCACCCACTTCTGTATATACTCTACTCCTACACATAATCTTACACATTCACGCCTACACATACAAGACTTCAATATTCAGTTCGTTAAACCACCATGGAGAATATGGCTAAAAATCCAAAAAACAACAATACTGCTGAACTATATTTCTAAATATTAAATAAATTACCACACCCCAACATATAAAAAAATAAAATACAAACCTCCCAAGTGAAAGTAAATTCCCAAATGTGAATGTGATCCCGAACTTGATTGGATTAAAGAAAACAAGCATTGACTGTGATATGAAGAAAGATAACAGTGAAAAAAGAGTGATAACATTAAAAGCCACAAAAAATTGTGATAATTTAAACTAAGTACTCACCAGTAGTGTACAAAATAAACCTTATGATAAGCATATGGCAAAACCATACAACCTCTGTTTAATGAGAGAGAAATTGGTTAAAAACTAGTAACATGTAAAAATTCCTGATCTTAATACGTATAACAAAAAGTTAAGCATAGTATTTTTTTCTCTTGAACTCATTATTAAAATGAAAATGCTCTGCAGGAAGTTGTTGGCTTTATCAATTTCAAGGTTTAACCAAGCAGCAAACTGATTTTAATTCTTAAAATC
Source organism: Pistacia vera (assembly GCF_008641045.1). Taxonomy (NCBI): domain Eukaryota; kingdom Viridiplantae; phylum Streptophyta; class Magnoliopsida; order Sapindales; family Anacardiaceae; genus Pistacia; species Pistacia vera. Next base: position 37,949 of record NW_022195034.1, on the reverse strand, counting down.
ACCCACAAAGATAGAGTATATAGGTTATTTTGAAAAATAATGAAAACATGAATGGGAAATTATGTACTTTACAAAAACTTACCTGTTACAATCACTGAAATCAAAGATGATCCACGATTGGAAGATGAACGAATGTTGACGATGATCGATTGGTCGAAGATGAAAGACTCAAAGACGATCGAAGTCAAACAACGAAGGTCCACAATGATCAATCGGTCGAAGATGAAAGAGGATCGAAAAAAAGACTAAAAGATCAAAGAACGAAGATTCAAGTTCAAGAACAAAGAAGTCTGCGCCGTCAGTGAGAAGAGAACGAACAAAGAAGAGAATGAGATGAGTTAGCGAATAAGTTTTACGTTTTTATTTTACCCAGTTTTTCCTTCTTTGGGCCCTACACGAATCAAAAGTGAAAAGTAAACCCCAAATAATGTCAATTTGACCCCTAAACAGTAAAAATGAGACAAAATCAACCTCATTTCATGTTGGCGGGAAATAATATTTTGTTTTCTAGTAAATAATTGGGTTTATGGTAACGCTTATAAAATGTTATTGTATTTTGATTATATGGTAACATTATAAAAAAGTTACTATATTATTAGGTCTGTTGTAACACTTTAAAAATGCTACTGTAGATACATTTTCCATAACATTTAAGAAAAAGAGTTACCATTGATATAAAATGTGTTACAAAAAGTTAAAGTGTTACATATAAAAATTGTTATCGTAACATTTTAACATCAAGTGTTACCATAGATAGTCTACAGTAACACTTTAAGGAAAAGTGCTACTGTCCAGTGTTACCGTAGGTCATTTTTGTTGTAGTGGATCACCATTCAAAGCAATGGTCTTCATTTTAGTTGGACCTCTTTTTTTCTTAGGCACAATAGTGGAATCGATAAGTACTTATCTTTGCCTCAGTACCTGCTAAACAAATCAAAGAAAGTTAATTATTAAGAATCTAAAATAACATTTAAATTACAATTAATTATTAAGAAATTAATAAATCCAAAAAGCCCCATTACCTATAAACAAGGCGCAACTACAATTACACGATATACAATATGTAAATAAATAGATAACTAGCTTAGATCCACAAAATAAAAAGTAATAAACAGTGTACATAAAAGAATTACTTAAATTTACAAAAGTACATAAATCACACCAATAGACCTTCACAATCATCTCTCACGTAACTAACTTCCTCACTATCATCATAAATGTTCATATTGCGTGTTGTAACATATTCCGGTCTACTAGTCAAATCCTCATCCTCATTATACATTTCCAACTCATAGTAACCTCTCGGTGGTGCCTTCAACACAACGTACCAATTAGGTGAATCGATTTCTCTAGAGTAAAACACTTGTTTCGCTTGAGATGCTAGGATAAATGGCTCCCTTACATACTGATTCTGACTTTGGTGCAAATTGACAAGTGTAAAACCATCTTCAAACTTAACTCCATGTCCAGCATTTGCCCAATGACACTTGAATATTGGAAGCTGAAATTGATAGTAATCCAATAAGATAATTTCTTTTATCACCCCATAGTATGCAACTACATCAACAACTTGTGAAGTATCTTTTGCACTTGCTCGACATATTGTTGTTGCCTCAATTGAAACACCACTATTTTGTGTTGATTTGTCAACATCCTTTGTGTGAAACCTTTGTCCATTTATAACATAACCATTATAACTCATGGCATGATTCCTTGGACCATTTGCAAGCCACTTTAGTGTTTCTCCATCCTCACATATGGAGGTTAGGAACGAAACCTATACAAACAATTTTAAAGAGGTGTTAATATTATTTATGAGATGACTTGCAAAGTATTTAGCAATCATTCAAAGTATAATACCTTTTCTTTCAACCATGTTGCAAAATTATTTGCATGGGCCTTTTGGAGTAAGTTGTGATGTCTCTCAAGATTCTTGTTGGGTTGCTTTAACTCTTCCAAATTCATCCTAACATGAAACCAAGTAGTGCAAAAGTCATATACAATGTAAATAGTTATCTAAATTAGAAATTTAGAGATAAATATTTACTGTAGAAATGGTTCGATCACTGTTGTGTTAAATAACACATAACGATGTGCACACTCTAACACTTCATCACTTAATGACATTGACTTTCCTCCCAAGATTGGATGACCTTCTAGAATTAAGTCGGAAAAGAAATCTTGATTGCGGGCATTTTGATCATTTCCTCCAAAATCATGTTTAAAATACCCATTACAAAAAGTAATAGTTTCATCAACAAGATAACATTTTGCAATACAACCTTCAGGTCGTGCATGATTTTTAACATATCCTTTGAGAATCTTCATTGTACCTAAATAAAAATATATCTCATTAAATTAATGTCTTTAAATAATAGAAGAATTTAAACAGAGATAGGTTTAATGATTGATCACCTCTCAAACGGATACATCCATCGATACTGAATGGGTCTGCCTAGTCGTGCTTCTCTTCTTAAATGAATTAAAAGGTGGATCATGATATCAAAGAATGATAGGGGAAAGAATCGCTCAAACATACATATGGTTTCAACAACTTCATCTTCTAGTGCAACCACAACTTCTCTATCAATAACTCGTTGGCATAATTTATTAAAAAATGCACATAATCGCATAATTGCCATTCTTGGTCCCTTGGGTAACAACCTTCTTAATGCTACCACCAATAATTGTTGTATTAGAACATGACAATCATGCGATTTAAGACCTGTTATCTTGCATTCTTCAATTGATACACAATTCCTAATGTTTGAGCTATACCCGTTAGGTAACTTTAGATTAATTAATCTCTTAAAAAAATTTTCTTTCTCTGTCTTTGATAATGTATGTGGAGCCACTGGAAGGTACGTTCTATGCCCATGATCTTTTGGATGCAACTCATGACGAATTCCCATATCTTCTAAGTCTTTTCGAGCATTGATTTCGTCTTTTGTTTTTCCACTGATGTCTAATAATGTGCCAATGATACTCTCACAAATGTTCTTTTCAATGTGCATAACATCCAAATTATGGCGTAATGGCAACTCCTGAAAATAAAATTTGCAAAAAGTTATAAGAAATACAAAAATCATATAAAAATTGTGGATAACAACATAAATAAAATTCTACAAAACCAATAAGATGTACCTTCCAATATGGCTACTCAAAAAAGATACATATTTTTTTCCCATAATGGAGTAGCTTCGCAATCTCTCTTCCTTTTCTTCTTAGAACTCTTTCCCCAATCATTCTCAAAATCCTTAAGAGCAGACAAATTTTTTGCACCATTCATGATCATAGGGCTTCTTCCCTTTTCTTCCTTTCCATCAAACCAAGCCTTTTTTTTTTTTTTTTTCCCCTAAATGGATGAGTAGGTGATAAAAATCTCTTATGACCCATATAACATAATTTCCTACAAAACTTTAACCAATGAGCATTTGTCTTGTCACCGCACAATGGACATGCTACTTTTCCCTTTGTTGTACATCCAAAAAGATTTCCATAGGTTGGAAAATCATTTATGGTCCACATCAAAATAGCCTTTAAATTAACAAAGAATTAGTGTACGAATCATAAACATTTACACCATTATTCCACAATTCTTGTAGATCTTCTATCAGAGGTTGTAAATAAACATCAATTTCGTTACCTGGTTGTTTGGGTCCTGGAATTAATAAATTCAACATGATATTTTCTTTCTTCATGTATAACCAAGGCGGCAAATTGTATGTAACAAGCATTACAGGCCAACAACTATAAGTTGTGATCATGTTTGAAAAAGGATTAAAGCCATTAGCAGCCAAGCCAAGTCTAAGATTTCTAGGATCTTCTGCAAAAGCAGGCCATTTATAATTAACCATGTCCCATGTTACAGAATCCACTGGGTGACGCATCTTGCCATCTTCACTTTTCTGTTTGAAATGCCACTGTAATTCTTCTGCCATTTTAGGTGACTTGAACATCCTTCTAAACCTTGGTATTATAGGAAAGTATCTCAAAACTTTAGCCAGGACACCCTTCCTAATTTTCTTCGTTCTTTCATCTACCTTCTATCTTGAAGAGCCACATTTTGGACAACTTTGCAAGTTTTTTATTTCTTTCCTAAACAAGCAACAATCATTCACACAAGCATGAATTTTGTCATACCCCAAATCAAACTCCTTAATAAATTTTCTCACAAAGTAGACTGATTTGAGAATCACATTATGCTCTGGTAACATGTCTCCAAGCATCTCTAAAAGGCCATCAAAACTGTTGTTAGTCCAACCATTCGTAACTTTGTGTTTATATAAAGCTACAATGGTGGACATTTTTTTATACTTGGCACAACCAAGATATAAAGGAGTTTCAGCATCTTCCAATGATTGCGTGAAATCATTGTCGCTTCTCTCTTTTGATGTTGATGCATAATGATTGGCTCCCATATATGCACTAGTAATAAAGTTAAAAGCATTTGAACTCTTTACTTAAGTAACAATTTCTGTAATATCTTCTATTTCTCCATGATGGAACCAAATTGTATATGTAGGATCCATTCCTCGTATAATCAAATGCTCATAAACAACGTCTATACCATGATGAGTCAAGTTGCAACAATCTTTACAAGGGCATAAAATCTTTGCTTCATAGCATGCATTCTTTTCAGCCATCCTAACAAAGTCCCATGCACCTTGAATGTATGCATCCATAGCTCTATTAAAAGAAAAATAAATAAATAAATAAATAAATAAAACCTAAAACATGTAAAACCTTGTTAAGGAAAATCATTATTACTTCATACACATATGGAAGTGTGTCTTTTTAATCTTTTTCTTACCTATTCAGATGCATCAAATCCTTATTCATCATCATCATTACTTAATCTACACAATTATTAAAAGCCAAACAATACATGAATAATTATAGGTAAACATGGCAAGAACATTATGAAAACAACGAAACATGAGTTGAATGTAACCAACATAATATGCAAATTCCATTGAACAATACAATAATGCTTACTCTCCGAATACTTAATGGTTGTAGCTTATTAACTCCAATCATTCTTGTTGCAATAATCTTTAATTCCCTCTTGATATGGGACCAATTTTGATCTACACAAATGGAAACACTATTACAATTTGACAAATACAATAAAATCACATTCAAATATGCACATGCAAACTGTTTGAGACTTCGCTTCTTGCAAATTGAAGTCTGCAATTTTTGTAAACTGCAGTCCACATTTTTGAAAACTGCAATCTTTTTACAAGCTGCTATTTGCAAACTGCAGTCTACAGTTTTGCAAGCTGAAGTTTGCAAACTACAGTCTGCAGTTTTGCAAACTAAAGTTTGCAAACTGCAGTCTGCATTTTTGCAATCTGCAGTCTGTAAACTGCAGTATGCACTTTTTGCAATCTGCAATCTGCATTTTTACAAGCTGCAGTCTGCAAATTGAAGTCTGCATTTTTGCAATCTGTAGTTTGCAAACTACAGTCTGCATTTTTGCAAACTGCAATCTGCATTTTTGAAAGCTGCAGTTTGCAGTCAATAAGTACGATATCTAAATTCAAACATCTAAATTTATAATCTAGAAGTCTGATGATATCTTTATTCTATATTAAAAAGAAAAAAAAAAAACACTCTTCTTGACAACAGACTTGAACAACAGCTCGGTAGAAAAGCTCTTCTCCCACAGAGCTCGCAGTAACCATTAGTACAAACTGCAAATTTGAATTACAGTTATATCAATTCTTTTTGGTTCTATGAGAGATAGACAATATTAACAAGTATAAGCATTATGAAACTAAAGAAGATATACTTGTCAAGGTGACATTCCATAAAAGAAGCTCCGAAGCTCCTCATCCTCCACATCTCTAATGGCACAAGCATAAGGTGATAGTTTTACGACTTCATCCTGCAAACATATAAGTTTGATCAGTAATTTGAAAACTTATAGCAAAGAAAATGCTTCCTCTGAAATCTGAGCCCTCAAAAAATGCTGAGAAGGCTCCATTTAAGATATTTCAGTATTCTTTCCGCCAAAGATCAATAAGTCTCTAGAGTAAATAAATAATATAACATTTAAAAAGGCCAAAAGGAGTATACAAGAGGAGAACAACAGAAGAAAAAACTAAAAATAGAAAATACTCCTCAACTCTAAAGCAAAACAAACATCAATTAACCAATCAAAAAATTACTTGAATCATCATCATTGCTACGACCCCACCCTTTATCATCAATATTCTTATACTCAAAATCTTTAAGCTCATAATTGCATCTTTAGGATAGTACACATAAAATGCTAGTTAACATCTATGTCAAGCTCCCAATGTCACTAAAATAGTCACTCCAAAAACCTTAAATCAACTACCATTGATTTTCTTTTGCAATCATAATTTTCTCAACCTTGCAACCAATAGCTCCCATTTCCTTGCTCCCAAAAGGAAATACATAAGATAGAGAGAATGATGACACTGATAACCACAGTCTGCATTTTTGCAAGCAGTTTGCAAAAATGCAGACTACATTTTGCAAAATAGTTGAGATAAACTGAATTTGACTAGCCATTGAGACGATTGCTTTAAGACTAAAAGTTTCTACATTACCACCACTTTTGACAGAATTTTAATTCTAGCAAACAAAGCACAAAACAATAAACAGTAAATGCACCAAAAAAAAAAAAGTAACAAATGTGAGGAAGGAGTGCAAGAGTGAAAACAAGAATGTGAAGCAACTAGAAATGACCTTTTTTACAGGCGACCCTCTACCCAGAGTTTTTGTACCCTAATGAACAACATACTCACTATCAAATAACCAAAAAACGTAAGCAAACAACTGAAAAGATTAAAAAAATGAAGAAAATGATTCACCTGAACCGTAGCTTCACTGATTTGCCTCTTAAAGGATGGGGGCTTCGATTTAGGGTTCAATAGGTTTTAGGTATTGGAGATTTTAAGCTAAAAATTTGATGAAACCAATGATTTTCACTAGACTTTTCTAAATGAAGATGATTAAGTGTAGCATATTTTGTTTGAGTGAGTAGGTTGGAAGAGTTGAAAATGCTCTAAGTGTAGGGTGGCTTCATTGAGATAACAAAAAATTGTTATAGAGGGAAGTTTGTATCTGAAATTTTAGTGAAGAAGTAAAATTGTAAAAGTGGCGTGAAGAAGATGAGTGAATGAGGTATTAGGTATTTTTTTTTTGCGGATGAATTTTGTTTGGCAGGTATACAAGTTTTTTCTCGTTTAAAGTTTAAGAGAATAGTAATACTTTTAAGTGTTATTATATTTTGATTTAGTAACACTTTTAACTGTTACCATATTTTAATTTAGTAGAATTAATATTATTTCAATACACGCAAATTGCCTTCAAGCCGGGAGGCACTGCCCCCTGCACCCCTACTCATTGACCGGGCAACGAGACTCCCAAATACGTATGCGTGACCCCTTATTGTTGAAGTGGTGGACAACTCCAACACTTGGGAGACGAAACGACACCAAAAAGTGACAAAATCACACTGAGAATTAAGGTGAAGAGTCAAGATGGTGAAATGGCTTTTTCAGGCAAGATTTCGAGCCGACCAAGGTTGGGGAAGGTGGATCTGACCTTAGGGAGTATGGACCAGCCACTAGGATGTCTAGAAGTTGCTGAAAAACTAAGAAATTAAAGTCATCGAGAAGATGAATGGTCACAGATGGAGGCAACTTAATGGTCGTTGGAATCCAGGAAGGTCTTACGTGATGACGGCCGACTGTTGGAGAAGGAAAATGGTCGTCGAAGGTGGAAGTTGGACGGTTTTTGAAAAATGGATGAAGATGGGTGGACGTTTTTGGCTTTGCATAACCTTCCATCTTCCTTTTATAAAATTTGTAAAAACATTTTAGTTTGGTCCCTACATGAATGATATGTAACAAAGTAAAGCCCAAATAGTATTTGACCTCTAAACAATAAAAATGAGACAAAATCAACCTCATTTCATATTGGCGGGAATAATATTTTGTTTTCTAGTAAATAATTGGGTTTATGGTAACGCTTATAAAATGTTATTGTATTTTGATTATATGGTAACATTATAAAAAAGTTACTATATTATTAGGTCTGTTGTAACACTTTAAAAATGCTACTGTAGATACATTTTCCATAACATTTAAGAAAAAGAGTTACCATTGATATAAAATGTGTTACAAAAAGTTAAAGTGTTACATATAAAAATTGTTATCGTAACATTTTAACATCAAGTGTTACCATAGATAGTCTACAGTAACACTTTAAGGAAAAGTGATACTGTCCAGTGTTACCGTATGCCATTTTTGTTGTACTGGTGGAGGATAACAGGACTGTATCAACTCCAATAACTGAAGATGATACGCCATTCGCATTGGCAATGGTAGTTTTGGAACATTTAGGGGATAAGTAAATAAACCTATAACGATCACAAGTCATATGGTCTGTTGCATCAGAATCAATTATCCAATCATTATTTCCAGTAAAAGACATACTTGACTTAACAGTAAATCTAAGAGTTGTGGCTAGATTCCCCTTCGAATTAATGTCTTCCTCCTTCGTAGTGGAAAACATCTGAGACGCTTTCTTGCCCTTTGGATGCCGATCCAGATATCCATGGATTTGAAAGCATGTATCCACCATATGACTAGTACCATTACAATGAGTACACTTCTTATCTTTCTTTGAGATAGACATTTTTTGAGAGGCCAGTACAGCCCCTTCTCTAATTTTTCCTCCAAGCATAGCATCTTGGTGATTAGCTTCTGCACAAACGATAACATAAACAACTTGTATATTTGGAAGTGGTTTGGTAGCAAGTACGCGACTTTGAACCCCATCTAACTGAGGGTCAAGACCAACCAAAAACATACACACATGTTGGGAATTATTCTTAGTGGTATATTTCAGAATATCAATGGGACACTTTATAGTACAGTTGTCAAAATCATCAAGTTCCTGCCATATTTTTTATAGTTTGCCAAAATAAGAAATAATAGAACCTCTATTCTAGTGAACATAAATTACCTCGTAGTGTAGTTGATAGACTTTGATGCATTCTGGTTGACCGAATATGTCCGTTTGACAACCTCCCATATTTCCTTCGCCATAGCCAACTGAAGGCAAAGACATCTGATGTCCTTTGTCATTGCATTAGGGAGCCAAGATTTGACCAAACACTTTTCATCTTCCCATGCTTCATATTCCTCCGAATGAACATCTTTTGGTGCAACCTTAATACTCGAAATAAAACCCCAATGTTTCCCCCCACAGATATTATTTTGAGCATTCAAAGATCACTCAACATAGTTGGAACCATCAAGTCGTTTTGGAGTGATTAGAGAAGAAGTTTCTTGCATATGGAATCTAGTCGATATAGTAGTAGATTCATTCTTCTTTAGAGAATCATTACTACATTCTTCAAAATCACCCATAGTGGTAAAGAAAAAAAAAATTCGCAACAGAAAAGTTAGTTTTGAAACAAAAAATAATTCCTTTCCCATAAATCCAGGTACTTAATAGTATTGTTTACATGTTAAAAAACATAAGAAAATAATCCAAACAAGGATTTAGGTTTCTCACTAACGTGGGCGTCCCTTCCTCTTCAAATGAGTGGTTTCTTCGCAAACCGGATCAAAACAAAACCGCACGAATGGAGTCCACACAAGAGCAGCCAAGAACAAACCAAGATAGTTCAATTGCTAGGTCAAACTATGATGCAATTGACAGAATTTAGAGAGAGAGACGGTTAGGGTTTTGAGAGTATATTTTAATCAATAATGATTCACACTAATTAACCCTCACAAATGTGTTTATATACCCACACTTAAAATTCTATTCCACTTAGAATTAAGACACCATTCTATTCCAACTAAGAATAAGAATGGATAAGAATGGATTTATATCTCTATTCCCATTTGGAATAAAAGAAACAATTATATTCCAATTATGAATATAATTAATAAAACAATTATATTCCAAATATGAATAAAATTAAAATTGGGTTTTTTTTTTTAATTTTGTATTTTACTAATTGCATTTCATAAATAGATATAGGCAACAACCTCAGAGTTAAATAAACTTTTACATTTATTTAATTACATAGTAAAATTACCAAAATACCCCCTTTGGAAAAAATGACCAAAATGCCCCTCTACATTAAAACTCTCAAATCGTCATCTTGACTTATTAGTTTTGGCAATCAACTCTCTTATGTGTGTGACCCATAGGCTTCCTATCATACTGGCAATGAATTATATTGTGATTAACCACCAATTAATCCTCTCATTATTTAAAAGCCAAGGTTGCCTTCTAGCAAGGTATCATGGCCACTCAACAAGTAGAAATTTAGCAAAGAGTTGCTACTTGTCAACAATATGATTACAGTTCAATCGAATCCCTTCATCATTCGTTATCTCATCAAGGCTGAGGTATTGAAGTATTGTCTACCTCAAATATCATCTTTGATAAATTAGCATTCGATTATTGGACCAACGACCAGAATAATAAATTAGATTGAGTGACAACTAATCTCACTATGGCTACAAATTCATTGTCGTTACCAATATAACTAAACTACGAGGTGAGGTAACTTCTCTCATATCTAGGAGTGATGAATCCTGTTAGAAATAGTGTAAATAGGCTAAGGGTAAATATGTAATTATGATAGAATAGATATATATTAGGGTTGTATATTATATTTTAATTAAGTGAAATGTGTAAGTTTTAAGGAGGTTACCAAGTGATTAAAACTTATGCAGAATGGGTTGCTCGTTTATTTTAGTGCAAATGAGTTGTGAGAGACATAAAGAAGACATCCATCAAAGCAAGGAAAGAACACACTCATTTTTACATAGTTCGGCAACATGGCTACATCCATGGGACCAAGTCCAGAAGAAGCAAATCCACTATGTAAACTTATGAGTTCAAATACAAAGCAAGAAAAGCACAGTTGCAAAACACTCCTTGTTTTCAACACATCAATCTTCTCTTCTTCGATTAAACTTCAAGCCACCATAGCAAACTTCACACACGAGACCACTAGGTCGCACTTGAGCTCCTCTCAAGTTTCAACAGCAAAGGATCAACTTCAGAATAGCAGCTTGCACACATCCAAGCATCAACATGGGACCATGTTCCAGAATCGTCACAACAAAGACAATGTAAGAAAGGGTACTTTTAAGTCTACCAAAGCATATGAGAAACCTTAAACAAATACAAAAAACTTAGAGGATATTCAGTGATGAATCAAAAGCAATTAGGTTTCTTAAAGAAGACACCAGAAAAGTATGAATATATAGAGAACAAGGCTCCATGGGTTAGGGGACAAAAAAGTTAAAGTAAAACTTTTGTGTTTTGCTTTTTGCAAAAGAAACTTTGGGACCACAAACAAAGCAAAACAACTTTTCTAGTACATCAAATTGTATGGGGACAAGTGTAAATGGATCACAACAAATATCTTAAAAAAGAACATATTTGCCTCTTTGCAAATCAAGTGTGATATGTGCTTTGTAAAAAAAAATCTATCAGATGCGTTGTGACCACACAGACTCTAAAGTGCCCACATGAGGACATAAGTTGACAAAAATACTTACAAAATGAACAGTAAAGAAAACTCTTTTTTCGAACATGGTATCAAAGCAAGGAGTGCTCCGATCATTTTGACATTTTCGGCAACTGATGATCTTCGTTCGTGATAGTTTTCAATTTTTTGATGACTAGTAATTGCCGATCTAGTCTCTCGTAGTTTTCCAGTGACTTATCTGTCTTTCCTTCTTTCCAATTTTTTCACTCTTTACTCTGATTTGGTTTCTCTCCGTTATTGTTGTTGTTCCTATCTAGTATGTCCTTGTTTTTCATTGTGATCTTGACGACTAACAACTCTATTCGGTGATTCCGACGATTTTTGGTGATTCAGTGAACTCTCCTAATCTCTTGTTTTTCTAGCAATTTGATTCTGGTCTGGTTGTGTTATATCTTTGGAATTTGATTTGTTGTGATTTCTGGTCAGATTATGTCATGTTGTTTATTTAATCTATTATGCAGTTGTTTGACTTGGAAGTGTGGATTTGGTGATTTGAGTTTTAAATAGAAATTGGCAATTTGGAAGTGTTTGTTGTTTGTTTTTGAATTGGAAGTGAATGAATTTGGTTGTTGGGTTTATTAAGCTATGGTGTTTTAATAATAATATGGGAGATTCCAGTAAACATAAGATGACTAAAATTTCAGTCACTTCTTCCACAAAAATTACAGATAGGAAATTGTTGGGAAAGCAGAATTATGTTCAATAGCAACAAACTATTAGGCAATATGTTTCTAGCATTGACATGGGGGATCATTTAGCTGAGAATCCACCTTTAGAAACAGAGGCTGATAAGAAAACTAGGAAGAAATGGTTGATGAAGGATGATAAATTGTTCAATCAGATTCAGAATGCTCTGGATCCAATGGTAGATGATATTACTAATCACTGTAATACAGTTAAAGAGTTGTGGGAGTATCTTAAGTTTTTATACACTAGTAAACAAGACTTGTCCCATGTTCATGATTTGTTGTTGAGGATTTATCAAGTTAATGAGCAGGAAAAGATGTCACTTGAGTACTATACAAAAGTGAAACAAGCTTTTCAAGAAAAAAAGGGTTATATTTCCTGTGACTGCAGATGTTGTGAAGATGAAAGAACAAGAAGAGCAAGTGATGGTGTTATGTTTTCTAGCTGGACTGAGGCCAAAACATGATGTAGTTCCGACACAACTCCTAACTGGTGACAAGTTTCCTTCTCTTACTTATGTGTGTGCTCGTCTTCTTAGGGTCAATGAAAGGGAAAATCGAGGAACCTCACAGGATCTTGTTACAGATCATGCTGGTTTAGTTGGCATGAAGACTAATAGTGGTAAAGGAAACAAAGGGGTGAGTCAGGATATGGGGAGTAGTCGTGGTTGTGGCACTCACACTTGTTTCCATTATGGTGTTAAGGGACATGTAAAAAGGAATTGTTGGAAACTTCATGGGAAGCCTCACACTACACAAAGGAATCAGAAATATGCCTATTTAGCCACTCAAAGATGGTCTCTTACCTACTCCTTCCATGGTTACAATTCCCGCAGATGAGTATGCTCACCTCACACAGGTTGTTAGTCCTTCGTCATCCATTCCATCGACTGCCACTGCATTAACATAGTTAGGTAATCCTATAGCTTGTGTGTCTGCTTCTAGTCACAACAGGGTCATTGATTATGGTGCTACTAACCATATGGCAGGTGATACATATATCCTTTCATCATTCACATCATCTTCTAATTTGTCTTTGGTTACATTAGCTAATGGGTCTACTGTTTCTGTTATGGGTGTGGTATTGCTAATCCCACCAAATCTATATCTCTCTCCTCTGTTTTGTGTCTTCCTCACTTTCCTTTTAATTTATTATTTGTTAGTCAAATTACTAATACATTCAATTGTGGTGTTTATTTTTCCCCTACTCATTGTGTCTTTCAGGATCTTGTGACGAAGTAGACTATTGGTAGGGGGTCATGTTTTAGGTGGCTTATATGTGCTTGATGATATTTCTCCTCCTCTCCCAACCTTGAAGAAATTGTGTCCCAATTTAGAGTCAGTGTCAAATTTTGAGTGTGAGTCATGTCAATTTGGTAAACACCACTGAGTCTCATACAATTCTTAGATAAATAAACAAGCTACGACTCCTTTTGATATTATACATTTGGATATTTAGGGTATGTGTCCTATTTTGTCTAAATTTGGGTATAGATACTTTGTTACTTTTGCCGATGATTTTTCACGTGTAACTGAGCTATATTTTATGAAAAATCATTCTAAGTTATTTTCCATCTTTTGTGACTTTTATGCTGAGATACAAAATCAATTTGCCTCCTTTATTAAAATTTTTGCAGAGTAATAGTGCCAAAGAATATTTTTCTACATCCGTTACTTCTTTTTTGTCCACTAGGGCTATTATTTATCAGTCATCTTATGTGCATACACCCCAACAAAATGGGGTTGTTGAAAGGAAAAATCATCATTTGTTGGAGGTCGGTCGTACACTTCTTTTTCATATGAAAGTTTCCAAAGAATTTTGGACAAATGCGATTTCTACTGCTTGTTATTTGATTAATCGGATGCCTTCCTCTGTTTTGGGTGGTCAGATCCCTTGTTCTATTCTTTTTTTGTCTCAGTCTTTATTTCGTGTCCCTCCTAAAGTCTTCAAGTTTACTTGTTTTGTTCAGGATGTTTGATCTCACCTTTCCAAATTAGATCCTAGGTCTCTTAAGTGTATGTTCTTAGGTTATACTCGTTACCAGAAGGGTTATCGTTGCTTTTCTCCTACATTGGGCAAGTATATTGTCTCAACTGATGTTTCATTTTTTGAAAACACTCCTTATGTTGAGTCTTTAGTTTCATCAAACCTTGTTGTCCCTGATGATTTTCTCATTTATACCATTACCCATCATCATTCCTCAACCCCTCATTGTCTTATGGTTACTCAATTTTACTCTCGTCGGCTTATGCAACAAATAACACATGGCACCTGTGTCGGCATTTGGCTCATTGCCCCTACCGTCAACCTCGTCCCAAGATCTGAATCCTTCTAACCTTGATCTTCCCATTGCTTTTCATACAGGTAAGCGTTCTTGTGCTTATCATATTTCCTCTTTTGTCTCTTATGCCCCCTTGTCTCCATCCTCCAAGTCTTTGTTGCATCTTTAGATTTTATTTCTATTCCCAATTTTGTGTCTGAAGTGGTTGCTCATGGTGGATGGTGGCAGGCTATGGAAAAAGAAATGTTAGCTCTTGAGCATAATAATACATGGGACCTTGTTTACTTACCAAGTGAGAAAAAGGCCATTGGATGTAAGTGGGTGTTTATAATGAAGGTTAATCCGAATGGATATGTGGCCTGGTTGAAAGCTCGGTTGGTTGCTAATGGCTACGCTTTCCGTTATTTATTTCTCTTACAGCTACCTTTGGTTCACCTCTTCACCAACTTGATGTTAAGAATGTATTTTTGCAAGGTGATCTTCTTGAAGAGGTCTACATGGAGCAACCTTTGGGGTTGGTTGCTCAAGGGGAGTTTGGAAAGCTATGTAAACTCATTAAGTCTTTATATGGCTTGAAACAATCTCCACGTGCCTGGTTTAGGAGGTTTAGTAGTGTGGTATCTGAGTTTGGTTTACATAGAAGTTCTTATGATCATTTTGTCTTTTATATGCAATCTAGTTCAAGCATTCTTCTTCTTCTTGTTTATGTTGATGATACTGTGATCACGGGTAGTGATAGTGGTGACATTCATAGTTTAAAGGAGTTTTTGGCTTCTTAATTTAACACAAAGGATTTGAGCTCTTTAAAATACTTTCTAGGAGTTAAAGTTTCCAAAAGGAGAAAAGGAATTGTTTTGTCTCAATTCAAGTATGTGTTAGATTTGTTGGCTAAAACAGGACTAACTGGAGCTAAACCTTGTGATACTCCTATGGTTCCTAATGTGAAATTGAATGCTAAAGATGGAGAGGTGTTTGGTGATCCAGAGTGATATAGACAAATTGTTGGGAAATTGAATTATCTTACAGTAACCCATCCATATAATACGTTCTTAGCAAGTTTGGTGAGTTAATTTATGTCATCCCTTATGATAACTCATTGGGATGCAGTTCTTCATATCTTGAAATATCTTAAGGGAGATCCTAGACATGGAATTCTTTACAGTGATCATGGTTACAGTAAAGTAGAAGGATCTTCAAATGAGGGTTAGGCAGGATCATCAGTAGATAGGCGTTTTGTGATTGGATTTTGTGTCTTTGTTGGAGGAAATTTTGTTCTTAAAGAAGTAAGAAACAACCTGTTGTAGCTAAATCAAGTATAGAATCTACGTATCAAGCTATGGCACAAGCGATGTGTGAGCTTATATGGATAAGACATCTTCTTGGAGAAATCGGAGTTGGGGATCCAAGGACTGTAGACTTATGGTGTGACAACCAAGCAGCAATACATATAACAAATAATCCAGTTTTTCATGAGTGAACAAAGCATATAGAGGTGGATTGTCATTTTGTATGGGAAAAGCTTGAACAAAGTTTGATCGCTACTAATCATGTTAGAATAGGGGAACAACTAATTGATATCTTTGCTAAGTCTCTAGTTGGAAAAAGGGTAACTTACATTTGTAACAAGCTGAGCATGATAGATATATATGCTCCAACTTGAGGGGGAGTGTTAGAAACAGTGTAAATAGGCTAAGGATAAATATCAAATTATGATAGAATAAATATATATTAGGGCTGTATATTATTTTTTAATTAAGTGGAATGAATAGTAAAGAAAACTCTTTTTTCGAACAAATCTGATGTTGATCCATCATAGCCTCAATACATTTCTCAATGCAACCAATCACTACCGTTCTGATAGCCCTGAATAGGATTACGTTGGGTTAGTGTTAAACCACATTGATTGGTGCACAAGGCGCTCTAATGATCTCAAATCTAAGGATCACATGTACCATCATATGTTAGATGATTTTTTTTCCACAGACACTAGGGTTACACAAGGTTATCACCAAACAACCTTGACAAGTGAGATCAGTCACCGCCTTTCGACAATGTCGTTCAATACTATGAGAGTCTTACCGTATTATTTGTGCCCTTGGTCAGAATAGTACTGGGGCTACAGACATTCTAGAATGGCTATCATATGTGATCATAGGGTTTTCACTGTTGAGATTTGAAACACTCGATACGCTCATCGTGATTTTACCATCCTAAGAACATATATCAAGATGTACAATTATGAATTACTTGATATAGAAGAAAATGCATTTTATTGATAAACAAACATGATTTACAAAGACTCAATATTACAATAATTGATTGGCTCTAGAGCACATATTCTAACAAAAACAACAATTGTGAACATAGGACCAAACTTCAATTCCTAGGGTAAAGAAAATGAGATTGAAGGAGACTCTGATACCATATCAAGAAACACAATTCTGGAATAATATTTTTTGATGTTTTTGATTCATTATAATTCTACAATATAAAGGTTAGATACAAGAACATTTACAAGAAAAGAATAAAAGAAATATCCTATAATTATGAAAGAAATAATATCCTATAATTAAGAATATTGACCATATCAATATCTTAATTATAGGATATTCTAGCATCTAGGTCTACAGTTGAACTGTTGAGTTGTTTGATCATTAGGTTTCAAGATTCTATTCACAAAAACACTTTGAAAATAAGTTTAGAACACAACCTACTTCTATATCCTAGGTACTTTTCACAAATAGTAGACTTTACAACATTTGGAAGGGCGATTAGAAAAGTCGACTATGCGTTTATGTAGGTACGTAGTTAAACCATTGGGGACGTTCGCTCGTTAAGTTTCGAGATGGTTTGAGGAAACAATTGAGAAATAAGTTCACAACTCAACCAATTTTTATATCTTAGGTCTTTTACGCAAATAGTTGAGTTTACGACATCCGAAAATGCGATCGAAAAAGTCAACAAAATGTCTATCTAGCTTCATAATTGAACTGTTGCGACGTACGATCATTAGGCTTCAAGATTTTGTTAGTGACAACAATTGAGGAATAAGTTCATAACACAACCCACTTTTATATCCTTGCTCATTTTCATAGTTAGTCAACTTTATGACATTCAGAAAGGCGATCAGAAAAGTCAACTAAACGTCTATCTATATCAAATTATGATTCCACCTGAGTATGGAGTATATTTATTGGATTCTTTAATCAATATCACAATAAATATCTAAATTTTCCGTATTATAATGTATGCTAAATTCAGGCACTACATAACCTAATAAAAATATTTTAAAATTTATCAAAATATTCTTATTGTTAGTAAATTAATTTTTTCATTTTTTTTTTTTTGTAATTTTCTAATGATTGACATAAATGTAGGGTAAAAGTAAAAAGAACTTAATTTTCAATTGAATTATTAAAATTTCAATGATATTTTTCTTTTAATTTTGAATTAAAAAAATAAAGATAAATTACTACGATGCAATAATGTACTAAACATCCTACTATATTCGTATATTATTAGTAATATGCAATGCAATACAATGTTATATTATACAATATCACACACCAAACATACCCGCAGGGTAATAAATTAGTAGAGACTAGGACTAAATTAGTAGAAACCAATGTCTCTCTATAAAGCCACCATGCAACGATTGACATTTTCACGATTTTCTGTCTGGTGCAAAATCCTACATCAACAATATTTATAATCTTTAACATTATATTTTTTTACATAATATTTATGTTACATTATCAAAAAATAATAGTTTAGTTTTATTTATAATTTATAATTTATAATTTTATTCTAAGTATTGTATAAACAAATTATAAAGTAGGGAGTAATTTTGTCTAAATAATATATATATATAGTTGAATACCCATATGGGTTGATCGTTATGTGGCACATTTTGGAAGCTCCAGAATTGCTCCATTTTAACACATTGGATTGATAAGTCAATCAAATTGCTTCATCTTGACATGTTGGATTGGTATTTATTGCTCCATCTATAATTATTAATTAATTAAAAAAATTGAATATGTATTAATAATTAATAATAATAATACTAATAATACAGGTGCATTGCATTAGCATTCTAAATGTCTAACCATAATGACACTGGATTTGTAATTGCCATGTGGTTAAATTTTATTAGTGATGATGTAGACAATATTAATTGTTGCCTTGGTATTCCAAAATCTAAATAAATAGACATAAAGATTGGATTACAAAGGTGCATTGCTTTGGTTGTATTAATAATTAATAATAATACTAATTATATAGGTGCATTGCATTGACATTCTAAAGGTCTAACCATAATAACACCTTGAATTTGTGATTGTCATGTGGTTGAATTTTATTGTTGATGATGTAGATAACATTAATTGCTACATTGGTATTCCAAAGTCTAAACAAATAGACATAAAGATTTGATTACATAAGTGCATTGCATTGGTAGTAAAAGCATACTTGTTTATTAATAATTATATAGGTGCATTGCATTGACATTGCAAACATTTCTTCGTATTTAATTGTGTTGGCATTCGAAATGTCTAAATAAAAGGTTATAAAATGGGCGTATGTTCAGTTGTGTATTATCACAATATGTTAATTGGTGTCAACAATACGTTTGGTCTTTTGTTAATTATTTATGGGTCATGTTAATTTGTGTTAATAATACGTCTATTCTTTATGATTTTGTTAATCAATAATTTTTTATTTATTTATGTTTTTGTTGTTGTTCACAGGTCAAAGATTCATGAATTGACATGGAATAAAGGAAGGATGTCCGATCGACATTGTCAAATGAGTTGTTATTTTGATTCGTTCTTCTGAATTGTAAGTATATCTTCTAACTATTTTAATACGAAATTATAAGTATATTTCCTAACTATTTTAATGGTTATTATTTTGTTGAATGATTGTTTTTGTTCGGTCAATCTATTTGAATGATTAATTGTGTTAGTCTTGTCGAACGGTAAGTGTATTCCTTAACAATTTAAATTTGAAGATTAATTAACTTTTGTTGATTTTGTTTTCAAGTAACAGTTGTTATATGAAAGAATAATTGTTCCTTAACAATCTTAATATAAAGATCGATTAAATTTTGTTATATTTGTTTTCAAGGAAATATTCATGTACTTTACCAAGATCAAATCGAGGATGATCCTATTGTCAGTCGAACTGTGAGTATGTGTCATATCTATATTAGTAGAAACAGTTCATTTGTGTTGAATATGTTTTCTGTAAAAAATTTCGTGTATTTTAATTTGTTATATGAATGATTAATTGTTTATGTCTTGTTGATATATGAGTATATATGTTAAATGAATTAATTTTGGCTGATTCTATTTTCTAATTAATAGGTGTTATTTGAAATATTTCTTATCAGTCCTAATATGATAATTCCTTAAATTTGGGTCAAGTAAACCATTTATTTTATCATCACACGCATTTCAGTTTCCACTGAATAATCAGAAGTAAATTGACCATAACTTGCTCAACAAAAATCCAATTGATAGGAGGATTGAATCTTTAGAAACTAGATAGACAGTGCTTTAATTTGATATATTATACACTTAATTTGGATAACAGTAGTCCCACTGCCAAACCCTTCCTTTCATCATCACACACATTTTGGCTTCCACTAAACAGTCAGTAGTAAATTGACCATAACTTATTCAATAAAAATCCAATTGATGAGAGGTTTGCATCTTTAGATTGCATCTTTAGAAACTAGACAAATAGGGATTTAAATTGATATATTATATACTTAATTTGGATAACTTTAGCCCCACTGTCAAACCATTCCTTTTATCATCACACACATTTTGGTTTCCCCTGTTTCTTGATTTCTATTAAACAATCAGTAGTAAATTAATCATAATTTGCTTAATAAAAATCTAATATATGAGCAGTTTGAATCTTTGAAAACTAGATAGATAGAGCTTTAATTTTATATATTATACACTTAATTTGGATAACTATAGCCCCACCGACGAACCGTTCCTTTTATCATCACACACATTTTGGTTTTTACTGAATAGTCAGTAGTAAATTAACCATAACTTGCTCAATAAAACTCCAATTGATGAGAGGTTTGAATATTTAGAGACTAGATAGATAGGGCTTTAATATTTTATATGTTTAATTTGGATAACTGTAGCCCCAATTCTGAACCACTCCTTTTATCATCATACACATTTCAGTTTCCACTGAACAATTAGTAGTAAATTAGCCATAACTTACTCAATAAAAATTCAATTGATGAACGGTTTGAATCTTTGGAAACTAGAAAGATAGAGCTTTAATTTGATATATTATATGATAAATTTAGATAACTATAGAACTACAGCCGAACCATTCATTTTATCATCACACACATAAAACTAATTCAATTTTAGTGATGACAAAGGAAAACAAATATTGATATATAGTTTTAATTATATTTGTTATATCTTTTTTTGTTGATATTTTTTTTATGTTACATACATATATCGAAAACAGATTGTTGTTGGATATAAAAATTTTTATTTGTATCACAAATATCATCTGATGTTTGTTGTCGAGCCATGTAGCTTTAGTAAACCATTTATAATATGTCGAATCATTATTATTATCCTTAAAGGAAAACAAATATTGATATGTAGTTTTAATTATAAGTGTTCTATCTCTTTTTGTTGATATCTTTTTATGTTACATACATATAACATGAAAAGAGATTGTTGCTTAATATAACTAATTTCATTTGCTTAACACACGCATTTTGGTTGCCACTGAACAATCAATAGTAAATTGACCATAACTTGCTCGATAAAAATTCAATTGATGAGAGAATTGAATCTTTAGAAATTAGACAGACAATTTTTTTAATTTGATATAGTATAAGCTTATTTTGGATAACCGTAGCACCACTGCCGAGCCATTCCTTTCATCATCACATACATTTCGACTTCCACTAAATAGTCAGTAGTAAATTGACCATAATTGACTCAATAAAAATCCAATTGATGAGAGGTTTGCATCTTTAGAAACTAGACAGACAAGGCTTTAAATTGATATATTATACACTTAATTTGGATAAATTTAGCCCCACTTCCAAACCATTACTTTTATGATCATACACGTTTTAGTTTCCCCTGTTTCTTGATTTTCACTGAACAGTTAGTAGTAAATTAGCTATAACTTGCTTAATAAAAATCCAATATATGAGCGGTTTGAATCTTTGAAAACTTGATAGGTAGGGATTTAATTTTATATATTATACACTTAATTTGGATAATTGTAGCCCCACCTCCAAACCATTCCTTTTATCATCACACACATTTCGGTTTCTACTATACAATTAGTAGTAAATTGACCATAACTTGCTCAATAAAAATCCAATTGATGGGAGGTTTAAATATTTAGAAATTAAACAGATAGGGTTTTAAATTGATATATTATATGCTTAATTTGGATAACTATATCCCCACTGTTGAACCATGCCTTTTATCATCACACACATTTCGGTTTCCCATGTTTCTCAATTTCCACTGAACTATCAATAGTAAATTAGCCATAACTTGCTCAATAAAAATCCAATTGATAAGCGGTTTGAATCTTTGTAAACTAGACAGATGGGGCATTAATTTGATATATCATACGCTTAATTTGGATAACTGTAGCCCCACTTCCAAACCATTCCTTTTATCATCACACACATTTTAATTTTCACTTAATAGTCAGTAGTAAATTGACCATAACTTGCTCAATAAAACTCTAATTGATGAGAGGTTTGAATATTTAGAAACTAAAAATATAGGGATTTAATTTGGTATATTATATACTTAATTTGGATAACTATAGCCCCACTACCGAACCATTCCTTTTATCATCACACATTTTGGTTTCCACTAAACAGTCAGTAGTAAATTGACCATAACCCGCTCAGTAAAACTCTAATTGATGAGAGGTTTGAATATTTAGAAACTACACAGATAGGTCTTTAATTTGATATATTATACATTAATTTGGATAAATATAACCCCACTTCCGAACCATTCCTTTTATCATCACTCATATTTCAGTTTCTTCTATTTCTCGATTTCTATTGAACAATCAGTAGTAAATCGGCTATAACTTATTCAATAAAAATTCAATTGATGAGCGGTTTGAATCTTTGAAAACTAGAAAGATAGAGTTTTAATTTGATATATTATATGATGTATTTGAATAACGATAGACCTACGGTCGAACCATTCTTTTTTATCATCACACACATAAAACCAATTTAATTTAAGTGGTGACAAAGGAAAACAAATATTAATACGCAGTTTTAATTGTATTTGTTTTATCTCTTTTTGTTAAATATCTAATATACTATATATAATATTAAATATATTTATATATATATATAATATATTTATATATATATATATATTTTTTTTTTTTTGTGTTACAACATATATTATGAAAATAGTTTGTTGCTGAATATAACTAATTTCATTTATTTAACAAATATCAACTGATGTTTGATGTTGAACCATGTAGCTTTAGTAAACCATTCATTTTATCATCACACACATTTAGGTTTTCGCTGAACAATTAGTAGTAAATTGACTATAACTTGATCAATAAAACTCCAATTGATGAGAAGTTTGAATATTTAAATATCAACTGATGTTTGATGTTGAACCATGTAGCTTTAGTAAACCATTCATTTTATCATCACACACATTTAGGTTTATACTGAACAATCAGTAGTAAATTCACCATAACTTGTTCGATAAAACTCCAATTGATAACAGGTTTGAATCTTTATAAACTAGACAGACAGGGTTTAATGTGATATATTATACACTTAATTTAGATAACTGTAGCCCCACTGTCGAACACTTCCTTTTATCATTACACATATTTTAGTTTCCACTGAACAATTAGTAGTAAAGTAACCATAACTTTCTCAATAAAAATCCAATTGATGAGAGGTTTGAATCTTTAGAAACTAGACATATATGACTTTAATTTGATATATTATACGATTAATTTTGATAACTTTAGCTCTACTGTAGAACTATTCATTTTATCATCATACACATTTCAGTTTCCACTGAATAGTCAGTAGTAAATTGACTATAACTTGCTTAATAAAAATCAAATTGATGAGAGGTTTGAATCTTTAAAAACTAGACAGACATGACTTTAATTTGATATATTATACGCTTAATTTGGATAGCTATAGCCGCACCATCAAGCCATTCCTTTTATTATCACACACATTTTGGTTTTACCCGTTTCTCGATTTCTATTGAACAATCAGTAGTAAATTAGCTATAACTTGCTTAATAAAAATCCAATTGATGAGCGGTTTGAATCTTTGGAAACTACAAAGATAGGGTTTTAATTTGATATATTATACGATCAATTAGAATAACTATAGACCTGCTATCGAACCATTCATTTTATCATCACACACATAAAATAAATTAAATTTTAGTGATGACAGAGGAAAACAAATATTGATATGTAGTTTTAATTGTATTTGTTCTATCATTTTTTGTTGATTTTGATTTTACAATTATCGTCTTTCTTTATGATGCTATCATCAAATGTTTTTTTGCTATAGGTGGTGGTCAATTTTAATTGCAGCAAATAGATTTGTGTCACAAGACCTTTATCTTTATGGCTTCTTCAATGCTTCAAATAAGTTGCCTTCAGGTTATACTGTTGGAGTTGTTGTTGCTTTCTATGTGAGTTCTCTTCTCAACATTCTTAATTTTTTTTTTAATTTGTAAAATAAAAATAATTCATTTTTTCTTCTCAACAATCAAAATCAGTTTTTTCTTTTGACTTTACAAGTCTCTTGCTTAAAAGTTCACAATTTTTAACGAAGTTTCTTTTTTTCTGATTGATTTGTAAACTTATCAATACTATCCAGTAGGTTATCCTACAATTTTTTTTGCTTTTCTTGACAAAGTTTTAAACTTTGGTTGCAGATTTCAAATGGTGACATATTTGAGAAGAATTATGATGATATAGATTTTGAGTTCAATTTGTGGATATTTTATTTATTGATTTTTTAATTATCAATACAATATAAAATCAACTTCAATATAAAAAATATATATTTAAAAGACAAAAAACCAAAAATAATGTAAAAACAAATATATAATAAACATATCCGCACAATGCAACTTGAAAATGAATATAAGTTACAGAAATTGCAGAAGATTGGTATAAATTTTAAGTTTAAATAGTTGACCTTGATAATATTCAGGTGATCTTAAATATCATATATGATTCACTACAAAATACTGACATCGAATATCAAAGACATGTTTACAAAAATAATATCAATTGTACAATGTGATGATCCTGAAAGTATAATTAGACCATATAATATTCAGGTGATCTTCTCAAGTTAGATAATGATTTAATGACATCTACTTATAATTGATATTAATAATTATACGGGTACAATTATTAATTTTATCTTAATACAACTATGTATATATATATAATTTATATTTACTTTAAAATTTAGATAATTTAATAATTATTATGTCTTAATCCAATTAGTTTATTTTGTTAGAATAAATTTGTTTACAATAAATTTCAAAAACATTGAATGTTGCACATGCCCATGTCTAGTATATATAGAAAGCTTAATACCTCTTTTGGTTATTCGACACGTAAAACATTTTGGAACTCAGTTTAGGACTATAAAATTGTTCCATCTGAACATCTTAGATTGACAAGTAAGATTTATGATTTAATAAGTCCAATCAAATTGCTCCCTCTTGACACGTTGATTTGTACTTATTGCTCCATTTTGTTTGTAATAGATTTGATTGTTAAAGTAAATATAAAAGCTCAACTTAAGGATATTTTTATCAACATATTAATATATTTCATTTCATTTTATTCTCTTAATATTCAAATTTTTTTAAAATATTAATCCTATTTCTCCTTCATTTATTCATATTTCTATTCTCGTTCATTTCCCCTTTTCCTATCTAGTAATGTTATACCTATAATCTCTTTTTACAAACTTTTTTTATAATTTAGATATAGTGGCTCATAATTGATTAGTCCTAATTAATTGGATAGAACATATTATAAATTGACCAATTATAAATAACTACGTTAAGATTACCAGAGAAAATTTGATAGAAAAGTTAGCATCCATGCCATTTTCCTTTCGTACCATTCATTTCACACATGATACACCTTTCGATGTCTTGACTTAGAAAGCGTACAATAGACGCTCAAAGGAAAAGCGTGAGTGCAGAGTGTTTTGGTGATTGAGTTGCCCTATAAATGGCGGGAGCGTGCCCAGTATTGAAATTTCACACGCCGAGTCACCTCTCTGTGTCTGTCAACTTTTTCACTAATTACACTCCAATCCCCCCCAAAACCCATCCCTAATTCTTCACTTCCTTGTTTTTTACACTCTCTTTCCCTCAATCTCTATAAAATTCTCGGATTCTTCAGAAATTAGGGTTTTTTGCTGGGACAAAATCAAAGTATCAGGAGTTTCTGATTCAATGGAGGCCACGGCCGGAGTCGCTGCCACACGCGGCGGTGGTTCTTTGCCGATGCCGTCATCACGCAAGGAGTGGCGTGCCGTTTCTGACCATCATCCTGTTCGAAATGTCAGTGATGAGGTGGTGATATCTCACAATCAATCTTCACATTTGTGTTTTGCTTGGTTGCCAGGAAAATGTATTGAGTTTAGAAAGAAATTGACGTTCTCAAATGTTGTTTTTCCCTTCTAAGAACTAGTATTTGGGTATTAGGAGGATTAGGGTTTATCGCATTTTCTTTATATTTTGTGTTTGCTTGATTTCTATGTGTGTGACAATTTTCGTGGTCTTTGAATCAAAATGCACATGATGCAGTAACTAAGAGTTAGAGTTTAATGTGCTTATATGGTTAAGATTTTTGAGGCATGGGTAGCAAGTAAATTTATGTTCACTTTGATGGAAATGTGACTATTCGTTTGGTTGCTGATAAATTGGGGCTATCGAAATGAAAATTTAATAAATTGGGATTTATGGTTTCTTCTTGTGTTTCTTTATAATTAATTCTAATGAATAGTTATTTGACATAATTATGTCAAATAAGCGCCGATTGAGGTTTTTGTTTTCTAGGGTTCTAATTGAAGGCTTTAATAAATTTGAAGAACATGCGTTTGCTGGTTATTATGAAAGTTTTGAATTTTTCCATCTTTCTTATCTATTAAGTGAGGCACTAGTTTTTTTGAATTTTTTGCTGATTTTTTCTTTTTCATTCATTGGGTAATTGTTGCACAAAGGAACTGGAACAATCAAAATTGGGGCAATCTGATGAGAGAACAATATATGAGGTAAGGATTTTGATATTAGTTTCAACTTTAATTACAAGAATCATGGAAAGTGAACATAAATTGATGTTTGTTTAAGGTGCAGCAAGGAAGAGAGCCAGCTGATGTTGACTTCTGTTCCATCACGGTGGATGGAAATTTGGGTAACGACTTATTACAGCAGCGGCTTCATAGTGTTGCTAGACAAAGAGAAGAGTTGCAACATCTGGAGATTGAGCTTAGAGCTCAAATGATTGCAAGAACTGAGATCATGGAAATGCAAAACAGCTTTGAATCTCAAATTAAGGAGCATTCTAATGCTGCTGCCAAGCTACAGGTTTGTATTTATATTAAAAAAAATCTTTATCATAAATGGGACTTGTTCAGAGTGCAACTTTTGAAGAAGAATTCTTCTTTTAATTTGTGTTCATAAATCATATTTGCAATGTGCCATTTAAAATGGTGCTTTTACAAATAAACTGGCATAATTTGTTTTTCTTGTTGGATGAGACAATTTTTATCTTAAAAGGTGGCTATTTATTTAGGAGTAGATATTAACCTTTACTTCAAACCTTTAATAAATGATGTCTGAAATAGGCTACAAATGACCATTTAGTTTCAGTTCTTATTGCTTCCTTTTTTTTTTTTTTTTTTTTTGTTGGAATGCACTTTAAAATGACAGTTACAAATTTTGATTGCTTCTGAGTTCTGACCTAAATGTGGCTTAACTTGGTTGTGAAGGAGCAACTTCTTGAAAGGGAACAAAACATACATGAATTGGAGAGGAAACTGGAAGAAAAAGAAAGAGAGCTACATGCAATCAAATTAGATAGTGAAGCGGTTTGTTGATTTGGTTGTTTTGCTATTTCATCTTTCTACTTTTGTTGATTGTATGGTAACCATTATCTCTTAACTTATATTATAGGCTTGGGCTAAAGAGGACCTTTTCAGGGAACAGACAAAAGAACTGGCAACTTTCAGGTGTGCTTGTCATTAAGATCTTTGTTTATTCATTCAAGTCTTTTTCTTTTCTTTTATTTTGGTATATCTTTTGTCTTACCTTGAGTCATAGCTGCCTGAGCATAAGTGGGGAAATGGTTGAATAATTGAAAAATTAGATTATTCAGGAATACACATTCAATATTAAGATTACGCAGAGGTTCTATCTGTGTGGGATAAAGTAAAATTTTGGGCTTCTCTTTGGGCATTCTACTACTTCAGAGTTCCAGGAAGATTTTATGCAAATTTGGATTAGGGATTTTTTTATTTTAGTGGTGATTGTTTTGGAATTGGAGATTTGTTTTTTTGTTCAAATCAAGTATTTTCATTAAAAAAAAATTAGTTAATTTCATTTGCTTCGATGCCTCGATAAGTATTAAGCAACTAATAATTTTTAAAATCTATTTGTTGATGTATGTCGGATCTAGACATATGGTAAATAGATTTTCGAAGGTATTGTCCGTTCCAGGTTATAGGGTTCACACGATTTTGTTCTAAGAATGTGTCTTTGGATAGTAAAGGTATATTTATGTTATATAAACGACCAAAGCTCTCGTCACTCTAACTGGTTCATTTGCTTTGGTGTCTCAATAAGTATTAAGCAGTTAATAATTTTTTTTTAAACTATTAAATACTTCTAATTCCACATTTTTATGCTCCTAATTATAAAAGTGCATCTAATGGGGCTCCTATCCTATAATAAAATTTATGGCACAAATAGATAAGGCATAAACAAAGCAAAAATCTAAATTAGAGCCATTAAATTTGTAGTAGGTTATCTCAGCGATGAATTAATTAATTAAATCAATTAATCAGTAAGAAAAGTGGCGACAACGCGCTTAGAAAGCGAGTGATGGACGGTGAGTGAGTGAATCAAAATGATTGTGTTTTATGTTTATCCTGTGTGGGTGTTTGTTTATAATTTATTGGTGAGGGCGTGGCTAATTACAAAT
Organism: Pistacia vera; assembly: GCF_008641045.1. Taxonomy (NCBI): domain Eukaryota; kingdom Viridiplantae; phylum Streptophyta; class Magnoliopsida; order Sapindales; family Anacardiaceae; genus Pistacia; species Pistacia vera. The sequence goes on along the minus strand of NW_022195034.1, from coordinate 9,138 downwards.
ACCAACACGTAGGCAGGTGACCTACCTCTCCGATACCGTGGACTAATTGAATGTGGATGTGGACCATGTGGTCTCGTATTTGTACTTCAGGTGGGCTGGGCCAGGGCCGCTAGGCTATATTTTGAGACTTGGACCTACAAGTATAAGAGCCGCATGCATTTTATTGGATTCAAGGTAACAGTACAGGGCGTAATTATGATCAACGGACGAGACTATGATCCTTAAACCCACTAGTATAACGAGTAATTAATTTTGATTATAGTCGAAGTAGATGGATACAAATTATGCCTAGAAATGAAAGACATGGAATCTACAAGTAATGCAACTATGAATCTCGTTAAAAGTTGGATACTAATTCAAGATGAATGATGGTAAGTTTTGTTTTTTAAAAAGAGTATTATTACGCCAACAACCAATTCTTATAAACCTCTCTTATAATTCTAATGTGTCAACATATTAGCATTGTCACTTCACCTCCCACCATACACCTTACCACGGACCCCACCACACCCAAGGCATCAAGCACTACGAAAAACAAGCAGTCGTTCTTGGAGAAGGAATGGTCGTCCCCTATGAAGGATTGGTCAGTTGTTCCTACAAGGAACAACCGTTCCTTCTTTTTCTCTCTTCTATTCTTCTTCTTCTTATTCTCTCTTCTCTTCTCTTCCTCCTCCTCCTCCTCCTCCTGATGAGAAACGGTCATTCCTTCTATAAGAAACGATCATGCCTTTATAAGGAACAATCGTTCCCTATGAAAGGAACGGTTGTTTTTTTGGTCTGGTCAAAATCAGGGAAAGGATTGGCTGTTTCTTTGGTCTAGTCAAAATCATTTCTGTATCAGAGCTGTAGTAGGTTAGGTGCCACGTTAGCGTTGTCAAAGGGGGTTGTTGGCTTCTCTTCTCTTTCTCCTCCTCCTCCTCTTGATGAGAAATGACAATTCCTTCCGTAAGAAACGACCATGCCTTTATAAGAAATGGTTGTTCCCTATGAAAAGAACAATCGTTTTTTTGGTCTAGTCAAAATCATTTCTGTGTTAGAGCCGTTGTAGGTCAAGTGTCACGTCAACGTTGTGAGAGGGGATTGTTGGCGTAACATTATTCTTTTAAAAAGCAAGAATAAGTGACTTAAATTATGATATAAAAGACGCATTTGGTTCAGGGAATGTCGTATTATTATAAATATTATATTAATGAGAAGATATATTACCTTGAAGATTACTGAAAATATTATATTAATTATATTTGGCTATATTAGAATAAACTGCTAAGTATAAATAATTAATATGTTTGCTTGAGATGAATAAAATAATTCTTGGAGAAACTTTTTATTAAATTGCCCTTTTTTTTTTTAAATATTATTATCACATTGTTAAAATATACTATAATAATAATCATGTTATTAATAATATTATTAATTAAGAGTTTGGCATCTCCAATGGTGCTCTTTATTTTTAAAGAGCATATTTCATATAAATAAATAACATTTTCATTAATTTCTAAATATAAAGAACAAAAACATCTTCATTAATTTCTAAATATAAAGAACAAAATTGTTATTCAAATCCATTAGATTCTTTAATCGATGATTTATTTATTTATTTATGTTTTTGTTATTGTTTATAGGTCAAAGATTCATGAATTGACATGGAATAAAGGAAAAATGTCTGATTGACATTGTCAAATAAATTGTTATTTTGATTCGTTCTTCTGAACTGTAAGTATATCTTCTAACTATTTTAATACGAAATTGTAAGTATATCTCCTAATTATTTTAACGGTTATTATTTAGTTGAATGATTGTTTTTGTTTAGTCAATCTATTTGAATGATTAATTGTGTTAGTCCTGCCGAATGGTAAGTGTATTTCTTAACAAATTTAATATGAAGATTAATTAATTTTTGTTAATTTCGTTTTCAGGTAACAGTTGTTATACGAATAAATAATTGTTCCTTAACAATCTTAATAAAGAAATGTTCATATACTTTACTAAGATCAAATCGAGGATGATCCTATTGTCAGCCGAACTGTGAGTATATGTCATATCTATATTAGTAGAAACAGTTCATTTTGTTGAATATGTTTTCTGTAAAAATATTCGTGTATTTTAATTTGTTATATAAATGATTAATCGTTTATGTCCTGCTGATGTGCGAGTATATATGTTAAATGAATTAATTTTGGCCGATTTCATTTTCCAATTAATAGGTGTTATTTGAAATATTTATTATCAGTCTTAACATGATAATCCCTTAAATTTGGGTCAAGTAAACCATTCATTTTATCATCACACACATTTTGGTTTCCACTGAACAATCAGTAGTAAATTGACCATAACTTGCTCAATAAAAATCCAATTGATGAGATAATTGAATCTTTAGAAACTAGACAGATAGTGCTTTAATTTGATATATTATACACTTAATTTGGATAACTGTAGCCCCACTGCCGAACCATTCCTTTCATCATCACACACATTTCGACTTTCACTGAACAGTTAGTAGTAAATTGACCATAACTTGCTCAATAAAAATCTAATTGAGGAGAGGTTTGCATTTTTAAAACCTACATAGATAGGGCTTTTAATTGATATATTATATGCTTAATTTGGATAACTATAGCCCCACTACCGAACCATTTCTTTTATCATCACACATATTTCAGTTTCCCTTGTTTTTCGATTCCACTAAACAGTTAGTAGTATATTGGCCATAACTTGCTCAATAAAAATCCAATTGATGAGTGGTTTAAATATTTGAAAACTAGACAGATAGGACTTTAATTTGATATATTATATGCTTAATTTGGATAATTGTAGCCCCACTACCAAATCATTCATTTTATCATCACACACATTTCAGTTTCCACTGAATAGTCAGTAGTAAATTGACCATAACTTAATCAATAAAACTCCAATTGATGAGAAATTTGAATCTTTAGAAAATAGACAGATAGGGATTTAATTTGGTATATTATATACTTAATTTGGATAACCGCAGTCTCACTTCCAAACCATTGCTTTTATCATCACAAATATTTCAGTTTCCCATGTTTCTTGATTTCCACTAAACAATCAATAATAAATTGGTCATAACGTACTCAATAAAAATCCAATTAATGAGCAATTTGAATATTTGGAAACTAGAAAGATAGAAATTTAATTTGATACATTATACGATTAATTTGGATAACTATAGACCTGTGACCGAACCATTCATTGTATCATCACACATATATAATCAATTCAATTTTAATGATGATAAAGGAAAACAAATATTGATATGTAGTTTTAATTGCATTTGTTCTATCTCTTTTTGTTGATATTTCTTTATGTTACATACATATATCGAAAACAGGCTGTTGTTGGATATAACAAATTTTATTTGTATCACAAATATCATCTAATGTTTGTTGTCAAACCATGTAGCTTTAGTAAACTATTTATAATATTCCAAACCATTATTATTATCCTTAAAGGAAAACAAATATTGATATGTAGTTTTAATTATAATTGTTCTATCTCTTTTTATTGATATTTTTTTATGTTACATACATATACCATAACTTGCTCAATAAAAATCCAATTGATAAGAGGATTGAATATTTAGAAACTAGACATACAGTTCTTTAATTTGATATATTATACGCTTAATTTGGATAACTGTAGCCCCACAGCCGAACCATTCTTTTCATCATCACATATATTTCGACTTCCACTGAACAGTCAGTAGTAAATTGATCATAACTTGCTCAATAAAAATCCAATTGACGAGAGGTTTGAATCTTTAGAAACTAGATAGACAAGCTTTAAATTAATATATTATATGCTTAATTTGGATAACTGTAGCGCTACTGCTGAACCATTCCTTTTATCATCACACATATTTTGGTTTCCCCTGTTTCTTAATTTTCACTGAACAGTCAGTAGTAAATTAGCCATAACTTACTCAATGAAAATCCAATTGATGAGCAGTTTGAATCTTTGAAAACTAGACATATAGGGATTTAATTGGATATATTATACGCTTAATTTAGATAACTGTGGCCCCACTGCCGAATCATTCCTTTTATCATTACACACATTTTGGTTTCCATTGAACAATTAATAGTAAATTGATCATAATCTGTTCAATAAAACTCCAATTGATGAGAGGTTTGAATATTTAGAAACTAGACATACAGGGATTTAATTTGATATATTGTACGCTTAATTTGGATAACTGTAACCCCATTGCCAAACTATTCATTTTATCATTACACATTTTGGTTTTTACTGAACAGTCAATAGTAAATTGATCATAACTTTCTCAATAAAACTCCAATTGATAAGAGGTTTAAATATTTAGAAATTAGACAGATAGGTATTTAATTTGATATGTTATATGCTTAATTTGGATAAAGGTAGCCCCACTTCCAAACTATTCCTTTTATCATCATACACATTTCAGTTTTCCCTGTTTCTCGATTTCCACTAAACAATCAATAGTAAATTGGTCATAACTTACTCAATAAAAATCCAATTAATGAGCGATTTGAATATTTGGAAACTAAAAAGATAGAAATTTAATTTGATATATTATACGATTAATTTGGATAACTATAGACCTGTGGCCGAACCATTCATTCTATTATCACACACATAAAACCAATTCAATTTTAGTGATGACAAAGGAAAACAAATATTGATATGCGGTTTTAATTGTATTTGTTCTATCTCTTTTTGTTGATATTTTTATATGTTACATATCACAAATATCATCTAATGTTTGTTGCCGAACCATGTAGCTTTAGTAAGCCATTTATAATATGCCGAACCATTATTATTATTCTTAAAGGAAAACAAATATTGATATGTAGTTTTAATTGTAATTGTTCTATCTCTTTTTGTTAATATCTTTTTGTGTTACATACATATATCATGAAAAGAGGTTGTTGCTGAATATAACTAATTTCATTTATTTAACAGATATCAAATAATGTTGATGTTGAACCATGTAGCTTTAGTAAACCATTCATTTTATCATCACACATATTTAGGTTTCATTGAATAATTAGTAGTTGATTGATCATAACTTGCTCAATAAAACTCTAATTGATAAGAGGTTTGAATCTTTAGAAACTAGACAGATAGGACTTTAATTTGATATATTATAAGCTTAATTTGGATAACTATAACCCTACTGTCGAACAATTCTTTTTATCATCATACACATTTTGGTTTCCATTGAACAGTCAGTAGTAAATTGACCATAACTTTCTCAATAAAAATCCTATTGATGAGAGGTTTGAATCTTTAGAAAATAGACAGACAGAGTTTTAATTTGATATATTATATGCTTAATTTTGATAACTATAGCCCCACTACTCAACCATTAATTTTATTATCACATATATTTCGATTTCCACTGAACAGTCAGTAATAAATTGTCATAACTTGCTCAATAAAAATCTAATTAATGAGAGGTTTGAATATTTATAAACTAGACATACAAGGCTTTAATTTGATATGTATATGCTTAATTTGGATAACTGCAACCCTACTATCGAACCATTCCTTTTATTGTCAAAAACATTTCAGTTTCCTCTGTTTTTCGATTTCTCAATAAAAATCCAATTGATGAGCGATTTGAATATTTGGAAACTAGAAAGATAGAGCTTTAATTTGATATATTATACAATGAATTATGATAACTATAGACCTGCTGCCGAACCATTCATTTTATCATCACACACATAAAAAAAAAAAAAAAATTTAGTGATGACAAGGGAAAACAAATATTGATATGTAGTTTTAATTGTATTTGTTTTATATTTTTTATTGATTTTTAGATTAATTTTGTTGTTTGATTTGTGGGTTTTACAATTATCGTCTTTCTTTAGGATGCTATTATCAAATGCTTTTTTTACTATAGGTGGTGGTGAATTCTAATTGCAGCAAATAGATTTGTATCACAAGACCTTCATCTTCATGACTTCTTCAATGTTTCAATTAAGTTGCTTTCAGATTATACTGTTGGAGTTGTTGTTGCTTTCTATGCGAGTTCTCTTCTCAACATTCTTAATTTTTTTTTTAATTTCTAAAATAATTGTAATAAAAATTATTTATTTTCTCTTCTCAACAATCAAAATCAGTTTTTTTTCTTTGACTTTGTAGGTCTCTTGATTAAAAGTTCACATTTTTCAACAAGGTTTCTCTTTCTCTGATTAATTTATAGACTTATCAATAATATCCGGTGGGTTATCCTGAAATTTTTTTTGCTTTTCTTAACAAAGTTTTAAACTTTGGTTGCAGATTTCAAATGGTGACATATTTGAGAAGAACTATGATGATATAGACTTTGAGTTTAACTTGTAGATATTTTATTTATTGATTTTTTAATTATCAATTCATTATAAAATGAACTTTAATATAGAAAATATATATTTAAAACACAAAAAAACCAATAATAATGTAAAAAAAATACAATAAACATACTCGCGCAACGCAACTTGAAAATGAATATAAGTTACAGGAATTGTGAAATGTCAGTATAAATAGTTGATCTTGATAATATTCAAGAGATCTTAAATATCATACACGATTCACTACAAAATACTAACATCGAATATCAAAGACATGTCTACAAAAATAATATCAATTGTATAAAGTGATGATCCTGAAAATATAATTAAACTACAAAATATTCAGGTAATCTTCTCCAGTTGGATGAATGATTTAATAATATTTACCTATAATTGATATTAATAATTATACAAATACAATTATTAATTTTATCTTAATATAACTTTGTATATATGTAAACTTTATATTTACTTCAAAATTTGTATAATTTAATATTTATTTTGTTTGAACAAATTTGTTTGTAATTTATTTAAAATACATTGAATAAATATAACAGTGAAAGGCGCGGGCCATGTCTAGTTAAAGCGATGTTTGTGATGTATCAACATCACTTTCAGATGATCCAAACACTCTGTATCTTATTCTTAACCTCCAGTTACTTGAACCTGAAGCTCCAATCAACTCACATCTTCATCTGCGCAAGATGAGGATTCTACTCTGCAACGCCTCCTCTTCACTAGTCCCTCTCTCTCCATCCTCAACTCCAACTCACAAACCTCCACTCCTTCACGCCACCACTTCGGCCAGCAACTGCTGGCCGAATAAAGCACTAAAGGCTCTCTTCACCGGAGCTCTCTCGCTCAATCTTTTGCTCTCTTCACCGTCTTCACTCGCGATAGACTCTCCGTCTCTACAGTCAACCTCACCTTCACCTTCTGACGTTTCTTTAACTCAGTCTTGTCGCGAAGACGATGAGATAGAAGCGTTGGCTCAGAGTGAGTCTCAAGTGGTGACGAATGAAGGAATTGTGGAAGAGGCTTGGCAGATTGTTAATGATAGCTTTCTTGATACTGGACGCCATCGCTGGACTCCACAAAACTGGCAGGTAATATCAGGATTATGTAATAGTCTTTTCAGCGCTAGTGCTGTTTCTCATCGAATATAATTTTTAGAAACTTCAAATATAATTTAAAATCTTAACTTGTAATCTGAATTCAGCAAAAACGGGAGGATATTTTGGCTTCTTCAATTCAAACAAGATCAAAGGCGCATGATATGATTAAAAGAATGTTGGCCAGTTTGGGCGATCCGTATACTCGTTTTCTTTCGCCTGCTGAGGTAATAAAATAGAGTTTTTGAATGCATTTTGTTTTTTTAGTTTCAAGGTTTGAGTTTTATCTGTTTAGTGTTATATACTTGCTTTCACTACTGAGAGACCTTTCAGTGTCTTATTACATGGCATATGTCACTGTTGAAAGTTCTCCAAGATGGCGAGGTATGACATGTCTGGTATTGGGATAAACCTTAGGGAGATTCCTGATGATAATGGAGGTGTAAAATTGAAGGTACTGGGACTTATCTTGGATGGTCCAGCGCATGTTGCTGGAGTAAGACAGGTACTGGAATGAGCATCGCTTGATCGGTATTCAATTGTTTTTATGTTTTATTTTTGTCTGGTTCTTTTACATTTCAGGCAGAATACTAATTCAGTTATATTTAAAAACTTATATTTTCATTCCTGATATTTGTAGAAGGATTGATTTGGGTTCAAAATGGGAAAAAGTTAAAAAAAAAAACAATCTTACCAACATTGAAATATGGCAAGAAAAACTAATACTGCAACTGAACATCACAATTAACAAACTACTCCTTCGGAAAGAAGATTGCTGAACATATATTTGTATATTTGCCTATTTGATTATATAAGTGAACAAGATCAAGTCAAGTGCATCGATATTCGCCCTTACTTTTTGCTCAACTAATGACATCTTCAACTGCATAATTCTTTATTTTTTCTAACGGGTGGCCCTCTCACTTCTTCAATAGCATAAGTTGCTGCTATACATGTAGCTTGAACTGGAGGATTTTTATATTTATCTGCACCCCACTCCCTAATTGCATGTTGAAAATGGTGTATTTGGAGTTATTGGTTTGTGTTTTTTTACATGATATTTATTGTAAACTTTATTCTTCCTCTTGATAGGGTGATGAAGTCTTAGCTGTCAATGGAGTGGATGTTAGAGGAAAATCAGCTTTTGAAGTGTCATCTTTGTTACAAGGCCCCAATGAAACATTTGTAACAATTGAGGTTGTGATTCTAAACAAGCCGTATAATCAGGTTTTTCTATGTCCTGTTTTTGTTGTGTATCTTATTTAGTGATTGTTAAAATTGCTTTCTGCAAATTTCAGGTCAAGCATGGCAACTGTGGACCAATTCAATCCTTAGAAGTCCAAAGACAACTTGTTGCCAGAACCCCGGTCTTTTACCGGTTGGAACAAATAGACAATGGCTCTACTTCTGTTGGGTATATGCACCTAAGAGAGTTCAATGCTTTGGCTAGAAAAGATTTGGTCACAGGTAAATGTTCAAGTAATTAGACTAAATAATACAGTAATTATTGCAGTACATTGTAAAAACTATTTAAAGTCGTGAAAATCAAAATTAAAACTCTACTGCTTAGACACAATTTCATGGCTTGCATGCTTTATAATACCCTGCTGGGTGCTTCTTTTTATGAAAGTTGTTGAGCTAAATTTACAAGGTGTCCTGAAGTTTATGAAGGTTTTTTTTTTTTTTTT